>NC_071411.1:6363636-6666666 GCF_017976375.1 Cuculus canorus | reverse complement strand
CCGAAGTCCAAGCTGTTACGTGCTCCCTGCTCTCATTAATTATCAGTCTCAACTAAAGCTAACTAAGGTATTCACTCATGTTGTAGACAGGACTCTTAAATCTGTATGAAAGAGACTAAATCTGTAGCTCAGCTGCAGAACTTGAAAAAGTCTTTTGCAGCCAGATCGTTTTGTAGTCCACGTTGTCATGAAGCTATAAAATTGCCTATACTGGCACAGCACAAAGAAAGGCATAGAGACAGGAACAAGTGCCCACTAATGGGCATGTGGTATGGCAGCTGCTTGTGCCAGCACTGCCACTTGAAAATTCATTCATCAAACTGTGCTTTAATGCACCAGTATTCACCTCAGCTCTGAAGTCAGCCCACCGCAAAGCCTGCTCTTCGGAGGGCTTGAAGGGGACAAATAGTCAAAGACTATACAAAGATTGATAATTGCTGCAAAGCCTTGTCATGACTCATGCATTAATAGCTTACTGCTTGATGGCTTCTCATGCTCTTAAACAAAGATGCCAAACAGCATATGAGCAAAACCATGCGGTAGGAAGTTCACCCTCTTTCCAGTATTCACAGCTGATAAAACCTTCCTAAAGGTTTTTGTTAAGTACTTTTCAAAATGGATTAAGAATCCACCCCTGCTCAGCGCTGCAGCATGGAGCAGTCATCTGATGCACAAAACAATAGTTATATTGCCAGGAAATTTGCTGTACTTCTGCTGCTGTCCTAAGCAGCTAAATCTTTAATCTGATTTCTCTGTTTCTTATTTCAGGCAAGCCACTATAACAAAAATGTTCAGTAAAGCCTGCTAAGCCACTTGGCATGTCTCTAAAACTCAGGCGTGTTAATCATTCTCTTGCTTCTTCCAGTTGGCCAGGATCCTGCTCGCTTGCATTTAAGGAGGCCTTTAATGTGCTTCTACTACCACGAGATTGCACAATCACCTTGTAGTTACTGTTTTACTTTCCCAGCTGAGATAGGTAAATCTTGATAAAGACTTACAAGGGTTACTTTTATAAGGAAAGTAAATCTTTATAAGCACAACTTCAAAGTGAAGCTGTAGCTCACCTTTTTTGGAACCATCTGTGCACTCTGTATTTAATGATATTTCTATTGCTATTGGATTTACTGAATACATTTTATAAAGTGCATTAGGAGATCCAGAGGGATGTGATCCATGCAGAAGATGTGACCCCGCAGGATTTTTGGCCACTGACTGTAGTAGAGGAAGGATAGAACCAAGCCTGTCATCCTAGTAGCAATTACAAAAGCCTTCTCTGCAATCGAGAGATAAATAGAATCAAAAGTAAATTAAAAAAAAGTGATACATTGTGAGTATTTTACATCTAGTTTGATTTCAAACTGCAACTTTTAGAAGGAAATATTTATCAGGAAAATACTTTGTATGCCCAACCTAAATACACACCTGAAATTATCCAGCTGCTGAAAGTCACTGTTGTTCCATGGAAAAATAAGAGCGGATCAGTTCTAGAGAAGGAACCAGCTACTGGGAATAACAGTATAAAAATCATAGCATAAAACCCACTGTTGAACCGTCTACAAAGATCATCTGCTCTATTTAAATTACAGTAGGTTTTTGAGGAGCATTTGTTAAAAAATCTACACCAAATTTAATGTCAACGTAACAGTTGAGACAAAACTGGAGTCAAAGAACAGTGGAAATACGGCTGCCTGGAGACTGCCCACAGTCAGGTTGCAGAAGTGCTGGTCACTGGGTTAATGACACTGTGAAACCCTTTTGTAGTACAGGAAAAGAAAATCCATTAGAAAAACCTACAGAGACATCTAGCTCTATTACCCAACATCTGCAGTTGTCTGCCATGCAGTAGTGTATTACGGAGATAAGCAAGCATGATAAAAATGTAATAATGTTTAAAAATTGGAGACTGGAAATACAATGCTGGTTTTACTTGCAAAGTGTTTTTCATGCAAGTGTCCCTGGGAGATGTTCTATAATAAAGTTTGAATGAAATACAATAAAAATCCAATCAAAGCTCATTCACTGTATACCAAACAGAACAGCTCAGGTTTCAGCTTTGTTTTTAAAGCCAGGAAGAGAATTTACTTGATGAATTTCTGCTGCTGCTCAGGGGACCCCCCAAAAAAGAAAAAGATAATAGCTTAAAAGGTGATGTACCGTTTGGATTTAAAAGCTGATGTTGTCAAGAGATCAAATTGAAGGACTTGAAGAGTTATTCAGCAAGCTGCAAATATCCATAAAATAAGCAGAATTCATTTTATGCAAAAGCATGATTTCACACACACAGCATTTTCTTTTCAAGTGTGCATATGATAATTACTGCATGAAAAAATATTAAAGTATTAAATGTTTCATTTGCATGGAAATGTTATGCAATTACAAGCAAAGCTCAGCCCCCACTTTGTGTGGACCACAACAGTACACGTTCATGTATGAATTAAGGGTGTAACTCTATGTCGCGGTGTGCATGAGGTTATTCAAATTCAATATGCAAATACTGATTTGAACAACAACAGCCTGTGCAGATGCAGAAGTCCAATGTTCATGTTATGGTTTTGACTACCCTAGAACATCCCAGCTGGACTAAAGGGATCCAGCATCATTTAACATTTGATGGTTTGAAAACCAGGCAGCCTCCTCTTAATGACACTTTTCCATTCCCAAACACAGATACAATGTGGTTTTAGTATGAAAGGTATTTTTGCTAATGCCTCATAAAATTCTAGATTAAATCAATGCTCTGTGCCAGAAGCTGTCTCTGCAAAGGTGTAAAGGCTCTTTCAGAAGGTTAACAGCAATGATTTCTAATGTGGCCAACTTCCATGTGGTGACTGTTACAATCAAGCTGACACTCATTTTTATGTAAATGAGTCCATTAGCAGAACTATACGTATCTGGTTACTAGACTGTTGGCACTTAGGGGAAATTGGCATCAATATTTCCAAGAGAAGCAATTTTTTCCTTACTGTTCCAAACACTGGGTTTTTTTGGTTGGTTGGTTGGTTTTTTTTCTCTAAGCAATGGTTCCAGGTCAGTAGTTTGATGATTAAAGAACACATCATCTAAGCAAAAGCCAGTTCCTAATGCCTAGAAACATGAACAGGTTTGGGTTAATCAGCTCTATTATAATTCTTAATTATAATAATTTTTGAATCCAATTTGATAAGCCACAGTAAAACAAGAAGGACATGAAAAATAACAGTTCTGTGGGGGCTTCTTTACATGAAAAAAAGATGTTGAAGACTTCAAAAACTTTAAAAAAGGCAGGAAGATGATATGCGGGAAGCCCTTAGATATTAAAAAAAAGACTTTAGCCTTGTATTAGCTGTGGGCCTTTCAGTGTTGCTGAAATATTCACCTGTTGGTTCACCATGAACCAGTGTAATTTGTAGGCTGTCAATTGGAAACCAGCCACGATCAATCTAGGCTGGAGTTCTGTGGCCAGCAGTAGCAAAAGCTGCATCCCATGCCAAAGGATGTAAAACCTCTACATTCTTCTTGCATATGTTTCAACTGTCTGTATTGCATACACTGGCAAGTCTCAGCCTGACCTTGTTTGCTTTTCTGCATAATTTTACCATAATTTGGTCCCTTCATGGCACATTTTGGCAAATAGAAGGTAGCTTTATTGCAGAGCTTATTCTGACTTAACAGCACTACTGTCACTGCAAAAACACATTACAGTTTGTTTCTACTTGACACATGGAGTCTTCACTTGAAGATACGGGCTGAAGTGCTGGTCCTATTGAAGTTCTGTTGTTGTTCTTTGACAAGATCAGGGTTTAGCCTTTGGCTCTTTGTGTTACACAAAGTATGTGTTATATAGAAGATCTGTCTTATCAGAGCCAGAAATCAGGATCCTAGTTATTGAGAAAGCAGTGCTGTAATACCGCCAGCTAAAAGCATGGCTGATTAAAGTTACAGTATTATAAAGTAATTTAGATGCCTTATTAAGTATTGCCATAAATGCACTGGATAAAGTGATGTTCTAGGAGCGCCTGAGTGAACAAATTGGAGAAATAGAGGTGTGAGTCATAACAGGAGTTCAGGATTCAAAACATTTCATGCAAAGCAGTACAAAGATATTCAGTTAACCTCTCATGCCCTGAAAACGATGTTGGAAATTCTTTTTGTGCATCGCAATGTTGGACTTATGCCTGGTGGGGAAGCTAAGCTTACTTCTTTGATGTATCTAGGGCATTTCTATTTAATCAGTGGTTTGAGGATCTCATTTTAGATCTCTAAATTGAAAACCTTTTGCAAATATTCACAGTTATGAAACACCCTATGATCTTCAGGACAGGATCAAATTTTGCATTTCTTACCCTTAAGAGAGATGAATTTCATGCCTTAGAGAAACTGCAGGTTTCATCTTGTAGAATGTATTTCTTCAACTGCAAATAAGCTAGGCTAGAAGAAATTTATGTTTTTTAATGCCCCTTCTACTAAGGAACCAAAGGGTTTTATGGACTAGAAAAACAATGAAGTCACTCATTTCTTTGTTTTAATTAGTCAGAAAGATGTTTTCACATCGCATCTTCCATTGCCCTGTAATAAAGTAAATGTTCAAATCTATGTAAGAAAATATAATTCCATGATTTTTCAACTGAAGTGTGGCTCTCAGCATCTCCCCACCGCAGAGGATTCCTGTCTGCATTTTGGCGTGCTGCTTCAGGTTTCTCAGGCCAGCTGGGAAATTATGTCCCAAGCACAGACTACTCCAGCTCTGTTGAAATCAATGGAATTTGGCTGTTGGCCTTAAAAGAGGTAGCAGTTAAGTCTCCTTTAGGTTACCACAGTAGTAAAAAATTTGTTTTAGAAGTATTGTCTACTCAGGGTTCCCTGAATGTTATCCTTATGGCCATGCTCACCTGTCATTCAAATCATGAGCTTCCACTTGTGACCTGAATCATTTCACGCGTGCTACCTTCTGTAGAGCTTACCTACGAAGATAAATCAGTAAAGACATCTGACAAGCAACTGTCAAGCAGTCTGAGAGACAGCATGGGAGTGGCAAGCAAAGTGGAGGAAAAGCATGTCACAGTTGTGTTTGCTTCCAGGAATGCTCTGTCAGACCACTGGACACACAGAAGCTACACCAGAGCACAATTGCATGGAGCTGCTCATGTGCTCATCTCTTGGAGGAGCTTCACTGAAACCAAGGGATCTCTAGTGGTATAGCTACACTATGCAGAGAAAGAGATCACAGTGATCTCCTGAAGTGTTGCATAGATGAGCACTGGGATCCATCTGCAAGAAACTCCTTGCAGAACTGCAGACTGTATCCATATTACACTTGGCACAAGGATTTCTGGTCCTGAATGGGACCCTTGGACATTGACACATTATAAGAATTAAATAGTGCCAGTAATAAAACTTGCTGACACAGCTGTGTACATTTCATGCAAGCTGAGGCAGCATCATAAGTAAAGCAGTTCTTCCACCTTGTGGTTAGACAGACTACTACTGACAGAGTTAATACAGTAAAAATCACAGACTGCATTTGAATACAGCCATTAAACAGCCCCAGTGCACAAAGCATGGGACCTATCTTGCAGGCTAATGCTGCAAATATTAACTAGTCTTATTTTGTAATGGGAAGATCTGTGTGTGTGTGTGCGTGCATACTCACACACATCTACAAATGCATATATTTGTTGTGCCCTCCAGTGATCCTAGCCCATGGATACTGTGACACTGAGTGTAACAACTGCTGGAGTGTCTTGTTTAGCCTCCTTGGTAAAAAAAAAGGCCTTTATTTAATACAATGTGCAAGCTTTGACACACTGATAAAATGTACTGGTGTGGGAACAGAGTGTGAGCATGTCACAGTTGTGGAAAACGTGATCTCTTCAAATAGATTGTAGCCAGTTTCTGCTAGCAATGCTTCTAGAATGAAAATGGAACCATTTGAAGGCAAGAAAAAAATTCATCGATGCTTTTCTGCTCATTTCACCCCTATTTTCTGCTTTGTACCTCCGGCTATGGAAGCAATCATATAGTCTTTGTTGTTTGCATCAAGATACAATTCAGCATGATTGGGTCCAGTGTCTGCAGTCAGTCACCACAGAGTGAAGCCTGATTTCAAAAGCAGTAATTAAATGTCAACTTTGTACTAATGCAATAGAGGTATATTGAGATATACAATTTAACCATAAATGCGGAAGATTTCCACTGCGTGAAACAGTGGAACACACTGGCTAACAGACTTCAGGGTCAGTAAGTGAATATTAATGCTTTTTATGGTCCTAAATTACACTATTTCTGAAGCAGGAGTAGCTCGATTATCCAAGGGGCTGATTTGGTGCAAAGAAGAATAGCAAAACAGGAAAAGAGCAAGCTGTTTAAAATCTATGTCTGCTTCTCTGATGTTGCTGTTCTTTAAAGAGCAGTTTATTAGTTGTATGCTATCCTCCCCCTTATCATCACCACCATTCCGGTTGTACCAGCTGGCACCACTCTAAACTGAGTCCTCTTGCAGTAGTAGATGTTTCCCAAACACAGTGTAAAAATCAGCCCTAGTGTATCAAATTCCATTTATGTCACTCCATCTGCAATTGGCTGCCAAAATCATTCTCCAAACTAAACTGTTAAAGTCAGGGAGTCACATCAGGCCAAAATTGGACCCAGTGTCTCACATGGCTTTACCATAGTCATTTGACTATTTATGTAAATAAATTCTGGGAACTGGTAATCATAGACACACCTGTCCAGGAAAACTGATGCTTTGACTGTACAGAGCCTTTGTGAATTGTAATGGAAGTTGCCTGCACGTTAGGTGGAACGACCACCTGCATGCCCAGCGTCACACTGAATACCTTACTTAATAATCAAATTGGCATCGGTTATTGAGTCTGGCTTTTCCTGGCATCGGTGATCTCAGAGGTCTTTTCCAACCTGGTAATTCTATGACTCTTTGCTTCTATTACAAGAAGAGTGAAGGAAAAGCATTAAATTCTGCATAATTGACCGCTGTCCTGTCCACCTGCACGGCACACACCTGTCAAAGGAGGGGAGAACGCTGCCATCCCACTTTTTCACCTGTGAAGGTGTGGGTGGCCTGTGAGGTTGCAGCTAATTAAGAAATTCTTGCAGAACATCTTTTCTGGCAGGCAATGCTGATTCAACAAGGTTGAATCAATTAAACACATTTTAAGTGTTTAACTAGGTATTTAGCTGTCAAAAATCTCTTAATCCAACGCCACGATTTCTCGTAGCCAAAGCCTGCGTTCTTCAATACAACCTACAACCTCAACGCCTCGCCACGTCCCTTCCCACGTGCCACCCTCACTCACTATTAAGATGGTGGCCGGAGCTAAGACTACAACTCCCGGCAAGCCGCGCGATGCTCGTCATCTGATTGGTTGCCTGGACCACCGGGGAGCCAATAAAAATAGAGCAAGTGCCACCCTCCCCTCTCGGGTGTGGCGCTCTCTGGTAGCGATGCATCATGGGAGTTGTAGG
Organism: Cuculus canorus; assembly: GCF_017976375.1. NCBI lineage: Eukaryota > Metazoa > Chordata > Aves > Cuculiformes > Cuculidae > Cuculus > Cuculus canorus. The sequence continues at coordinate 6,659,205 of NC_071411.1, read as the reverse complement.
CACTTTGCCGTATCGGCGGCTCTTGCTGGGCGACTGCGCATGTGCGGCGGCGGCGGCGCGTGGCAGGAAGCGGAAGTGTGTGGCCGGGAGAGAGCCTGACGTGTCTCTCTGAGGCATCGCTGCCGCCGCCGCTTCTCGCTCTTTGCTCCCGTCCCGCGGCCGCCATGGGCAGTGAGTACCAGGACGCCTCGGCCGGTGAAGGGAAGGGAAAAGGAGGGCTTTTCCGGCCCCCCTCCGGCCGCCGGCTCCCCTTTCGCAGACACCTGGGACGGGCCCTCCTTACCCCCAGACCCTCTGCAGGGCTCTGCCTCGTCCGCGGCCCCCGGGTGGGACGCGGCCCTCCCGCCGTGCCCGGCCCGCCCCCGATTTCCCTTCCTCTGCTTTGCAGGCTCCCCCTAAGTTTCGCCCTTCCCCTTTCATACACCTGAAGGGGCGTACAAGAAAGCTGGGGAGGGAGTTTTTACAAGGGCATGGAGTGATAGGAAGAGGGAGGTGGCTTTACATTGGAGGGGGGGAAGATTTAGAGTAGACATGAGGACCATCTTCATGGTGAGGGGGGTGAGACACTGGCACAGGTTGCCCAGGGAAGTTGTGGCTGCCCCATACCAGGAGGTGTTCAAGGTCAGGTTGAATGGGGTCTGGAGCAGCTTGATGTAGTGGGAGGTGTCCCTGCCTATGGTAGGGGGTGGTTTCTTCCAACCCAAACTATTCTGTGATTCTATGATTCTTGGTTATGGCAGACGTTTCCAGGGAAGAGAGAGAGCTTGGTCTGTGATGCCCAGCGACCCAACTGCTCTAACTCGAGTGTGGCTGGGGTGGGACCAAGGCAGGCAGTCATGTTGGTCATTGGCAATGTCTTAAGCCAAAAAATCAATTGTCAGAATAAACTATAAATGATGATCCGCGGTGTGTAAGCAACCTGAGTAGATTGAAGTTTTCGGAGTCTGCTGCCTTGAGGAAGAGCTGCTTGAAAAGCACCTAAATCAGTCTGTATATTGCTGAGGATGTAGGAGAGAATCACAGTTTGGTTTCAGTTTACAACCACAATCCAGTGAAACTTTTCAAGCAATTAATAGTTTGAAATTAAGTAAATAATTTTTATGGGCTAGCCTCCACCTGTTACAAAATTGACCATAAAGCTGTTGCCTTCCACAAAGTGGAAGGGCCACCAGTAGTTCTGGTTCTTCTGCATTGCCATACGCTTTTTAATTCAAATCAGTGCAAAATACATTTGCAGTCCTTGATTTGTCTCAAGAAGTTTAACATTAATTCTGTTCAAAATCGCATCTCTCTGCTTGTAAGAGAGCTTGTGACTTTGGAGATATCACCTTCTTTTGTGTGCTTTTCCTAAGGCTTAGGCAGCTTTGACTTTTGTGATCTAAAGAGACAGCCTTTTGACTAGAAAGTGATCATTGCATGGGATGTTCTGTAGAGTAGATTGAATCGTTGCTTATGAACAGTGTGGGAATAGTTAAGCTGTATGGCCCAAAATTAAGCCCTGTGTTAGAACTGTCTTTGGTATTGTATTTCTCAAATATCAAGCTAGAGGGGAAGCTCTTATGAAATAGAAGTCCAAGTGTATTGATAAGCTTGTGCAAAACAATGGCAAGGGTTTTTTGTACTGTCAACCTAGTTGGTAAAAGGAGAAAACTCTTCACCTTTTTTTTCTTCCTAGTCACAGTCCATGTTTAATTTAAAAAACAAACAAACCTTTGTCCTTAACTGGAACTTTTAATACAAAAATTCAATTCCAAAACCAATTCTACTTGAGCTTTCCCCAGTGTTCTTTGTATCTGTGTGTTCACTCTGTCTTTTAACTAATTTCCTTACAGTAAAATTTCTTGAAGTAATCAAGCCCTTCTGTGTTATCTTACCTGAAATCCAAAAGCCAGAACGGAAGGTAAGTTAGTAAAATTCTCTTCTTAGGTTTTTATTTATGTAGTATGAAATGTTTACGTCTTAGTTTGCATTTGTGAGATTTTTGGGGTTTTTTTTTCTTCATGGGAAGAATGGCAGTTTCAGGCACATTTGTTTTTAGTGGAGTGCTTTCTAGTACATCGTGCACTCATGATACGATCACACAAGAATATACGTGCTGGTGAATGCCATTGTGCAGGTATGGTTGTGCCATAGCATTGAGCAGTAAGGTATTGAAAGGAGTAAATATTGGAGTGTTAACTAGAGTAGTTTAAAATAGCAGCTTGAAAAATCTTTGCTTAAGTTCTAATCTAAGGTTATTTACTAAGGTAAACTTCTGTGTAGGTTTTTTCACACCAGAAGCTCTTTCTAAGACTCATTTCTGTACAAGTACTGGAATTACTTTCCATTGGTGTAAGCTTGTTTATTTGGATTAAAGTATCAGTAAAGCTTTCTCATTTTCTTCGGCCTTATATAGTATAAAAGGGATGAAGAGCGAGTTATTTTCTTTAGGTTGTCCTTTGTCCCTTCACAAGAAGATCCAGTGCACTTTAGCTACTATGAAAGTCTGCCTGATTGACTAGATGTTATTGTCTTGACAGCTTTATCATCTTTGTTGTGGTTCATTTTTTTTTTTCTTTAGATTCAGTTTAAGGAAAAAGTACTATGGACAGCTATTACACTCTTCATCTTTTTAGTATGCTGCCAGGTATGTTTGTTTCCCTTGTTTTAAGGAAGAGCTGTCGTGTTTAAAGTATATTATGAAGTTTCTCATTTAATCTCATTGGTTGTAAATGCAGATTCCCTTATTTGGTATCATGTCATCAGACTCAGCAGATCCTTTCTACTGGATGAGAGTGATTTTGGCATCAAATAGAGGTATGATCAGTCTTTCAGAAGGGAATTTTTTTAGCCTGGATCCAAATGGTTTTGGCTTGTTCTTTCATTGCGCTCTATTTTAATGAAGGTAACTTTTTCCTCCCTACTTCAGATTTTTTATAAAATCATAAACTAGTGTGGCATTAGGAAATGCACAACTTTGTGCACAGAATCTGTTTATGGTTGTCTACGTGCAATCTGTTATGTGCAAAAGTTAAGGAGCATTTTGGACGGAAAAGAGTTAGGGAAGAGATAGTTCCTAATCACCTGCATCACTGCTGTTGCAGTTCTCTGCATGTGTTTCAAGCATTTTGATTGATGTTTCAAACCATATTATACATGTGTTACAGCTTGCTGGGTGACGTCTTTGAGTCTGTCTCACAGAAGATTAAAATTCAGGATAGTTTGTATAAATTTCCATTCCTTCTAGAGGCTTTCTAAGGCAGGTATGACTGAAGAATGGAGACAGTTTCCTGAATTCACTCTATCATTACATATCATTTGGGCTGTCTGTCAGTTTATATCATAATGAGATGTGCATATAAGCATGCATGCAACCTGGTACACTCCTGAAAAAAGTTTGAGTTTTTCCTGTTTAAAATTATGAATAGAGTGACTTATTGTCAAAGGCAGAAAGCAAATTCCTGCCTTATCGTATGCAGAGTAAATCTGTTCCTGACAGCGAAAGTCTTTTTCAGCAAACATAGTTTTTAAGGCACTGAGAAGTCTGCATTACTTAATAGTAGACTTTTTAACAAGCTTCTGTTATCATTGTAATATTTTATAAGTATGGAGGTTTGGAGTTTTGTGTCTTCTCCATCATGATGTAAGGGGTGGAAAATACAAACTTTAAACCTCAAAGATACCTGGGTATGGTGCACCCCCTTATTTTCTTTCATTGTTCTTTGTGTGTCTGGCAGGTACATTGATGGAGCTGGGTATTTCACCTATTGTCACTTCTGGGCTTATCATGCAGCTCTTGGCAGGTGCCAAGATAATTGAAGTTGGTGACACCCCAAAGGACAGAGCTCTCTTCAACGGAGCACAGAAATGTATGTTACAGTGGATGTTTTGCCATATCTAACCCTAGCAATAGGAAGTGTAAACTTACCACGTGATGAATGTTGGAGTCAGATATATGGGTTTCTATCATGCTGTGTGTTCATGTTGGGCTACAGATTCCTGATTTCATTAGTCTTTTAGTGACTGCTGTCTGGCTTGTTAGTTGTTAAGCGTCAGATAAGTTTGTAAAGGAGATATTTGTGATTGGCATTGCTGCTGTAATCTCATTGGATAAACTAAGCGATGTGTAGACTGTGGGGATCCAACCTTTCAACTCTGTTGGTTAGTGTTAACCTAAAAAAGTTACTATTAATGCATTTGTTTTAGTTTTTTTTACCTTGCAGTTTCAAGCATGGTTCTTTCTCAGCACTAAGATATCTCGGTGCTAGCTTGATAAATGGCTTTGAGAAAAATTGAGTATTCTTTATCTGTTTTGTGCTATACTGTACTACTCGCTGATCTATTTTTACTGGAAAAGAGTCATAAATTGCTAAGGTAATATCTTAACACCCTCAGAGTTTTCAATATCTAAAGCATTCTTTGGTAAAAAAAACATTTGCTTCTAAGTGTATTTGTTGTGAAGCATGTGTGTGTATTTGTATATTCAGTGCCAGATTTCAGACAACAAACTTAACTTGCTTTTGAGTTTAAACATTCTGTGATTTATGTATTCTTTCCCAACTTTCTCCAAAGAAGTGATTTATATTTCTCTGAAGTGACATAAATCTCCAGAAAAATACATACTTTTTTTTTTATTCTACAGTGTTTGGAATGATCATTACCATTGGACAGTCCATTGTCTATGTAATGACTGGAATGTACGGAGACCCATCTGAGATGGGTGCTGGTATCTGCTTGCTTATCACAATTCAGGTAATTTCTACTCCTCTCTACTCGTTCTCCTTCTGAGAGAATAAAAAAAATAAAATCAGCCTTATAAACTGCCTGCCCTACATGCAGAGACAAAAAGATAAATGTGTCTGTTTCCTCACATACATAGTCTTTCCTTATCTTTTAATACAAGTTATTTTTTTTAACAAAATTTAAAAAGGGATGGGTCTAATGCCGTTGTTTCTTTTTTTACTGTAGCTTTTTGTTGCTGGATTGATAGTTCTGCTGTTGGATGAGCTCCTGCAGAAAGGCTATGGTCTTGGTTCTGGCATCTCTCTCTTCATTGCTACCAATATCTGTGAGACTATTGTGTGGAAGGCATTCAGCCCCACCACCGTGAACACAGGGCGAGGTAATATGGCATAGTCTGTTTTCTTTGTTTGCATAAGAATTCAGTTATTTATCAAATGGAAGATAGCTGATATGAAGGATGACAGTGGTGAAGGTCCAAGAACATGCTCAAAATGAGGGAGACTGGTAGAAACCCCATTCTCAATCCTATTGCTCAGAAGTACTCCTAGTGAGGCAAACAACTGAAGTTTAGAGGCAATCACAGCACACCTAACTTGGTTTTTCTTTTCCTTTGCAAGGCATGGAATTTGAGGGAGCCATCATTGCTCTGTTCCATCTTCTGGCTACTCGTACGGACAAAGTCAGGGCTCTTCGTGAAGCCTTTTACCGTCAGAATCTTCCCAACCTTATGAATCTGATTGCCACCATCTTTGTCTTTGCTATTGTGATTTATTTCCAGGTGAGTTGGAATAAAGAGGACTGTAAAACTGCATGTATGGAAGTAGATCTGTAATCCACTTCCTTCTATAGGAAACTATCTTTTCACTTTCTAGTGCCTTCAGAAGACTCATTTTTGTACCTGCATCATATGGATGTTCATTTAAGACTGACTTCTTTTAATCAGTTTGCACACTTACTGTAGCAACACAAGACTTGAACGAATTTGGTCTCTGCAGAAAAAACAGATGAATGTGTAGATATTGCCTAACCCAAATGCTGTTGCTTTATGCTGGAAAATACTTTGAATTCTTTCAGCCTGTACGTCTCTTACTGTTTGTTCAAGCAAACTGCTTAATAATACAGAGGGTCTTAATGTTTCTTTTCCTGGATGCTACGTTCAGTCTTGAAACTTCGGATTTCTTCGATGTCTACATCTTTCATACCTTCTCATATGTGTGATTTTAGACAGCTCTGCAAGCTTCCAGGCCCGTTGCAGAAGTGTTCGCATGGATAGCCCTCTGGGTAGAGTACGTGTACTTGCACAAAATGATTGCAGGTTGTTTTCTGTTGCTGCCAAGACTTGCGCTTGCAGTGTATGACGTGTGGTATGGGTTCATGGCCAGTTATAATGAGGAACTTTCTTTTGAAAACTTTTCAGGGCTTCAGAGTGGATCTTCCTATCAAATCTGCTCGCTACCGTGGCCAGTACAACACCTACCCTATCAAGCTGTTCTATACTTCCAACATTCCCATTATTCTTCAGTCTGCCCTGGTGTCAAACTTGTACGTCATCTCCCAGATGCTTTCTGCTCGCTTCAGTGGCAACTTATTGGTTAGCCTACTGGGCACTTGGTCTGTGAGTATTCCTTCCGTTCTCGTATACAGCTTTAAAGAGCAACGTTAAGATGCTTGGTTGAAGAGATTGTCTCTTTAAATATTAAGGCATGCTTCTGCAGACAGCCACGTAGTCTGAAACTCCCAAATTAGTAATTTTAAATTAATGATAGAGTATAAAACTTGCTGTGCTGAGTGTAGATGTTAAGTCTGTATTTACCTTTTGCCTTGGGCTGTTCCTTGCTGTCCTAGGTATTTTTACTATTCCTTATTGTAGTCCATTGCCACTTCAGAAACTGCTTGTGATAGTGAAGTTGAATCTTTATGTGACACTGTAGTAGTGATGATACACAGTGACATGAAGATGATATACACTCAGGTTTAGTTTAATGGCTAAGAAATAGTGAGAAAGTTGGTGACTGCTTGCTTTCTTCTTCTAGGACACGTCATCTGGAGGCCCTGCTCGTGCTTATCCAGTTGGTGGACTTTGTTATTATCTGTCACCTCCAGAGTCCTTTTCTTCAGTGTTAGAAGACCCTGTACATGCAGTTGTTTATATTGTATTTATGTTGGGGTCCTGTGCATTCTTCTCCAAGACGTGGATTGAAGTCTCTGGCTCATCTGCTAAAGATGTGAGTTTAAAATTATTAAATTATCCAAGCTTACCTGATGAAAACAGATGGGCTGTTGTAAGAATAAGACTGACTTTCTTCTGAAATAGCTTTTATGCTGGTAATCTTGGTAATATTTATCATGTGTATAAACAGCGACTGTCTTTTTCTAAGTGGGGAAGATGAGGAGAGAATGGGGTGGGTTTTTTTCCTATTTTTTTTCTACTTTTTCAAAACCAACAAAAATGGAACTTAAATAATTGCTTTAATTACATAGACAGGACTTGGCTGGAGTTAGAAAACTGATTCTAGTTTAGCTCAAACCAGAACACATTGTCATTGAGAAAGTTTGCACGTTGTGATGCTCAAATATTAATGTGAGGGCACGCAAGGTAACAGGAAGCTCTTTCAATCCCAAGTCACAGTTGTAGAGTGTGCAAGGCAGTTGTCACTTAAGAATTTCCAGGTAAATCTTGAATAACCATGCCTGGCATAGAGTTCTCAACTTCTTTTTGGGGAAGATTAACTAAGGGTTACTACATTTAACTTGAGAGCATTTACAACAGAGAATATAATGCAGTGCCTTAATGTACCTGAGCCTAGCTTCTCTGGATTTCTGTTGCTATGGGATATTTGATGTTCAGCAGCTTTATCATTCTGAAATTGGAATTGGCAAACAAGATGGAAAATAGTTGTCATTGTGGTATGTTAGTATTGTGTGGATTTCGGTAGGAAATAAAGTTTGGCAGCCATATGGAATGGTTTAATCCATTCTTTAACAAATATGTAATAGTTGCACAGTTGCTGTAACAGCATGAGCACTCTCTTGTTTTGGGCTTGTATCTGGCTGGTTTTTGTCAGGCGTACAAGGAGGCACTCACAGCCATGTATAGCCAGATTTTTATTTCAGTGTAAACCAACGTACAGCTTTTAACATTTTATTATACTTCCCCGATACTGAATAGAATTATTTTAAATTCATGTAAACAAGGTCAGAAATAAGAACTGATAAATCATTACTTAAATGTTCACAGCATAGTGGAAAACTGGTAGCTTAATCATCTGAAAGTGTATTTTGTCACTGAATCCAGTGTACTGAGAAGCTCCTTAAGAAGCTCCCCTACTAGAGTTTCCCTCGTTTGTTAGTAAAACATTTGTAGGGCTGTGTTGTAACCCTGTACAATTGCAGAAATCCAATTTAAGAATAATGCTGCAAAAAGTGATTCTTTCTAAGTCATGCAGTTTCTAATAGGACTCCACAAATAAATAGTTAGCTCAACTGAATGTGGGAAACTGAAAGTGGAGCGGACACTTCATAAAATGGTTTTGTGAATGTTTAGTAAATGCTAACCAGGAGAAGCGTAGATGGGGCTATCAATTTCCAGATTTTCCTTTCTTTAATAAGACTAGAATTATTCAAAAAGCTTTGCCTAATTGACAGTGTGGAAGAGTGCCTGTGGCTGCAGTCTGTCTGCAGTTAAAATACTGGATATTTTAAATTCATTAATAATATAAAAAACCAAAACCACAGATAATACGAAGAAACTCCAAATCCACCACCATTTACCATCCGTTTTCCTGTGGTACTGAGTTCCATGGCCTTGGCAAATGGTGTTTAATATACTCGCTCCTTTCTTGATTGAATACAGGTTGCCAAACAATTGAAAGAACAACAAATGGTAATGCGAGGCCACAGAGAAACTTCAATGGTACATGAATTAAACAGGTGAGCTACAGATTTCACGAGCTATTTATGGAAAGTGTTGTGAAACACATGGCAAATTTTGCTTTGACTTCCATTTTCTAGATCCTAGAGCACATATTTTTTTCAGCTTCGATGTGACGTGCATGAGACAGAACATTCTCATTAATGGAATACTTATACAGCACAGCATATACTTGCCTTATAATTAGAGAATGTGCCTTAAATTCTGGAGCTTATGTTTTCAGGTTATATTTTCTTTTCATTTTTACACTTTTGATAGGAAAGCCTCTAATGAGCGTTTGCGTGTACTTCAAACTGATGCACAAGTATTTTTTACTGTAATTTTTGAAGTGTTATGTCTTGAGTACTGTTTTCATGCAGACCTTGCTTCTAAAATGACTAGTTACTAAAACTGCCAGGCACAGGGTTAGACAAGGGTTGGTCTCTCTAACTTTTCTAATTGCAGGGTAGGACCTGTGCACCCTTCATGTTGCAGAAATGTTATCGTAACTTATTGCAGTCATCTGCAAATTACTTGAAGAGCTGGTAGGCCTAAGCTGAATCTTGGTGCTTAATTACATGGTAGACTGTTATACCTTCTTTTCTTGGCTGCTATTTTTTTACCTTCCAATCAGGCTGAGCTTTTCCATACCCAGTATACTGGCACTATTACACATCCCTTATCTTGGATTGTAGAGGCATGAGAGAATAGAGTATTCTGCTGCTGATTTTTTTTTTTTTCCATTCGTGTAATTCTGTTCATGTGTTTTTTTTAACCACTTGGTTAGGTAATCTCTGTAGTTTATCTATTCTTAGTGGGATTTGTTTTCTAGGAAAACACTGCCTTCCATTTTAGTACTTTCCATAGGCCCACATATCACTAACCCTGATATATATTTGTTGACATCCTGAGCAAACTCTAAAGGCATCTTTTGTGTTCTCATTTTGTGTTTTACAGGTACATCCCCACAGCTGCTGCATTTGGTGGTCTCTGTATTGGTGCCCTGTCTGTGTTGGCAGACTTTCTTGGGGCAATTGGGTCTGGAACTGGAATTTTGCTCGCTGTCACTATCATTTATCAGTACTTTGAAATTTTTGTAAAGGAACAGAGTGAAGTTGGCAGTATGGGCGCTCTTCTTTTCTAAACCTGGCCTCTCATAGACCCAGGAAAGAGGGGAGGAACGTTCTTAAAATATAGCCAGTCAGGTGAAAGGAAATAACGTAAACTTGATAATGTCATTCTGTAGGAACATGTTTTAATAATGTTTCCAAAGCGCATTCCCTTATGTTCCAACTTTTCTAGTATACAGTTTGCATTTTATAAATTGATAAGGAAAAATGTACAGAAAGTTTGGTTTTTTTTAAGAAAATAGTTTTTTAACTCTGTATTAGGGAAATCAGCTTTCTGAATTGGATTTAGTTCAATGAGAATGAAATTTTTTTTGAGCCCCTTTCAAAATTAGTATACCTGAAGCCTTTACAGCTTTTAATAAGTAATTGTGGGGAGGGTTGAATGCTTGGAAGGGATTTTTTATTTTTTTTCCATTCAACTTGATTTTGCAGCTCCTTTGCAGTAGTGGTGAGAAATATCTCTCCTTCTAATGCTCAAGTTCCATAATTATGGTTGAAAGCACAAACAGTGTTTAATGCATTCAGGTTTGTGTTTGGATTTTTTTTCAGTATGGCAGATATGAGAGGCAGTTGTTTCTTTTTACAAAATATCTCTAATTCCAAATGTCTTGTTTTGTAATTGTGGCATTAGGCTTTGTCAGATGTTGAATATCGGCTTGAGACTGTTGTCAGGTTTCTGTAGAGCTAGGAATGTGTTCTTTCCAACCATCCTTCTTCCATAAGCAGAAAACTCAGGTCAACCTAGTTTCTGCCAGAGTCTGTGCCTAAGAGCTGCAACTTTGAAACTTGGTCATACTGGCAGCTTTGTTAAAAATTCTTATTTAGTTTTCATTGCAATTAGTGGTAGAACCTCTAGTTCTGATGCTAGCAGGAAGAAATGGATGTTGTGACTGCTTAGATGCAAATCTGCTTGTGCTCTTTGCTAAAGCTAAGTTTCTGTCATTGATAATAAATTCTGGTCTTGTAGCAATCAGGATGTTATCTGACTACTCATATCTAGTGAATTTTGAATCTCATTACCACAAAGGAGCGTGAAAGAATCTATGTTACATGTCTGTTTCTATAGATATGAGAACCTTGTCCGATAACTCTTGTAAGTTACTTATGTAAAAGGCTTTTCCATCCTATAATCTTATTGACTTGAAAGATGCATAGAAAAGTACCTTTTTAGAAGGTATTGAAACTCCTTTATTTTTAAGGATCATGCCTTCAAGTTGGAGAAGTTACAGTAAAAGGCTTTAATGGACCAGAAGAATACTTAGTTTTCCATTTTTATTTAGATTGTCAGTACTAATCAGGTGCCTAGGACCAAATGCAAATATTTCTGTATGAGTCTTGTAAATACACTTTTCCTCAGTCATTATTGGACAACATGGAAACCAGAATGAGGAGTTATGTTGGAATGTTTCTCTACACTGCATCCACATGCCTTCTGTGCATTTTTGCATGTTGGGCTGACAGTATATGAAGTACTGTTTGTGTTTGGAGTGATGGGACTCTGTTACGTACCCATGGAACATGGATGACATCCAGAAGCCCTTGTTACTGCACTGAACTCAAATACCAAATGTGTGAGAAATCTGTAAATTTGGAATGAGATATACACATATCAATAAAAGTGAAAGTCTTGGAGTGAGGATCACGATTCGGAAATGAATAAAAGTATTGGCATAAAGTATCCATGAAATGCTCTCCACCAGACATCCACAGTTGTTTCACACTACATTCAATAATTTTTGTCTTTCATAAAGTCCTGGTATACCACAGCACAATTGTGATGTGAAATAAGGGACAGTTAAGAAGTGACTTGAAAAGGAGAGGGAAGGAGCATGGTGTGGTGGTTCTGCTTTGGGGATTTTGATGTTGTTTTTCCAAGAAGCCAAATACAAATTTTGATTTGACATAAAAAGGACTCTACTTTCGGGCACACGGTTCTGGCTGGGCTGGAGCTGTAATGTATTTTTGGTCATATCATCTGTTTGAACTGGTTGCAGTTTAGACCATTAGCTTTTCAGTGTCTAAGCAGCACTTGTTCTATGCATCTGTATTTTTGTTGTCTACTGCCGGAATATTTGTCTATTATCAAGCAGCTATGTCCTCGGAGCAGGACCTGCTGATTGTACAGTGGATGTTCACAAAAAGAAATAATGCCTAAACAATCTGCTTTATAATGAAATAAAGTACATCTTTGGAGCTAATGCTTGTCTTTTGGTGTTTTGAATACTGTTACAGTTGTAACACTTGCAGACCAGAAGCTTACCTAAGACTGTGAAAGTAATCCCTCTCAAAACAGTTGTTTATGGTATTGATATGAAATAAAGACAAATGGTATCTGCTCTAAAGTCTTCTCTCAACAATAGGCTGCCAGAATAACAGAACCCTAACCATTCATTTGAACTTTCCTCTTCCAGATGGGTTGCAATTCAAAAGATGCTGCACGGGTAAATAGTAGGAGAGTGAAGTAATGATGAATTAGTTCAGCAAAACCTTTATTTCCACATCAAATACAGTGCCAAACTTTTTGTAGCATGACTGTATTAACAGGGTATTAATTGAAACAACAAAACTCAAAGCCGAGTTTTGCTCTCTGAGTTTTTAAACTTCACTTAGAGTAAGAAAAAGCTTTATCTTCCGCCTGAACAGGAACACAATAATACTTAAAAGCAACGGTGATACTGGATGCGAGTATTTTGGCCAAGATTTTGGTCATGTATGAAGTTGTTTTGAATAACAGCCCGATTTATCCCTTGCTTTTTTATTTCTCCCCAGGAAGTTGCATGTAGGTTGCTGTAGGACTATTATGTAATCACACAGGATCACAAAAGTAATTGAAGTTGCTGTAGATGTGATGAGTCATCTGCCAGGCAGCCAGGTGAAATACCAACACCAAGGCAAAGTTTGAGATCCTTTTTCCACTGGTAATATTTTCTTTGCATAGCATTTTCTGCACTGCAGATTTCATGTGAAAGTCTGCCATAGCACGTAAGTGCTGGGTGTTTGATTTTTATCCCATCACCGTTATTCAGGAAGCCTTAAAAATAATCTAGTTTGTTCTAGTCCACTTATTCCTAGACCTCATCTCCATATAATTTTGAGGTGGCAAATGAAGGGAGTTTTTTTCCCTAATTTGTCAAGTATTTTGTTTGGTTTTGGACTTCTGTTTTTTTAAAAAAATCCTTTTGGCTGCAACCGTAAATGTTGTTGCCTTACTCTGTGAGATGTTTCATGGCTGTGCTCCCTTCATTACTTCTGGGGATAACCCTGTCTTTGTATTGTAAAACAAACTGATTTTTGAAACAGATTTCTCAGCCAGCTTTCAGTGAAGGAAGAAGCAGAGTGGTCCAGTAACTGCTTTTCCTAATTGTTCTCTCTTGCAGCAAGGAATAATAAGGTTTAGGTGGCCTTCAATTTTATCACAGCTTTGGGGAGCTTTGCGTAGGTTTTTGTATGCTGCTGTTTGCTTGCCAACGTGGTGTGACGCAACTGACAGGGCCTCAATTAGCTCTCACTGCCTGGAATACTAAAACTGCTTCCTGATGTATCACTGTTTGCTGAATGAACTTTAAGGTCTTTCTCATGACGAGTGCACGTCTTTCAAAATACCTGGTGGCTGCAGGGTTTTATCACCAGTAAAGAAGCACTTTTAGAAGAAGTATGCAGGAGAGGCAGACCAATGATATTTCTGAAACTGTTTTATTTGGTATGTAACTTAGACCGCCTGCCGTCTCCCTGTCTCTTGCTGCTCCCTCTGCCAGCTTTCTGACATGACACTACAGCCTTCGCTGTCTTCCTGCCTGAAAAGGTCACAGTTTGAACTGTGGCCAGCAGCAAGCGGCACTGCTGGCACCCTCGCAGCTGCTGTACAGGGAGATGTGCAGGTGTTCAAACAATGCCTGCTTGTTGGGCAACATGGGCCCCTCCAGCTTCGCCAAACCTCTCTGAAGGACAGCCGCTGGCAGGCCAAAAGGAGTGTTTGCCCGCCTGGTGGCAATGTTACACTGCAATTCAACACACCAGGTTCAAGGCAGTTTGGAATGGAGCAGTGAAATGTGTATTAAATCTCTTCCAAATGTGTGTTCTTTCTTTTGCTTTGCTGCTACGCTGATGAGTGTCACACAGCGTAAGAAGCAGGGAACAGAGTTCACCAATATTTATTTGTACTGCCTAGAATCAAGGCCGGGATTGAGGTTGTTTTAAGGTGAAGTGCTGAAAACGATCTCCTTTTAGAGAGCTCATAATATTTATAATGTGTTTTAATATTTTTTAAGCATGTTAGGTTTCAAGGAGCAGTTGCTGTTACAGCCACTTCGTCTGCTGAATATTGTTATAGAATTTACAGCTAAACTGAGGCAGTCTATGGGATTGGAAAGAAGACAAAAAAAAAGCAGCATTTAAAAGCAAAATCAATATCCTAAGCTAGGGACCTAATTAGTCAGCTAGACTTTAAGCTACTGTTTTATAATGTGCTACTGGATGGATCTGCTAAAATTGAGACTCTTCTGTGGGCCAGGTTCTAGCAATCCTCTGGCTATTGCTAATGTGTTGCTAGCCAAGCTGGCAGCGCTTGGCAGAAAGGAAATACCCTGACAGCTGGCACCTCCTTTGGCAGTTGTACCGGAGGGGTTGGAGACTGAATGAGCACAGACATGATATTCTTTGTCATCGCAGAGTGGGCTGTCAAGGTCAGAGATGGGATGCCTGCTCTGAGATATTTCTTGTTGGAGAACAAGACTGGGACAGTTAATTCTCCAGCAATTTAAATACCTGAGAGCTGAAAATAGAGGGAACAAATAGAACGGTTAGGATATAAATTTTCAAAAAGCTGTTTCAGATGTTTTTGTATTGCTTTGGAGAAAATCAGAATACACGGCACATAGAAAATTTTCCCTTCTTGTATATTAAGGCTGAAGTAGACAGTTACAAAAATGGTGTGAGCATTGTTGGGGCAATATTATCTATCTGAAATCTGAGATGAGTATTACCTGCTTTAATCATCAACGTGTCTTTAGCTATTTGATGTTCTTGACAGCTCTTAACGTGTCTCTTCTGTACACCTGTGGTGTGAAGCTTTATAAAAGAAAAAGGCAGCTCCAGGCATACAGGAGAAGGAGGCATTGGGCAGAACATTTTGCATTATTAACTTCACTATATAAGCATGCATTTTATTTTTGTTTAAATAGCTGTATCTTTTGGCAACACAAGAACAAGGAATTGTTGCTGGTGCTGGATTCCTGAGTGCTGCAGAACTATGCTTAATGCACGTGGAGTAAGGGCTCGCTAGGACCACAGGTGCAGTCTTTCTACAATGATTTGGGTTGCAGAGCCCAGCTGCAAAGAGTAACTGCTGGGTGTGTGGCGAGAAACCATAGCTTCATGAAGGCACTGTGGGAAGAGGAGGAGTGAGGAGATGCATCCTTATGAAGTCAGGATGTGTTGTTATGATGTGCCTGTACTTAATTCCATCTAAGAATGCTCCTGAACTCTGACATTTTCACGACTGCTGACAACAAATTGTGAGTGTGTTGTGCTGATGGGGGTGGTGGTTAAAATTACAAAGGGATAGCTGCCTACCAGATCACCAGTAAGAGAAAGCCCAGAGTACCTGTGTGCTATAGAAATCAATGTTTTGTTTAACCGTGGTATCCTAGCCTGACCTGGTGTTCTCTTTTCAGTCTACAAAGTTTTCTTCATATTCTGCAGATACAGAAACTCGTAAGATAGGGAAATGTGTTTGTTAAATTAATTCCTTTTTAAAGTACTTTTCTCTTAGGTGCTTGAGGATGGAGCTTGAACTGGTGATCTTTAAATTACAAGAGCAGCATTTTCTTAACCCTCTTTCTTTGAGTAACTCTTTAAAGGAGGAGAGATTTACAGAGGAAGAGGGTTGATCTTTAGGTAGGGAGAAAAGAGCTGCCCCTTAGCTCAGTGTCTCCCGTATCTTAAGCAGTACAGAGTAGCAGAAGCAAGCCAACATTTGGGATAAGGCTTATCTAGTTAATAATGGAACACAGTACCACAAGCAAGGGGGCCTGACAAAACTTTCTGCAATTGAGATACGTTGCTATCATTTTATTTAGCTTCAAACACTTTTCATGAAGTGGATTCTCAGCTGTTATTTGTATTGTAGGAGTTGCTTGTTTTGCCTGAGAGCACCCATTTTAGTGGGTACTGGCTGTAATTACAACATAAGAGATTTTTTTTTTGGCTCCCAAGACTGTACGGTCTGAATTAAATAAAAACAAAACAAAACCATCTTTAAAAAAAACACAGGCAAAGGAAATGTTGTAGAGAGGGACAGGACTCGTCCCTGGTCATAGAGCTGATGACTGCAAGAGTCCCAACTCAAATACAGTGTCTGTACCATGCCATCTCTGCACTTGCGTTTTCCACTGTTGTTTGTTCTTGAAGTACTAGAAAGAAATCTGTCTCTGTAGAGAGTGAAATGCAGATCCAAATTGCACGTGTATGTATATAAAGTATGTTTTTATAGCATAACTTTGAGAAGCTCATTAATGAAGTAGTGTACTTCTGTCTTTACTCCCCAACTTCAATGTGTCTTCTGTGAGCTTCTGCCTGTAGGAACAAGAGGGTTAGAGAATTGAGTGGTCCATGGGCCAGCATGGTCATGTTTTCCTTTGTTCTTGCAGAATTGCTGAGAGATCACAGCCTTGATGTTATTTCATCCTTGTAGAATCTCTCTTCTTCTCTAGAGAGTGTTTCCTTTACCCATAGTCCATTAAGTGATGGTGTAAGAGCTTTGAGTGCCTGAAATTCATCAAGTTTAACACTTTACATTTACTGTGAGAGAACACAAAACCATTTCTCTATGTTGTTAAAAATAATTGCTGCAAAATCAACTCGAATCTGGATCACTTCCCTAAGCAGAGGTGACTGATACTATTAGGGTTCTAGAAGGTGTTATTGGGGAAATAATGAAACTGCCTGAAGGCTGTTATATTGCTACAGAACAGGGAGCTTTGTATGAGTATATTGAAGTAGAAGCACCCTCTAGAAGTTGGGAGAAAGGATCACTACTTAGCCTGGGCTCCAGCCCACAACTTGAAAGACCTGAATAAAATGCCTCTGTCCTGCTATCTTGTATTCCACAGATGGGTCCATAGTAGGAGGTTCTTGCATGAAACAGGTAATGCTCATGTCAGAGCTTCAGTCCCTCTGTGCAAGTGACCCTATCTGCACCTCAGATTTCCCCTGATAATGTGCTGCACCAAAAGTAAACGCACTCTGTGTCCATGAGGATGAGGCAATAAAGGAGGAAAGAGCAATTAAACAGGACAGAACTGAACTTGTTCCTGTGGTTGTAGTTTACCAGGACATCCCTGATGTGAACTAAGATGTAGCTAGTATCCTCTAGCATTTAAATATGAGACTTGAGTGGAGGGGAGGTAAGAAGGGAAAACTCGTCTGCACGCAGCCCACTGATGGATGTATCTCTCAGCTCCTGAGGAGCCTGGCTGTGCTCTGGTTCCTGCTGGAGTAGGGGGAGTAGAGGGCTCTGGGTGGCAGGTCCTGATGGACTTGCAGTGCCTTGCTAGGTACCTGTTTGTGCCTGGGAAATTTCTGCCTGTGTCCTATGTTCCCTGGTAGCTGGAAATGAAATTTGCTTGTTTCTACAGTAACAGGAAGATGGATTCATGAAGGGATTGGCACAGGAAAAGTGTGAGTGAGGACATGCTCTATCCCTGCCTCAGAGTAGTTATGTTGCCTTATAGTTGGTGTTCAGTTAAGTGTCCTCTGGCTCCCTGTTAGATTTCATCTTTCTCATATCAGGATTTGTTAAATGCTCTGAAGCATTTATATGGGGAAAAACATTCACAGAAGAGCAGTGCAGTCTATAATGAATCACTTCTATGGATTTTGCATGTCCTTCCATTGAGTGTTTCTGTTACCAATAACACTCCTTAAGATACCTCTTCCCTTGAACAGTGGATAGCATCCTGCTGGCCTTGTGGTTTTCTGTGTAACCTGTCTCACAAATGCGTTGAGAAGACTCAACCAGATCAAAACCACCTGTGCTAAGCACAGCCTTGAAATGGATACAGGAGGCTCAGCTGGAGCGTGCAGCCTGCTGCTGCATTTTCAGAAAGTGTGTGGGTATTGTACAGCCTGGAAGAGCTGAGTGCAAGCATGGTAGAGGGTAAAGACCTCAAGAAGTCATTTCTTCTCCCTGCCCACCCATGAGGCTGGAGCATTCCTGCACATGCAGGTGCTCCAAGTCAGCATCTCCCAGCCCAGAGCCCTCCCGTCGGGTACCTCTGTCTTCTGGGAAGACGCTGCTTCCTTCCGTTACTGCAGCAATAAGGTGCGCATCTGACAGGGTGGCTTTGTCATTCTCTTGTAAATCCTCTGGCAGGAGCCCGCTGTGATTCTTGCCAAATAACTTCGTAAGTGGTAGGAAGGGGTTTCAGAAGCAGGAAGAATGCCCAGAGAGATGGGCAGCAGAGGTCAGTGATGGCATTTCTTCACTGTGTATTGGAGCTTTGTGCTCACACAGATTTCTGCTGGATGGCACAAGATCCTGGTGCCCTTGACTCCCAAGTCAGATGGGGCATGGAGACTTTGTGAGTTTGTGCAACATGACCTCCTACAGGGCACGTGGTGAGCTTCACACAATTTGTTTTCATCTTCCAACAATAGCTAGAGCACTTTATGTAAAACTGTTTGACTTTATTTCTATCTAAAAAGCTTAGTAATTCTTCTATGTATATTTTTAATTTTCTCGCTTTCTGCTACGTGCATGTTCCATGGGTCTTTAATTGCAATTTGATGACTGCTTACCTCCTGTGCCAGTTTGGATGGGATGGGATTACCCTGCTCTGATTCTGGGTGGAGGAGTCTGTCTGTTGTTTCTGAAGACAAGTGATGATATGTGTGGATAGTCCTGGCAAGATCTTGCCTTCTGGATTGGACAAAGCAAATTCATCCTCTGAAAAAATCTATCCGGAAGGACAGGACCCTTTAGGAATATATAGTTATCAGTCTCTCTAATCTTAGGTGCCTATCACCTGTATCCAAGTTGTACAATATAGATGTCCAGAGGGGCCGGAGCCATTTAATAAAGCTGCTGCTATAGTTCTTTACATTAATACTGAGCTTGAGTACATCACTCCTGCAGTCAGGGGTCTGGAAAACCACTCGCAGGGCTCAGACCTGGAAAGCATTCAGGATAATAAAAGAAAGGACAGGCTGAAGCAGGACTGGGGATCCTGACAGTCACCACTTGGGACCCAGAAAAGATGTTTCTCTGGTGCTGGGGGATGGTCTTTGGCCTCTGGCAGCAGCTGGCTAGCTCGTTCCTAGTATTTACCTAAATATATTTTGGATTGTTGCAGCTCCTATTGTTTGTGATAAAGGGTTGGACAAAAGGTCTATTGATCAGGCGGTTCTCGCTATCCATCTCTGTCTGCCTCTCAAGACAGCGAGTTTGCGTGCAGTGACACTGCAAAGCCGATGCTCTACATCAGGCTGGCACAATGAGTTGCACTCATCGAGAGGAAAAAAGGTGTGATAGCAGCGCATACAGGCTTGCAGATCTTTTTTTTTTCCTTTCTCGCCGCATGAATATGTGAGTCGCTGTGTGAATGTGGTGCAATGTGTGACACTCGACTGACTCCCTTTATGCCAAATTCAAAGCCAATGGTGAATGTGTTCCCATGTTCTAGTTTAGCAGGGAAGTCTGCCAGGTCTGAATGCACGTGGCACTCAAGCCCTGCATAGGAGATTATTATAGACAAAGATGCTGAATTTAGAAAAAAAAACTGTTAAACAGAGAAGGTAACTAAAGAGCGAGCAGACTCTTGTTTATGGAAGAAAGCCCCTGAGTTTCTTAGGAAAAGTGAAATATCTCCCATAGTTGTTTAAGCTAAACTTTGTCTGCTTTTCTGACAATAAAAAAAATGGTGTTTGGTACAATTAGATGACATGTGGAAAGCAGATGTGTTTATGAAATACTTGTTATTTCTTTTACTGTGTCGTATTCAAAATACAGCCAACATTAGAAAGGAAATTGCATTGCATGCAAAGATTCTTGCACTGTCAGAGAAATTAAATACTTCCATCCCTAAAATAGGGGGGGGGATAAGATATTGAAAATAAGTAGCATCAGTAATGCTAACGTGCGTACAGCAAAGAAGGTTGTATCTTGTGGTTCCAAAGTAGAACTTAAATCCAGAAATAATAATGCAGATACACAAGAAACTTCTGGTTTAGAGAACAGCCTGAGGGGAAAAGGATATGAGATGTCAATATAGATTCATTATAATGTAGTTAACAGGGTGCAGCATTAATACTGACAGTAAGATTGGCCAGCAATAAATGAGAATTATAGTTACCTACTGTTTTAACTTCAAATAATTCAAATTGAAATACTTATTCATTTTATAGAAAGCTTTTTTTCAAGTAATGGAATACTGAAGTAACATTAGCACTTTAAAAATGAACATGCGTAAAAGGATGTCATCATGTTTTTGTAATTATTTTTTCTCATACTGACACCTTCCCTCTTTCTGACACCTCCCATTCCCAATTCTGCTGTTGGGGAAGGGATCGTCCAGCTGGATCCAGGGGCTCAGCTCCACACGTGGCAGCGTAGAAGCTCCAGCTGCACTGGACCCAAGAAAGTTTGGAAACCAGGGCACAGGGGGTGCCCACTGAAGCTGGGCAGGCAGGAATCGCCTGAGCTGGGGGTGATGCCAGGGCAGAGCTCCTGACCCGAGCACTGGGAAGAGCTGTCGCCTGGCTGCAGGCCCTGTCTGGTTGCAGGTAGGACTGGAGGGGAAATGGCAGCCTCTGCCTCCCTGTGATTTCTGTAGGCTTTGGATGTGTCTCATCAGTTAGTCTGTTAAGTGTGGAAGTCATTAACTTCGTCCAGATGGAAAAATTGTCTTGTTCTTCCACTCCAAAGGGAGTCTACAATGGCTTCCTCTGCATGATGAGTGCACGCAGTGGTGGCCCTACCTGCTGCCACTTGCCGACCTTCTGGCCCATTTCTTCTGTCTCCGCTCTGCCCTACTCCACTAGTGTCTTCTGTCATCTCTTGTTTGCGATGCCTCACATCTGCGCAGCGCAGGGTTGGGCACGGGCCTCGCTGACGGCTCTTGCCGAGGCTCTCATCATTGATACGCGCGTCAGGAAGATCAAGGACACTCTGACAATGGGCACATTGTACCCGCATTTCTGCACCACAGCAGAGGAAATGTGCCAGACTCCTCATAGCAAGAGTCCCGTATCCCTGCTACCTGGCAGTGACGTGGGTCTGATGCTGCAGACATGTGGATGAGGTGTAAGAGGTTTTAGTGGGAGTGAATTGTGATGGCTTTTGGTTAGTGAGATAGTAGAGAGGAACAAAGCTGTCTGAGCAAACAATGTGATAAAAGCGGATGCCAGATTTGGGGTCCTCTGTGCACTCTGATTTAGAAAACATGTGGCTGTGGAGGTCTCTAATACAAACTGATTTAATTCATAACTTGAAGTAAAGTCTCTGCCTGGCATTTTGGTGGATTTGCTTCTATATTCAATGCTTTTTTCTTTCTTTTCTTTTACTGGCAACAGCTTTCAACTAAGAGTGTTGCCAGAGAGCCTGCTGCATCCTGTCAGGGATCCTCCTCTTTCTTTTGCCTTCTCCATTTTACCTTTCTACTCTTCCTCGGTGTCTTTCCCTTCTCTTGTCTCTTGTAACGCATAGCCTTCCTTCAAACACTGTCTCTCTTCTGCTTCTCCTCTTGCTATCTCTGGGATTGCATCCACTATATAGAAGGTTTATTCCTCCTCTCTTGTTATGCTTTTTCTTGCCTTTTGTTAGCGTATTTCCTCCTTTCCTATTTTCTTCCCAATTCTCTAGATTTTTTCTTCTTCCTCACACTTTCTTCTCCTGTTTTGGGGATTTATTTATTTTTTTTCCATTCTCTTCTTCCTCTTACCTTGCTGGCTTGCCATCCTCTCTTGCTACTTCTCCTCCTTGGTCATCAGCTCCAAACAGATTTGCCACAGATAACAGATGTTACTCCACTGCAGACCTCCTCTGCTCGGGCTCCTCAGCAGCAGCAGAGCATCAGGCACACTGCTTGCTGGCTCAGTGACCCACCTGCATCACAGGAGAGCAGCAGTCCCTTGTGGGGTTATTACCAGAGGCTGGAGAAGTTGACTGTTGATATTTTCATGTGGCAAATCTCCCCCTGGGCAGCCCCCAGCAGCTAGGACAATAGGGGAGAAAAGAGTTGAGGTATATGAGATATTGCTTCTTTATCCGTTTAAATAGCATCATCCAGCCAAGGTGTAAGATAAGGTTTTGGATGCTGTTACCCTGTGAGATGCTGTGTGACTGGGTTGCAGGATTGGGATGATACTCAAAGTCCATGTGGGTGATCTCTTAGCAGTCTACAGGGGTAAACCGAAGCACCATGGCCAGGCCAGAGGTGCTGCCCAGTGTGATGGGCAAATAGCGTGGTGCTGGGCTCTGAGAACTGAGTTGGCAACTTCATATGTTCTAAATGATCAAACCTGATGTGTTGATCTTCTCAGCACCCTTGTGAATGTGCAGAGGAGTTGTATGTTTGAAGTCACTGGAGATTATGTCTACCTTGCTGGATTTCTTCTCACACTGGTAGAACTAAGAATGTATCTGTCAATCAGCCTGACCTTCTAGTTTAGAAGAAGCGATGTTGAGCCCTGCCCACTCCGGTGTGGTGGAAGTGGGAACATGGTTTTATTCTGTTAGGCAGTCTGTACCTTCTCCCATGATCTAGTCAGACCAAGAAATGTTGAGATTAATCAGGTTAGACGGAAAACTTGCTGCAGATGACAAGATGCTGCAGTAAGTGACTTGTCTGAGGGCAGTATTCATTCTTTTTGGAAGTGGACAATACAGCAGTACAGCAGTGTGGGTCCTGCACTGCGAGAAGTGCCGTGGGTCAGTTGGAACCCATCATTACGGTGCTCACAGCCCCGCACATCCTGGTGTCACTTGTTGTAGGATTGAGCCTAAAGAAACCCCGTTCCTGAACGTTCAACCCTGGTTCCAGTGGTTTGGGAATTTTCCTTGCTTCTCTCTTTGGGCTGTGTGTTCTTCTAGACTTTTCCAGAATGAGCGGCATTACTCTGCCCCATCAGGCAGTTGTGTCTTCCACCCCCCGAGATGGCTGTCTTTTGGTGACAGATGAAGTGGAGCAGTTGAAGCACTACTAGGCTGGGCCACCATAAAATATTCTTTATCAAAAATGAGCTCTGCAAAGAGTGCTGTAATTCTCCTGACCCCCCCTCCCTCCCTTTTTTTTCCTGTTGGAGTATTTCTGCTATTTAATTAATGTTTATTTTTAAATATCTCTCTTTCCAGACTTTTTGTTCCAGCCCCACTGTCTGTGATCCCTTGTGGGGTGAGGGGAGGAGGGCTGAGTGACAGGCTAATAACCTGCTCCGGCTCTCGCTCCAAGCCCAGTGGCAGGTGTCCCAGCGCCCCTATTGAATGCCACCATCCAAAAAAAAAAATTATCAACAATCTTCCTTCAACAATGATTTATTATTGCCATAATTTGCCTTGGTACAATGAGCTGTGGAGTGTGTTTTTGCACCCGGCTGACAGGGATTTGATGGCTCCAGGTTCCTATTTTATTTAGTCTTGAGCCTAATATGATTTGGTTACCCTCGCCCCCTCTTTCCTGTCCCTCTCCTCCCTCCCCACCCAACCTTTTCTCATTTTGTTTTGTTTTCTATGAGTGTGTGTTTCGCATAACCCTGGGCCGGCTGACAGTGCTTGTAAAAACCAGAAGTCGATCTCGCAGTGGCTTTTCACCATTAATCAAGCTGCCTGGAATTGGAAAGTAACACTGACAGGCTTTTATCTTGGAGAGAAGGAGGATGGCAGATGTATTTTATGGTGGATGAGCCTTCACGGCTTCTATTAGACTGGGACTTCAGTGGTACAAGGTGGTGGTTTGGGGGAGGAGGGGAGCGAGGGGGAGGAGAAGCCGGGGAGCAGCCTATAGATAAATAGATCCGTCAGTCAGGCGCTGTGGAGGTCTCCAGGCGGCCAGCCATTGTAGGTGACAGAAAAGGCAATCAAAGACAAAACAAATCAAAAGGTACATCTTATCAGCAGCAGGCCAGCTGGACTTCCACCGCACTCGGAGGCCCCGCCGAGGGCAGGAGAAATTAATCGTGCTGTCGAGGCCAGAGAAATTGTCGCCGCTGAAGGTCCAAGTTCAGGCGAGCAGAGGTGGCCAGCATTAAAGGAGACGGAGAGCTGGGGGTGGGAGAAGAGGAGCGAGGAAGTGAGTGCCGCCGTCCCGCCACCTCTCTCCCTCCCTCTCTCCCCCGGCTGCCGTGGGCTCCTGACAAGTGCATTCATCGTGCGATGATAGCTCGGCACCTATGATTGGTACCTTTAATAATATAGCCCTCGCTCAGCTGTCACCCTGAAAGAACAATTTTTCCTCCCGCTTTCCTCGATGCAAAGATACATCTGTAATGAGAAGGGTGACAGAAAGTGGGAGCGCGGGGAGCCAAGGAAAGTTTGGAAGAACATTAATCAAAAAGTGAAGCTGGAGGTGATGCTGGCTGCTCAACACGCCCGTGCCTCCAGTGGGGAGCCAGCTTCAGGTTTGAAGCTCCTGTTGTGTTCCCCAGCCTGCAGTGCTTTGGGGTGCCCTTGGTGGAGAAAGCGAGAGAGAAAGGGATCCTTCACTTACCCTTGGAGAGGAGCAACTTTGAAAGCTACTGTGTTCCCATGCGGCATCGCTGGTCATGACAGGAGGGACGGGGGAGTCACCTCTTGTTGGGGAGTCCTTGGTGTAAAACAGTATCATTCTGTTGTGTGCAATGGATTTACATTGAACAGAGAACTCCTTTTGCTTATGCAGCCTAGAGAAAGAAGATTGTAGTTACAAGTCCTGGGAGTTTCCTTGCAGCAGGGACATACTTGTGTCCTACTCTTGGTAGCTGGGACTCCATCCTTTGGATCCAGCCAAACTTGGTTCCCGTCCCACTCAGCTGCGCTGTGTGGGAACTCCCTATTTCCCCAAAGGATGTTTTGCCTTTCAGGGCATAATTCCCTTGGCCCCAGGCTGCAGTGTGGCTGGCCACTGGCCCATCATGCATTGATGGTTCTGCCTTTGTCAAAGATACTTGTCCGATAGCTCAAACCCTGGAGATCCCCCAAAGTGTAGAGTTATGGACTGAGTTGCAGTGTTGCATTGCTCCAAGCTGCTGTCTGTGGATGTGTTGCTGTGCCCGGGTCATGGCAGGAGGTGCCTGAGGGCTCCCACTGCTGCCACCCAGTACCACACACACCCATCAGCCCCTCTGAGAAGTCCCACAGGTGGAGGGGGTCAGCTGGGGAAGTCCATTGGGGATATGTTCCACCCCTAGAGTAAAAGAGATGCTGGTAGCCCCATTCTAGCAGGTTGGAGAGAGCAACAGGCGCATACATCTGCAGGAGGCATGGCAGGGGCTTGTGTTTGTTGTATTTAAGAAACACGTCTATTTTAATTTAAAGGATAAGCAGCAACGTCCTCAAATGCGGTTATCTCCTGTGGTTTTTAGCAGCTTTCCAGGTTGCCCAGCTCTGCTCTGTGGTTGTCAGTCCCTCCCTGAGATGAAGCCCTTGGGCTTGAATTCTTTAGCATTAGCATTTGGCAGTCGTTTCTCTCTTTCTGCTCATTCACCCTCTAGTACCTACAACTGATTTGCTAATCTGCATCTGTTTTTATTTTTATCCTAATAAAAGTGGGGATTATACGCAGATCTGGATCAAACAGGTTTGTCTGTAAAAGCTGGGGGTGCTGGTCTCTGCGGTCCATCATCTCAAATCCCAGCAGATCAGAAGGAAAGCAGGGAGGGTTAGGCAGCAACTCTGAAAGAAGTAGTTTGTTCTATATGGTTTGCAAAAATTGAGTGGTGATTACTTTCTGCCTTCTCCATGAGAACAGATAAGTTGTGCAGACAGTAGTTGATGGGTGTGTGAACCACATGGCTGGGATAAATGTTGGTAATAAGTGGTGCTGAAAACACTCCTTGAGGAATTTTTCCCTCATCCATACAGAAAAATTGAACCCAGAATGGATAAGCACAGGTCATGCAGGAAAGTGGACCTCTGGTCTCCATGTAGACCTCCTCAGCAAGAACACACAGAGGAGGAAGTGGGTCCTGGACAGTCTGTCCATCCAGGAGCTTCGGAGGATGCTTAAAGGATGAAACCTTCACATATCCTCTTCAAAGATGAATTGGATGTGATTTGCTGCTCCTAAAATGAGAAAATAAATGCTTTTGCCTGGTAGCATTTCCTGTGGTCTGTAGTCTGGTGTCTCCATGTCCTGGAGCTGTAAAAGCAGAGACCTCTAACTCAAACACCTGAGAAGATATTACAAACTAAACCAAAGCCTGAGTTTCTCTGTGATTTATGCTGGCCTTGCTCTCTAGACTTGGCCTGAATACCAACCTTTGGGGGCAGAAGCATCCTACGTGCTACCGAGGGGAACAGTGCCCCATCCCGTTTATGAACAAGCCTTGAAACGATATGTGCTAGGATATGATATATGATGATGTTGGTGTGCAACACAGGCAGTGCAACCTGGATGCTGAGAAGCTGTTATTAGATATTGTGCTGTGCTGCGTGGACAGGTACAGAGTGTGAGAGGCAGAGCCAGGCCCAATGGCCTCAGCCAAGAAGGCCAAAAATGACATTATAGGAAGTCCATCCTCACCGTCTAGACTGCCCAGTAGCCTCACTGCAATCAGTGCAGGTTTGTAATGATGTAAGTGGAGCCAGAACTCTGTTCGTAATGTAAATCGGGTGAATTATAAAACAAAGCAGGTTTTGAAGTGCTTTCGTGGCATGTGGTTAATCTCTTGCTAACTAACTCTGAAATATTGCACCAGAAACCCAGGTATGGCATGAAGTTTAACTGGAGAGGTTGTCACCTTGGGCAAGATGCATTTAAACATGAGATCATGTTTGCATCATATTTATGGTTATGGCAGAGCACAGATACATTGCTGTATTTTGATTGCTTTTGCAGATGGAATAAAATTGTCCCTTAATCACGTTAAAGAAATCAAGTTACAAGCTGGCTGCTGTAGCACCATTCCACTAAGATGATTATGAACAATTTGGTCCTGTCTGCAAACATCTTAATGAAATGGAGAAACTACTTAACGTAGTTGAATTTGTAGTGTAGAAATGACTCTGTCTTTGGTTTCCTGCTCTTACCAGTAGACAATACCAATCTTCTGGCTTTTATAACTTCTTAAAGCACCAAAGGTCGCAGGATAGCAAGCCCCTCCTCCACCCTCACTGTCTGCTGACTAGTGCTCTTCTTCTCCTCCCCAGCAGCATGCAGAGCAAGCCCTTGAGCCCTGCCACACCTCCTGGATATTGGTAGGGCTGAGAGACCCCAAGTGATCGCCTCTGCTCCTCTCCAGCTCTTGGTGTGGCAGGAGCTGAACTGTGCACAGGTTGTGCACTGCTGTTCACAGCTGCCCTGTGGGGTGTTTTTGATCCCACTCTTGCTCCCTTCCTGCTAAAGAGGGGCTCAAATTCCCTGTGAGACAGTGGAAAATAATTTAACTGTAGTTGAATTTTTCCTGGCCCAACTTGAAATACTGCAGCTGGCCAGAGCTCTACTTTCCCTCTCTACTTTGCCTACTTTCCCTCTCCAGCAAAGGTCAGCACAGACCCTTCCAAAGCTTTCATAGCACCTCCCATACCTCTTTGCAGTCTGCATGGGATGGTTGGCAGGGGTCGGAACTGAAAGCCCACTGCAAAATTCAGCATGACACCAGGTCATGGAGACCACAGGGGTTTTTAAACAAGATTCTTCAGCCTACAAAGTTTTGGTTTTTTCTTTCCCCAAAATGTGTACCATATTTTCTAGTCTCAGAAGGTCCATTTCAGGAGCCAGGATAGCGAGTCCCCAGGAATATCCCCTGCTAAGAGCTATATTTGACACCAATATACTACCCGTCTTCACTGTAAAGATTGGAAGCTTTCCAGGACAGAAATCATCCCTTGCTGTGTGGACACGTAGCATCCTGGGCAACGGAGCCATGGCCCCAGCTGGGACCTCCAGCCACAACCAGGAAACAAACCAAGGAAATCGCATGTGCGTGGCAGATGTCTGATTCGGGCGAGATGCAAGGTTACCAGACAGCCTTAAAAATCTTTTGTAATACACCTCATTTTTGTTGTAATGCTCTGAGGCTCAGTTCAGTTGCCTGAGGTGAGGCGTGTGCCCATCAGCAAAGCCCTTAATGCTGCCGTCAGCTGTTGTGCGCTCCCTGGTGCTGTTCTTTGTTGGTACCTCAGTTTTAGATGGTAATGGCCAATGCAAGAAGGGAACCACGAAGTTTTTCCAGTAAGGACATCTGGACCAATTTTTGAGGCGGAAAGGTTTTGGGATGTGGGTAGTCTTGAGTTCTCTTGACGTCATTGGACTCCTAGCTGGGTCAGTTTTTGGAGTACTTCCATTTTTCTCATAAAGGTTAATCGTATTTTGGGTGCTTTTGGCCACATGAAATCTAAAGTCGTGGCAATTTCTAAGCTCAGTATGTATAAAGAAGGGGAGTCAACTTTCAGGTGCTACCACACCGTGGCATCTGCACAGGAGACACGTACGCTGGATTTATGTGTATCCACTGTCTCAGACCAAGATCCAAGCGTGGCACCGCTCCATGTTGAAAGGAAATCACAGCTTATAATATTCAACTGGTTTCTATAACCCCCACCCACCCAGGTTTAATATTAGAACTATTTTTCACGTTGAAACCGAAATAGTACAAAATATGGGCTTGCTGTAATTGTTGTTAGATTATGTGTCACCCTGATAAGATGTAACAAATATTTTCCTACACAGCAGGGCCCCTTTCCCTGCGAGTAATGGATGGAGAAACTTCTCATAGTGTGCAGGCAATCAGTCGTAAAAACTTCACTTAGAAGATTAATGCATTGAGTGCAACCTTTGCAGAAAATAGGAAGAAAAAGAATTAAAATAATAGTTTGTTCTTTCACATTTAATATTAATCAACAAACTTATTTGGTAGGAATGTTCCTTGCTGCACGTGCCTTCTTCCTTCAAGGGGCAGCTTTGTGTCAAATAAGTATTTCTACTCTTTTTAAAGCTTCTACGGCAGCAGCAGCTCTATATAGTGCAGTGATTCTTCCAACAGAACTATTTTTATCAGTAATATGAAAGACTATTTTCATGGGCAAAGCTTTGACACCAATAAGTCTGCTGGACGTCACTTAATAGGCTAGATAAACATTCGCTCGCCATTTAGCGTAGAAGGATTTTCCCTTTATATCACAGCTTTACGTCTTTCATAAGCACTTAATGGCTGTTAGAGAGATGGCACCCTTGCAGGAGAGCTCTCAGGACCTGGGCATGGTCAGAGGTGAGGCAGGGGTTTATTTGCTGCTGTAGGAACATTAACACACAGCATGGAAAAGCCAGGCCCTTCTTGTCATGAGCTGATTGCACCAAGTCAAGTCCTTCAGCAGCAGAACTGAGGGTTTAAGAGGAGCACATGTGGAGGTGGCAATGAGACCTGAGCAGAGCCTGCAGCCAATTCTGCAACTGCCCATTGGAAGGGTTCTTGATCCTTCCTGGGACTTGCTTGATACCAGCCACCGATTTGCCACAAGCAGTGGCTGGAGCTAGGTTGGCGGATGTAAGGATGGCCTTATGTGATGCTGCAATGAGTTATTGTTTAAAAAAATGCTCAGAGTTTGGGGAAAAATGCCAGTTTGGATTGATTGCTGCTGCTTTTCCACCATGTGTATTTTGAGATCTTGTTTTTTTCCTGACGTACATTTCCGTACCTACAGTGAGTCTCTAGTGACAGGTACCATCCGTCATGAAGCCAGCTACGGAACTCGGGGCAGATGGAACTGCTGATTTTCGGTGTGGGGCACTCAGCACACTTCTTCCTAGGTCTTTCCTTACTCTCTGAGGTCTGGTAGGCTGCCTAGCTTGAGTTTTAGAGAGGATCGCTTGTTTTAGTGCTTGTAAGAACAGCTATTTCTTCCCGGTTTTATAGAGCTTCTATTTTTATAAAGAACACTTTGTAAGCAAAGAAAGAATTGATTTGCCAAAGGAGAAACTAGAGTTTCTGCCCTCTCCTGCTGATGGTAGACACGGGAATAGTGTCCATAAGATCTCAGTATTCCAGGAGGTACCACCCTTCACTGCCCCAGTAGGGCTTTTGCTGCTGTGTGAGCAGATAGCAGTGAAAAAAAAACAATGCCATCAAACGTAGATTGGGACTCTGAACAACTCTGGCATTCAGAATTACTTAGGGCTTATTCGAACTTCTTTATAAATTGGTTAGATATTTCAGAAAACACAGAAGGACATACATCACTGCCGAGAAGGATTTTCAAACTGCAACAGGAAAAAGGTTCAATGTTGACCATGTAGCACCTTAATCCAGAGTGTCTCTCCATCGTCCTGCAGCACTAGAGCAGAACGTTGCCATCCTGCTGCAGTAAAAAGGGATTTTAGAAGCACGGTGGAAATTAGTCTGATGCTGTAGTTCCAATCTGCATTCACTGGGAGTCAGTAGGAGGAGAGGGGTTTTAGGTTTGAAAGCAGGATTGCTCCTTGGCCAAAAATATTCACAGATAAACCAAAAATCATTCATTAAATCTCTCTGTCACTACTGTTCAGTTGCAGATGCAGAGAAAGAAGCAGATAGATTATTTAAAGTACAAAAGCTAATTAGGGCTGGCTGACAGAGTACTGAATTTTACTTTGAAGGATGGAACAGGCTTTTACATGACTAAGATGGTAGAATGTGATCAAAGCATTATTAAACCCAAACCATCCAGCTTCCTTACAGCTTTACTTCCCCCCCTGCCACAGCTGTCTCTGCTGTCCTGTCCATAGTTTGGGAGCTGAAAAATCATTAGCAATTTCCGCAAACAGCATGTCAGCACAAGGAAGAGACAGTCTCTAGAGCATATGGGGTGAGGACAGAGGTTTTTGGCAGCTGGATTCCTTCCCCCAGAAAGACGATGACTGAGCTTACACATTAGTTTTAGAAGTTAGAATTGTACAATATAACAAGGAAGCTTTATTATATTTGATAGATAGCAATTAAGCCATGCAAATGTATTTTATATAAACATATGTGCTATGGTTTTGTGATCATTTTTGCTTCTCTAACCACCAGTAATGCTTAAATGAAAACCTCTTAGGAAAGCAAAAAGAATGAGAGAGGTGCTTTTCACCTTTTTTGGTTTTGTCAGAAAAAAAAATAAAAAGCAATTGCTGGTGTCTGCCTTGTGCAACACTACTGAGATTCTCCCGCTGTGAGGAAGTGATGACTGAAAGATTTACGGAAGGTGCTGTAGCTTTACATTTCTCACTCCGCAGAAAACTTCTCATTTAGGAATGTGGATTAAAATTAATTGAAAACTTACTTCTTCAATGTGCAACTGCTAAAAAGGGTACTTAAAATTGGGCTCCTCTGACAAGTCATTATTTCTTCCCTTCCGACCTTACTTAAATAAGCATAGTTCTTGGGGTAAGTGTACATAAAGTGTTTTAAAACACCAAAGGTTCTAATAAGGAATGTGACATTAGTCCCTTTATAAGGCTCTTACACTTTATTCCTACTTAATCCATTTACTTGGTTACCTAGATTTGTATTTGAGTGTTACGAGGATCTTAATCTTTAAATCATTTATCCTCGGAGCGCTGTGAAGCAATCAAGTATCCATGCTTTGCAAAACAAGGAAGTGTACTTGGTGAACAAGAGACTATGGCTAAGTTCATACAATGTCTGTACAGAGCAGGATTTCAAACATTAATTATTGAGTTGTTCTTTTCACCATCATTCTGTTAACTTTCATTTTTATATATGAATATTCATACATTTTTAGTTTGCAATATTTTTCCTGTTCCTGGGTGGTCAGCAAAGCGGGGACAGAACATAGTGAAAAAAATAGTTAACCATGCTGAAATGCAATTTTTATTTAATCTGCGTTAAAAAAACCCAAATAAAGGATAAGTTACTCTGGAGGAAAGGGCTAAGATAATTCCTATTACCTATTGCTGCATTGCCCAAAGAAGGCTTCAGAAAATAAAAAACAAGACTTACAGAAAAGTAAACACTTAAGGTCCCATTTCAATTTCTTTCCTTTGCTGTAAATCTACTTTGGTGTTGTAGATTCATTTTACTTGTATTTGGGTTTGTTAAGTCCAAGTGATTTTGACTATTGCTTTAGGCAGGTCAGCACCCAGGGCAAACACACATAAGCTGCTACTATTCTTGAGATATTTTATTATAAAGCACTTCAGACAAACTTTTATTCAAAAAAAAAACCCCAAGTTCTCATCTGTAAAAGGAAACTATTTTAAAACAACATTCATAACGAAAATAGACTGTTCTTAAGCATCAACTTCAGTTAGACATCTTCTGTAATTAAATCTAAAGACAAAACCAATGGGTCAAGAGCTATTTGTTTCATATACACTCATAAAAAGGAGACTGAGATGTTACAGAGACATAATGGAGCATCTTATTGTTGATAATGAAACAGGAACACTTGACAGCTAATTCTGGGCTGACAAAGCAGTCCAACATTTAAATATCTTTCAGTCCCAAAAGAGACAAACCATTAATGTTTCGTATTCATTAATTAAGCCAGCCCCGGGTAAGGGTTAAAACCACTTCAAAGCATCTAACATGATAAGCTCTTCATTTCATATACTTCTCCTGTTGATCAGCCAAGATTTTTGCTGAGGATTTGGCATCATAGAAAAGTTCATTTATTTCTTCAATATGCTCTTTCTCAATGCTGTCTTTCCCATTAATCTTGGCAAGCAGGTTAGCTGGGGTCAGTAACTGCACGGAATACCTGCGATCAAACGGAGATGGATGAATAATTACAATTCGGTGCGTCCCAGTGAACTGAACACATGTAGGGGTAGGAGATCTGTTAGGAAACGCGCATCTCTATCAGCAGTACAGAAAGTCTGCAAGACCTTCCAGCACTTCCCTAAAGGTGGAAAGAGGAGACTTACCACTCCTTAATGTTAGCACTGTTCTTAGTAGGCCCTGTTATCGTATG
This sequence comes from Cuculus canorus, assembly GCF_017976375.1. NCBI lineage: Eukaryota > Metazoa > Chordata > Aves > Cuculiformes > Cuculidae > Cuculus > Cuculus canorus. The sequence continues at coordinate 6,626,363 of NC_071411.1, read as the reverse complement.
GAAGAGGTTTGTCTCACTTCCAGGAGACAACACTTCAGTGTTTTTTAGAGCCAGTCATACCTACAAGAAAAGCCAGCTGTGCTCTGCCTACCTTAAGGTTGTCTTGGTGCCGATTTCCCCCAAATGGTTCAGAGCTTCTTCACTAATATTAATTCCTTCTGTCTGAGCACGAAGTTTTATGATCTGTTGGGAGGAATGAGTAAATGAGGTACCAGCCCAAACAAGCAGCATGCTATACTGTTTAGCTTAGTATCCAGAAACTCTGTCAGCTTTGAGACAAGATATACCATGAAACAAGATGGCGTGGAGAGTTATCCCAGTGTAACTCACCACTAAATCAGAATCTGGGGAAATGTAAGTCTTTGAATAGGCGAATGTAATGTTGAAAAACTGATTATCACAAAAGGCAGGTAAAGTAACACGTCTAGACTACTATCCTTTCGTGATAGTTCTGCATGGCTAGCAAACTATGTCTACTAAAAAGGAGCAGAATATGAGAACCTAGACAAGAAAATGGAAAAAGTATGGAGGAAGTGAGTGACAGTTGGAGTCCTGTGGGCAGCTACACTCGCTACGTACTGAATTTTGCAGCCTATCACAGCTGCTATCCAGTGAAGCTCTCCAAAAAGCCCTACAGAGAGCTATGCCTTTTCCTTAGCAGCTCACAACATACTTTTTATTCAATTGACAAAGAGATAGTAAAATAAATCAAAAAGTTACTTTCTACAATTCACCTATTCCTGCAAAATCACTAAGAAGAATCTAATCTTTCAAGAACAGTCTCAGGCTTGTACCAGTTTGAAGATCTTTACAAAGTTGGAGAACAAGATATCACCAATAAGCCTGAGCATATAAAACTGTAACAAAAGTGGCACAAGTCTCTCGGTAGTCCGTATTACCAGCTGAGTGATAAGGGGCAGACTGGATAATGATGTTGTGTTGTAGTGCTGAGATAACTCTGGAACTGCAAGCCTCATATAATACAGGTATTTTTCACTTTGGCAGCTTTGTAAACAAGATATCAAGAAGAACTCGTTTAAATTAAAGCCATAAAAATGCACTTGGAGAGTCAGAGTAAGGAACAGAGGAAAAGAGAGGGGCCTGAAATGGCAGGAAGTTGTGCTAATATATTAATACTGAACATCAGCAATGCTTCTGCAAATTGCAATTTCAAATTGAAGATCTTTTTTTACTATCTTTTAGATCACTCAAACATCACTTTCCGTTCATTCAAATACTGCTATTTCACTATTCCTCTTCTAGAAACAAGGTATGTTTAACACATCTTTAACAACTTCTTTTAAATAACTTTTTATCTAGCAGCTTGGTACAACCTTACTGAAGGATCGGGACCCAAGCCATTAACCCAGCAAATAAATATATAAATAACTTAGTGTTTATCGGGTAAAATACATTAGGGACAAAGTCCTGGTTATAACCTCTCCTATCTAACAGCAGGCACATATGCAAAACCTCTGATTACATCAATACCCAATTAGAATATGCATAAAAGTGAATTTTCTCTGGTTGCACTAAGGTAACAGAGTCCTGCTGTTGGAACAGAGCTACTCCATGGGATTTATACTTTATCAACACAAAGAGAAACATTTTGAACTGGTTATGAACAAACTTTCAGTAGATAAATGGGCAATTTTTGTGCCGATAAACAAATTGATTGCAAAAGGCCAAGGCAGAGTCTCACACCAAAACATCAGCAGTGAAAACCCCCTCCTAGCATGCAAGAAAAAACAGGAAAAATAGCGAAATAAATTTAAGGATGTTTTATTTTTAAGCCATAATTTAAGTGAAGATGAGATTATCCAACTATGGGAGGTTATATATGGACTATTTTTAGTTTTAGGAAATGCTACTGTAGACACTTCCTTTCCCTCACCCCTGGGGAGGGTGGAAAACACAGCACTTCCCAAGTCGTTCTGAAAATCAACAATTCAGAAAGAGCTCTTTAACAGCGCATTATCTGCATAATAATACAGCACACTAGGCAGGCATTATGCATAGCAATCTTAACGAAAAGTATCTCAGAGTACATACATACTCCTACTACCCTAATTACACAAAATTCACAGACAGTATAGGGAAGTCCAGACTAAGGAAAAGTCATGCTTTAAAATTTGGTTTTGTATACAGACAAAACTTAATTGTATTATTAATTCACTGGGCTGCTTTTACTGTAATTTGTACCAAAATGCTTTAAAGCATCCTTTCAGGTACAAAAAAACCATCCTGAGAGTAGCTCACAACGGCCATACGTGAAAAGCTCCTAAAACAAATGAAATGAAGCTTTGCTTCTACGCTGATATTCAATAAATGTCTCAGCTTCACCTTGGCACTTATCCAGCAGCAGGAGACTATTATCTTGTGAAAATGCTCTTCTCAATCGACACTATCTCTTAAATAATACAAAGAATTGACATGATAAACAGTAATGTCTTCTGCATTGTGTCACTTTACAGCATTGAGACGCTAATGAGGGGGATCTTTGACACAATGCATCATAAGGGCACCCAAGCATTATAATCGATACACAATGCGGTGTGATGGCCCCACAGGAAAAGTTTCAGGCATTCAGAAACTTCTCTGCAACAATTACTGTGCTTGCATTTCCAAACTTGACTAGGAGCATGAAAATCCTCCCAGTTTCAGGAGACAGTCCTAGTAAGGTTAAAGCTACCAGCACAGGGCATAAAGGCAAGAATGCCTTGCATGACATTGCATTCCTCAATCCCTCTCATCTCTTACAGAAGCAGCCAAAGGTCTGGGACCAAAGCTCCCAAAACGTGGCATTTCATCTCACATGACTGAAAAAGCACTACCTGCTGGAACCTACAAACTCCATGGAAAGCACATTTATGCAAGTGATAAGGTCAGCCAATGATTCAGGCCACTTCCTGCAAGTGAGATGTTGCTTTCAGCTCTAGAGATGCTTATCAACAACTCATCAGAGAAATTGCATGCACAGTTTTAACCAGCTTACTGTAAAGGGTTACTAAAGCCCCATGCATTTAGGAAGTGGTAAACTTTCTGGCACAAGCCCTGGTGACCAGTATCAAAAAGCTCCATAGTTACAGAATATGCAGAGACATAGCAGTGATCCCAGTGAACTTGAACTCCAGGGACTTTGTTGAACTTCTCTTAAAGTGCTGTGCATACCTGCTTCATTTCTTGTGGGGTATAGAGCATGGTTCGGATAATCATCACTCTGTCCAGTAGGTCCAGTGGTATTCCATGAGGAGACACTACATCCTCTGTGCCTCTGAAGGAGAAACCAAATGGAAAGAGATCAGATGCTATTCTGAGTTCAGCAGGTGGACTTCACCAACATCAGTTGTGATAACACATCTACTAGTTTACAATTCTTGTGTCTTCCTACAGAGACACTCCCAGATAAAGACAGGAAACATTCTAGTCTGACATTCATATTGGACAGTCTAAGGGGAACTAAATACTATTTCAGGAGCTCTTAAAGTTGCAACTTAAACATACAGTCGTGGTGTTTTCTTCATGCTTCCCTGCATTCTATCCTACAATACAGTATTTTCCAGCGAGGAACAAATTATTCTTACTAAGTTGTTTAGCAGTATCAGTAGAAATTATATACACTATCACCCATTTGGAGAACATCCCCTATTGCCAAATAAGACATCACTGTTCAATCCTTCCCCCAGCCCTTCCAGTGAATACTGCAGTGGTTTACATTCTATGCTCGCAGTCCAGCAAATTGAGAAGTGGAGGTCTATGTGTTAAGGATAAAGCAGGATCTAGAACCTCAACAATTTTGGATTGTTTGACACATAACACCCAACAGCAAAGGCTGTGGTCACATCTAGTCTTGGTTTTCCAAGACCACCGCTATTTGCTGTGAATTCAAGAGTGAAACATAAACAGATTTCACGAGATCTATAGAGACTGCAGGTAAAAACAGTAAAGTGCTGGTAAAGAACTACATTACTAAATCTAGTGCTCATATTTAGGCAGTGCAGCTTTGGCCATGGTCTTCCTTGGGAAACAAATCAAAATGGCCTGCAATCATCCGCTGTATTCTTGAGTGGATGGTGTTCTCTCCTCTGAAATTATTCCTTCTCTTATGCACTTACAGAATCAACTATACCACCTATACAACTAATTTTTTTCCTGATCCTTTTAAGGGCTGTGAGAGCATCTAACTACCCAAGATAGTGGTATACAGTTAAGAGCTTGCTTTTAAGGACTTAATTTAGCAGTATCAGACATTGTATGGAAAACTTCCTTTCTTAAATCACCGTTTTTTTCTTAAAAGATCAGCAGTGAATCCACGCTGACAGATCTCTATTTGCTTTATTTCTACAAGGTAGTCTTCTTATGTGTTTGCAAAGAAAGTGCTGCAATGTCCACCTTAAACGTTTTTGAAGGGCTTATCACCTTCACTTCTAAGCAATGCAAACAGAGAAAGATTAATACCAGATGAGCCACTAAGAGGGAAAGGAATAGCTGGTTACACAGCTGATTTAAATCAATTTAAAGAGTAGCAATCATTGCTAATGACAGCTTGTTTAGACATCATTAGACCTAAACCACAAATTAGCAGCAGAACTTAGGGAAGAATCTGAAAGAGGAGAGTGCTTTTACTGAATATGTAAAGAATGCAGAGTGTGGGTGCAGAATACTGAAGTGGAGGCATGAACTGGAGTGGAGATGAAAAAAGTCATCAAAACTGAAAAATCCCCAAAACCCAGACCAACGTAGTAGAAAAGAATGAAAAGTAGGGAGAGGCTGAACTGTGATGCATTCAACAGTGAGAAGCTTAAATCTGATACAGTGAGGATAGCAAAGAACAAAATAATCCAGAAGAAACACAAAACTGTGACATTACAGGTTTGTAGCTCTGGTGCTTTTGTTGTCCCTAATGTGCAAACAACAGATGTGTTGAGGTATCCAATAAGAAAGGTAATTGTTACAGATCATCCAGAAAGTATGACAATTCAGAAGCTGTTAGAGAAAGAGGGATGCCATCAGTGGGGGGAAAAAAGGGAGGAATTCCATTTTGCTTTAACTCAGTCAGCCTGGCATTAAGTGCTTGTCCCATCGTGAAGCTCACAAGCAGTTCTTAAGCACCGATGCAGCTTGCAACCCATGCAGGGGATTGTCATGAGTGTCAGAGACAAAAGCCTTCAAAGATTATAATTCTACTGATACAGCCAATTCAAATGCAACTTGAAGAATTCAACTTTAGACATCATACCTGATAACGCAGTTTCCTCGATTGGAAGCAAATATGACAATAGGGGAAATAGAAGATTCCAGTGCTCGGTGCAGGTATGTGAAACATTCGATATCCAGCATATGAACCTCGTCTACAAAGAGCACACCTGGGACTAGCTCTGCGATGCCTTGATCGATGTATTTATTTACCACCTTATTTATCTCTCCTCGAAGTTTGTCTGAGAACAAAAAGAAAGCGTTAGTTGTCCTGCTAGTGAACTATAGGTCTGTATGAAAGGCTTAAAGCAAGTAAAATGCTCCTTGAAATTCTTCATGGTTTGGTATCTCACTGCTGCAGGGAAAATCTCTGTGATGCTGAAATTCTGTCACATTCAGTCCTGTACTGGGGAGACATCTGTGCAACAAAGTATTTCTCAGATGGACTTCTTGCACTTAACTGGGATAGTCTGCCCCTTCACACGGCTTAAGAAAAACCGATTTTTGTGGGTTTGGGAAGTCTGGGGCTGGAGAAGTCAGTTAAACCCCAGTTTAAAACATAAAACTTAAGGAAGTTTCTAAGCATGGCTAAAAAGAACATCACTGAAAGATTAAAATATTGCCACTGTATTTCAACAAAGAAGTTGTGTTTAACAAAAAAAAAAACAAACCCAGGGCTATATAAATTTCTGTGAACATATGGATCCCCAAATTATGCAAGATGTTACATTGCTAAATCTGACATTAGAATACGCAAAGTGACCTCTGGAACAGAGGAAATACTTCAAAAGACTGCCATTCAAGTTAGGTATCGAAACAGACTTTGATCTACATTTAGATAGCCACTTATGGAAGCATGATTTCTTTCAGAGCAAAAAAGGAGAATACATCTTTCTGCAGATCTTTTTTTCTCTGATGCTCTGTAGGTAGGAACAGCAGTACTGCACCTAAAGCATTAAGTCAAAAGACACCTGCTATAGAAGTGTCTAAATCAAACCAAGGTTAGAGTCTTTAGAAGCCATTTTTTCTATGCCATCAAAATTCAGCATTGCTGCTTCACAAAAGAATGCATTCTAACAACGGTTTTTAGACATCATGTTGTTGTTGTTGTTCAGTTTCGATCTTTGTCGAAATTGTGAACCTTCTGCTTTCTGGCAGGAAATGGGGGGGTTGCACTAGTGTTCTGACCTCTTTCTCCCCAGGAAGACAGGTGGAGAGCACAGTACATATTTTATCACTGCACGTGCGAACCAATAACCTACTATACTGTTTCCAGCCACTCCAATTCTAGCACCTGTATCACTGCTTTTTGAAATCTGAATATTTAAGAAAACGAGTAACCCTATTTTTAATCCTTTTCTAAGTGGCAAACACACGTCATGTTGGTCTGAAAATATTGTGCAGGATTCATACCAGTAATTTCAGTTTTCTTAGGCTTCATCAATTGTCCCATCATAGAAAGGATATCTTGCCCACCCTAGGAAAAGAAAGCGACACATCAGCTGTGAGGCCTTGTAATGAACACACCTTCAGAATTTTATAAGCCAGCAGCTGGTTAAAGAAGTCGTTTGCTGCAGTTAACTTGATACTTTATATTAGCAGTCATTGGTAATCTGTCAAAGGTTAAGTAACTTCACCACAGCAACATTCTAAGCAATCATCGAGCTGACTACTTGCCCTTCCTTTACTCTTGTTCATTTAGAGAAGATAAAAACCCCAAATGAGATATCCCCTTTTAAAAAAAATGTCAGAGAGAGTTCATAAGGCTTGACATTGTCAGGGAACACAGATTTGGGACTGCCTGCGTGCACGCTAGGTGTTCAACCTGTGTCAACACAGAAACAACTATCCTGAGTTTTAAGACTTTTGAATACAACTTTTCTCAGATAAATTATTTTATTGGAAAAAAGGATCTTTCTGTAATGGAGTAGGTTAGGGGGATGTAGTATTACAGTGCAGGGATGCTAGCCTTTAAACAAAGATACTGTATTGTTGGTGGCTTTTGTTTATGATACAGATGGAATTCCCTCAATACTGGGTTTGTGTTAAATTACAGCAAGGAGTAATTCTATTTTCTTTTTTTTTTTTTTTTTTTTTTGTGGCAGTATGTTCAGAACGCTACTCAAAGTCACAAGGAATCATAGGGCCCGCAGTTTCCGTTTTATGGCCAAAAAACCATAAACAGAGAGTAGGGTATATTAATCTGCATTCAGAACTTTCCATAAATGAAATTACGCAGATCTGGCTGCTGCTACCCCACATCTGTAGGCAACTTTCCTTCTGGAAAGAAGGTAGTCTCTTTCCCTGGTCAAGAGGAGCCCACACTGCTCTCTTTTGGGGCAGTGGCAGAGAGAAGGAGAGTGCTAGGTCTAGATTATGCACTAACTGTGAAAGCAGCAGATCCCAAATATCAGCATGGAAGCTCTGCTGTGGCTATAAGGCTGTTCTCTGTCATATTAGGAAATGTACTCTGACAAATACTCCATGATCAGGTGCATGAATACTAAACTAGCAACTGGCTCTTGAACCTACGTGGCAGGGCCACTGAGGCAGCCAACTGCAGCACAGCCTTCCTGAAGAGAGAAGAGGTAGACTGGCTTTCAAGGTTTAACACCTACTACTTTTCCTATAGAGGAATTTTTGAGGGTGATTTAGGACAGACTCAACTTTTAGCATCTCCTCAATTATTATAGTAACCATCACATCTACGTCAAATGAAGTCTTTGCAGAAAAATTATCTGTTTGATTAGATACCTGAGGTCGAGCATTGGCCACATCTAAGTCATGCAGGGTGACATCCTGAATAATTTCCTTTTTCTTGTGCACATCACCCTTTGGCAAGGGAACATACTCTTCAGCTTCAAGGTCAAATTCTGTAGCATAGATATCACACCTGCCTTGCCTCTGAGGAAAAGCAAAGGAGAGAAACCCAGGTATAGAATTAGTTTCAGTGCCAAAACCTTGAGTGACACAAACTTGATAAAGATAAAGGGCTTAGTTCACAATTCCAGTCCTGACAAGCTTCAGCTGACAATTCAGACATCCCCCTCCCTGCTTAGCAACAGGCATGCCCTATCTACTGATCAAAGCTCAAAAACTCTGTTGAAAAACACCTGATATTTTCAGTTGTAAGAGTATTCCACTGCTCTCTCCCCTTCTTTTAACCGTATGCAATTCTTGCTAAAGGACAAATCCAGCAGATTAACTAGAGATTGGGAGAACTGTTCAAGACTCCTTTGTAGGTGGGTGATTTATTATATGATACAAAATATTATGCTCATCCATTAAACAGCAAGTATCGCTGTACACTACTTCCTAAATCAGATATGAAAAGAATGCTAACTAATGCAGTATTCCCTTCTACATGTATATATCTTGTGGAGAAAATACCAGAGCGATAAAAGAAAGATTAAATACAGTGCATATGTCAGCCTAAAAATGACTAAAGTTGCTTGGTTCTTCCCCTTTCCCTTGAAGATGCCTCGATCTCACCGAAAAGAAAACTCATCCAGACAGCATCAGTGATAGCTTCCTTGCCAGATGACCTTAATTGTGAACCAGATGAACACGTTCTTTCAGTGCAAGAGAGAATTTTCTCTCCAGATAAGGAAAACACTGGGCTCTTTTAAAAACTTCCATGTAACCATTTCACATCAGTTAAGGTTAATAAATCAGTAAGCCTTCTGACAAAGGCAGAGAAAGGTCTAAGAACGCATACACCTGTGTAGAAGTGCAGAACTTCTCTTTTACCTTGACGGCTCCACTGTTTGCTTCAATATAAATAACATCACCAGTTTCCACTCGCTCCTTCTGCAAGCTTTCAAATATGCTTGGGTCCAGCTAGAGGCAAGCAAACATCACAGTTGGTCAAACAGTTCCAAATTGTTGTGTTAATCAGGGTAAAGAAATTTAGTCTAAAGCAGACAAAATTAAACTGCAACTCCCCCCAGCAATACCTCTAAGAGTTTATAAAGCTGTAACACTTGGAGTAGTGATACAAGAAGATGCACAGAACTTACTTTCTTAACAAAAATATCTGTTGTCTGAAGGAAGTAATGATAAGTGCCAGAAACATAATGATACCAGTTGCTACCACAAAATGTGTAGCGTGACAATATATTTATGCCTAGGAAGCAGCACTTCTCTTGCTTTCTAGCAAAACTTTTGTAAGAAAATCTGGCTATAGCATTGAATTGTGCTACTTGATTTCTTTAGTCTTTATCCTCTGTGAAGCTGTGCAAGGAGCAGAGGATATGGAATATATTAGATGCTTTTGTTTCTTTCAGTACATGTTTATTCACTTTTGCTCTGCGTTTTCTTGTTTTCAGAGTGTACAAATGCAATATGATATTTAACAACGGAGACAGCTTTCAGTTCTCTTCTATTCTAACTGCCAGGGAAATTGAACAACATGGACAAAGACTTGTACAAGAAAACAAAGGAAGAGTGGGTCTGAGCTGGCAACATACCAGCTCAATTTCCAGTTCAAATAAAAAAAAAAAAAAAAAAAAAAATCACTAAATCATAGCTCCCCATGTAGAAAGACAGGGTATGACAGGAAGAACAATCTCTACCAGAGCAGGCAAGATTTCCCCAAACCATCCTCAAGAATTTGAGGACCAGGAAAACAAAAGCAAACAAGACCTTTCTTGTATGTTTGTAAAATGAATTTATAGTCGGGATCAGTATGAGCATATCACAGACTGGGTCAGCTCATAGTTCAGATTCTCAATTCAGCCCACTTTTCTGTGATACTAGTAACCCTGCAGAACTGCTCCAGGATCTCTTCCTGCTTAAACTCACCTTTAACTCACTGAGGACATAAAAGTGTGTGCTGCCAAACAGAAAAATAACAGAGGTTGCTAGCTGAGAAAAGGGTTTATGCCCAGTTTTAATTTCTAAGAGACAAGACTAACACCTAAATATTCTACTTAAAGCAGATAAACATACACACTTGGGAGCAGGATAAAGGTATCTAGCAAAAAAAGAAAACAGCCTCGTGGCACAGAGACGGGGATAAAGCGCTTGAAATGGAAATAAGCTGGTCATAATAGAAGATGCAGATCTGAAATACCTAAGTTTTTGAGACTGTACCACACATACCTTCAGCTGTTTAGTTCCCTTTGCAGTTTTGAGTCCTATAATTACATGGCTGATGGTTTTGCCATATCCCCCCATAGGATTTTCAGTCTCACATGGAGTCAGTTCTGTGACTTCACCTTCATAAACCTCCTTGGTTTCTTTAATCCTCAGCCCTGCAAGAAATAGTTTAGAATAGTTTCACAAATCAATATCCATGCACACTTAGTCTGTTGCGTTACTGTCAACAGAACATAACATACTATTAGGCTATATTACACTTAACGGTAATCTTTTACAAGTAGAAAGATCAATTTTGTTCTTCCTTTCAATATTAAGTGAGAATAGTCGTCCAGTGTCACCAGAACAAAAGGTCAACACAAGTTCTGACCTGCAAAACAGTTTATTTAAATTTTCTTTCAGTCTCTTTAGTTTTTGAAGCAAATACCAGTATCATTTCTTTTCCCTTGCCCAAAAAAAGCTATGTGCTCATTTTGTTCCCCTAGGCTAAAGTCAGAGAAACAGTTCATCTTCTGAAATTACAGATTAGTGACAGTAATATAACTGCAAGTTTTACACAATTTTTGTACCCTTAGAAAAGCCCTGCAAAGTAAGGGAAAAGACAGGAGAAAAAAAAAAGGAACTTTATAAAAAATCTTTCAATTTTAGCAACTGAGTTTTAACAGCTAAAAATAACATAAATTAACAGGTATTGTGTTAGAACCTCATAAAATAAGGAAAAGGTTACGGTATCATTTAAAATATTTTTCAAGTTAATAGCAAAAAGTGAGCTAGACAAAATTTTAGCAGAATCTGCTATAGTGCAAATACAAAACTATTTCAAAATAACTGACAATCCTTACTTCGTTAGTTTTCAGACAGCTGAGCAATAATCACAACATCTGGGTATCTTCTATTCTAGTCACAACTATTGTAATTAACTAAGTTATTTTAAATTGATGAATAATATAGAGCTGAAGAGTTTCACAGTTGGACCGTTGCAAAGAAAAAACACAACCATCACCACCACCACTACAATTATGCAGACATTCTAACTACATAAAAGTTCAAAGAACCCACATCTGAAGAGACTCTATAAAGTATTTTATGAGACACACATGCCATACCAAAAATAATGAATAGGCTGTAACAAGATATAAGGAAGTCATCCTGCCCAGTCTGAGGCTATTAGGACTTTATAAAAACTTTCCTTGTTCCATAACTTTTCATTTTGCTTTGAAATAGATCAGACACTTCACCAGCAATCTTGAGTCGCTGATACGGAAATGTAAAGATGAGACAAATATGAGTCTGTCTCCCTCTACTGGACCCAAATTAAGGCTAGGATTTGAAATGTGAGAAATAGATTAATTGTGGATAATGTGATAATTTGTTGGAAAGAAACGTAGCTTTCTCTTATTTAGTACTACATAATTCTGAAAAGTTAATTTCAGCATTTTTTTTTTTCAGGTATGTCAAAACACCAGACAAATTAACGAACCTTTGGGCTATAAAACTGACCCAGATCAGGCTGCATCACAGGTGCAAGGAACATGAAGCAATATGGGAACCGCTAATGCTGAGAGATGAACATTCACAGAATCACAGAATGGTTGGAGTTGGAAGGGACCTTAAAGATCATCTAATTCCAATCCCCTGCCGCTCAGAGCCCCATCCAACCTGGCCTTGAACACTTCCAGGGATGGGGCAGCCACAGCTTCCCTGAGCAACCTGTTCCAGTGCCTCTCCGCCCTCATTGTGAGGAAACCCTCATTGTGTTAACATCCCTGATCATTTTTATAAATTGAGGTGGCTAGACCCTCTGAAAGTACAATACAAGCAATAGATTACATATACCTAAGGAATCATACAACATTCTCCCCTACAAAAAAAGCCTAAATGAGTACTTCAGGTACTGGCTGACACGTGAGCAGAAGCTTCTCCTGCACCCAGTCACACCTGACACTGCACTGTGCATATAACACAGGGGTTTTTTTTTTTCCAAAAAAAAAAAAAAAAGAACCAAACACTTGTAAATTATTTATTTACCAGGCAGGGAAGCTAAAACATAATTGAGATTTAAACATGACTGGAAAATGTTCCACTATGAGAAATGGTAGTCACCAGTCCTTTACAATATCTCAAGAGACTCTCTTTTTTTTTTTTCACTGATAAAAACATTCAATAAGGGTTGTGTTATGAAAATGTGACATGGAATTCAACAGAAAGGAATAAAACAAGTTCCATCTTTCATTAACACCAATATTTGTTTAGAAGTGTCCCTCTGTTGATGTTCAGGGAATGCAGGGAACTAACAATGTAGCTGGCTGTTAAACCTGAGAGAGTTAAAATAGAGCTGTCTCTAGAGATGACAACATGGATGGCATAAGTTTCATCTGTGGGTTCAGATTTCCAAATCTCTGACAGGGAACTTCATCACATCAAGGAAATATTGCAGACTACCCAGTCTCTGGCTTCCCTCCCCCAGGCCCTGCCAGATTCGTGGTAACCAGAAGAACAGCAGCTACTGAGAGCTGCTTTCTTATGGCAATGGAGAGCTCTTCTTAAAAGGCAATGGAATACTTTTGTTTCATTGCAGAACTGAGAGACTTCTTCACTTTCCTGCCACCAAATACTGAGATGAAGTCCAAGGGGAAACATGGTACAGAAACGAGGGAAATTAACTGTTAATGTGTACTAAAATCAGTTTAAGCTATCTTTAGCCAATCCTCATACAAACAAGGGCCAATTCTAACCGCATTTACCAGCTGTCAGCAGCAATCATATAAGAGATTTCAGATACTCATCGAGGTGGTTTTGCAAATTTCACCGATTTACATCAAGCTTCTAAAAGCACTCCAGAACTGAAGAAGACATTAAACTAAAGTGTTTATTTTGTTGGCATGGAACTTCCTTTCTGCTAGCTGGGATACTAAGTCAGGCTAACTGTCCCAAGTGACAGAGGACAGGACAAGGGGGAATGGCCTCAAGCTCTGCCAGGGTAGGTTCAGGCTGGATATCAGAAAAAAAAAATTTCACAGAGTCATCAGGCACTGGAACAGGCTGCCCAGGGAGGTGGTTGAGTCACCTTCCCTGGAAGTGTTCAAGGAACCGGTGGATGAAGTGCTTAGGGACAAGGTTTAAGGGAGTGTTAGGAATGGTGGACTCGATGATCCAGTGGGTCCTTTCCAACCCGGTGATTCTATGATTCTAACACTGCCATTTGGGAGTCCCTGCTTCAGACAGTTTGCTTAGTAGGGTGAAATCACTAAAATAAAAAAGCAGAGAGCATTTTTCTGTCTACAAGTATTTCTGCTAATATAAGAAACTAAAAATTATTTTTCTGTCAGCTTTATTCAGAGTCACAGGCAAAACCAGGAGATGAACTTGAAGGATGAGAGAAGAATCTGGGCATGGAGAATAAACCATAACATAATTCAATTATTTATTTTTTTTAAACAGAAAACCTGACGCCACTAAGCGTGGAAGAGATTTACCAAATTAAGATCAGAACTGAAGAGAAAAACACACTATAATCTGAAAACCACCATGACCACTGAAAATACGTTCCTTTTTACATGACTGGAAAAAGCAAAGTAACTATCATAGGGATACTTCATTATTCTGTTTTTCTGAAACTTACCAATGGCACGCCTGAAGTTTTCCATGAGAACTTCTGTTTTCTTGATCTCAGTGGAATAGACCTCACTACCAACCATAGGACAAAAGGGGACTTTACTTCCCAGTTCCTGAGCAATAGCTAAAGCCAAAGCAGTCTTTAAAGAAAAAAGAAAACCCATACATTAATTTTTATGAGAATGTTAAAAAGTATTCTTTCAGAACAAAGTCAACTTTCCTTATCATATCACCTTCCATATAACAACTATCAACTGAATAGCACAACTACTCTGTCTTATGTACACACCTCACATATAACAATCTTTCTCCCCCCAGAGAAGTTAAACACATATAAAGCTACTTTTATCTAAGAGTTATAAAACACCTTGATGAAACAGTACTGGGTGTTTGAATTTGACATCTGATACAAATGCAAAAAGCTTTGAATAGCATGGCAAAAACTATTTAGGCTTTTAATATATAATTAATTTCTAAGACTATTCTCCAGAGATGATGTACCCTATGAGTTTGTTATCCAACAAGAGGCGGTTTCACATCAACGATGCCTGAACACACGAATGGATAATGCCAATGTTGACTACATGGCAAAAAAAAAAATATATGACACAAAATCATGCCAATACATTGACAGGAAAAAATTCCAGCAGATGAAAACATTATATAGCCACTACCTTAAAATGGTTTTGACTAGAAATTAAAATAAAATAGATTTGGGAATATTTATTTCATATAAAATAAATAATACCTTGCCGGTTCCAGGAGGTCCTGCCAACAGCACAGCTCTGCCAGCCATTTTCTTGCTTTTGATTAGTTCCACTATAACCCCACAAGCCTAGAAGTTAAATAAGCATTTACACTGTTAACTGTGTTGCTAAAATAACAGAAAGTGTTTAGAAATATCAGGTTTTGCGAGCCCACTAAAAATAAAGATGATTTCAATTTCATGCACGCAAAAAGGGAGGCAAGATCAGAAAAACCTACTTCCTACAATCATTTTATCTGATGGACATTAAAAAAAAAAGCCCAAACATAGACAGCAAAACTCAGCCTCAGAGCACAGATTCCTTTCCTGCTCCTGGAGTTCTATACCTATAGAAAGGTTCACAAATACAATACCAAAAATGCCAGCAAATAAAGTCTCTAAGACTCATTTTGGAGTTTTAGAGAGCAAGCAGCCTTTATCAGGCCTGGGCAACACGAGGCAGTGATCTCCATCAATCACTTGCAGTAAGACAAGAGCTGGGGATAGAATCTATTCCCCACTTACATGCATATGGGAAGTTTTCCCAGTAATCTTATGCATATTTTATTAATTTTTAAGGACTAATTTTAATGTTATTATGAACTTCACAACAATCAAAACTCCTGCTAATTCGGAGCTTCGGCTCCAGCTCTGTCTGACCCTGCATTTGAGATAGGGAGAGACTGCAAACAGAGGTGACTACAGGAGACACCTCTGTTCACCACAGCTCACAGTGAACACAAAAGCTATAATCTCCAAAGAATGAACAGTGGCTGGAAAAACACTTCTTGAAAGAAAACATGCTATCAGAGGGACTTTCTGTCTAATTAAAAAAAAAAAATACAATTACTTAAATGAAACTTAACTCTACTTTAGCTTAAATAAAAAATATTTCACATTTAGTCATAGTAACTACTGTATCAAACGAAGCAGGAATGACCTTTCATCAGTTATCCCAGTCAAATCCCTTGTTAATTTGGAGCTGACTCCAGCTGTTTAGCTAGAAATTTTTTTAATCTAACAAATATAAACTATCCTTTAAATAACTCTTGTATCAAACAAAGCAAGTTATCCTCCGGTGTCTGCAGGGCAGATCAGCTCAAGCACCACGCTGAAATCAAAGCCCCACTCCCCGCTTGCACCAAATGAACAGGCTGCCCAGGGAGGTGGTGGTGTCCCCATCCCTGGAGGTATTTAAAAGACGGGTAGACGAGGTGCTCAGGGATATGGTTTAGCAGCAGATAGGAATGGTTGGACTCGATGATCTAAGAGGTCTTTTCCAACCTCAGGAAGCTCAGAAACTTCTGTTTCTTCGCCCAAACACCGGTAACCGAGGCCCGCCCGTTAACGGGACCGCAGCGCCACGATCCTGGGGCGCCCATCACTCCCGCCAGGGCTGGGGCAGAGGCTCTAACGGGACTCACAGGCCGCGCAGCGCAGCGCGGCCCGGCCCCAAGGCCGCCCGCTCACCTCCCGCGCGTTCTCCTGCCCCACCAGCCCGGCCCCCGCCGGCTTGGCCGTGCCGCTCTCGTCCAGCCCCAGCCCCTTGACATGGCTGTGAGCGGCGATGCGCTGCGTCTTCGAGGTGCTCTTCACCTCCTCGATCTTCATGGCGAGGCAGAACGGTCCCCCAACACCCGCACTCGCCACACGCGGCCCGCGCGTTACCAAGGCTCCCGGCGCGCCGCCGCCCGGGCCCGCCCCGCCGCGCCATTGGCCCCCGCGCCGCGCGCTCGGCGCTCATTGGGCGGTGCGCCTGTCAATCACCAGCGGGGGGCTCGACTTTAGGGTCCGGCCGCTCCTTTCCGGGTGCGCCGTCTTCAAGGAGCCCGGCCAGGCGCGGGTGCTGCGGAGGAAGCGGGCCGGGCGCCTGCTGGGGGCCAGGCAGCAGGGGCTGGCGAGAGTTCTGTGAGTCGGTGAGCAGAGGCCCTCCTGCAATCACAGAATCAAGGAACGGTTTGAGTTGGAAGGGACCTTAAAGCCCATTCCAGTTCCTTGCTCCCACTCTGTGCTTGCAGTTCCAAGAGTATGGGAAAACAAGGGCAGGCAATACAGCGCTTCTTAGCTGGATACTGCTCGGAGAAATGAGAAGCAGCAGCAGGGCAGGGTGCATCTCCCACAGTGGGATCAGTTGGTCTCACAGGCAGCAATGCTGAAGCACGACAGTTTAAAGCCATCTGCTCAAGGTCATTAAGGAGAGGTAAGGAACCTGTGAGCTGCAGTTTCAGAGATCATATTTTCAGTTGAATCTGTGATTGCCCAGAGACTGTAATCACTGACCTTCAACATCCCTGTGGCAATTCCAGTTTGTTCTGGAGATGAATGGTAGAGTGGTTTTGGTTGGAAGGAATCTCAAATCCCATCCAGTTCCACACCCCTCCCATGGGCAGGGACACCTCCCACTTGATCGGGTTGCTCAAAGCCCCATGCAACCTGGCCTTGAGTGCCTCCAGGAATGGGGCAGCAATGACTTCTCTGGGCAACGTGTTCCAGTGCCTCATCAACCTCATTGTGAAAAATTTCTTCCTAAAGTCTAACCTAAATTTTCCCCCTTCCAATTTAAGGCCGTTCCCCTCATTCTGTAACTCCATGCCCTTGTAAAAAGCCCCTCCCCAGCTTTCCTGTAGCCCCTTCAGGTACCGGAAGGTCACTATAAGATGTCGCCAGAGCCTTCTCTTCTCCAGGCTGAAAAAAACCTAACTCTCTGGTGGACAAAGGCAGCTTGTTCTTGTCCCTACATCTATATGACGCTTTCTGCCCTCACTGAGCCCGGTTTGGGGCTGGAGGCAGCACTTCTCCCTGGGGCTGCTGTGGTGCTGGGTGCCCTCTCCCACCATGGTTGGCAGCAGGCTGGGAACCACCAGCAGGGCTGTCTGAAAGCCACTGCTGGGTTTGGCGTGCAGAAGAACGCTGAGGCTTTCCAGGGGTGTTTGCTACCTCTGTGTCAAAGGAAGAGTGAGGGCAATCCTTACCTGCTGGTCCCCTTGCCAACATATAGCTTTCAGTGAAATGGCAAATTAATTCCATTCTATGTGTTCAAAGGCTTTATGTAAGCATCTGAGGCCTTAATGTATCCTGTACCTACAGGACGTGTTCCTCCTTGAAATGAGGAACACCACCTCACTGCCTCAGCAGGGGGTTCCATGGGCTTGTAGGGCTTATCCTTGTATCCCCAGGTCTGTGAGGCTCCAGCTTTTTGGCTGTTACAGCTCCTAATTCTGGTTCAGCTGGAGTTCTGCTGCAGCTTTAATGTAGTGTTTATATGACAGAGATGGAGATCGCTCTGAAATTTCAAATGGGATCTAGGAATCTGCAGTTCCAGAGACTTCTCCTTTTTTGTAGATAGTGGAATCTCCCCCATAAAAAGGGCACCCCTCTCCCTCTCCCTCTCTCCCTCTCCCTCTCTCCCTCTCCCTCTCTCCCTCTCCCTCTCCCTCTCCCTCTCCCTCTCCCTCTCCCTCTCCCTCTCCCTCTCCCTCTCCCTCTCCCTCTCCCTCTCCCTCTCCCTCTCTCCCTCTCCCTCTCCCTCTCTTCTTCTTCTCTAATATATAGTGTTTTCTGTGTTTGATGATAAATCTATGGCTGTGTCTGCAGTGTTCAAGGCCGATGGGTTACCATGGAACGATGCGGGGCTGCTGTCTGTGCTAAGGGACAGTGCCACCCACCTTCCCCATGTGCTGCCGGAGAGAACTGCAAAAGCAGCCCTATGATGGTTCAAGCTAGGAGAGTGGCTTTGAGGCAGGATGGCAGCTATGGTACAATTTGCAGAAGCCCAGTGAACAATAAGTATGCTGTTCATTCTCTTTTTGTCTAAGAGCTTCTGTTAGTTTTGTTACAAATGTCACTTAGCAAAGAAAATACTTTTTCTGTTCATTGTTCTGTCAATTTAAATTTACATAATCTAGTTTAAAATTGTAATTACAATATAATTGCACGCATATGTACTTCAACAGTTTTGAAAGGGTATCCTATTATACAACTGTTTAGCTAAGAATTTTTGAATCTAACAAATATGAGCTATCCTTTGAATAATTAAAAAAGCATGTACACCGTTGGGCTCTCTACATCCTCTCGGGGTCATACGAGTCACAGAACACAAATGCCTCGTGTACCAAACTGCAGACGTTTGTCTTTGTTAAAGAGCGAATATGCAGCTTTGATTTCTCTAGTGCATTAAACTGACGCACGTGTTGTGGGCAAATCTGGTCAGAGTTCAAGTTTCTGTCAGTTCTGGAAGAATAATTAGCAAGTTTTCTAAGAGCTCTAGAGGCAGGGGCATTGTTAACAAGACGCCCAGGGTAGGTGCAGCCCTCCTTTGAAGAAGGGCTGGCAGCGGGTGAAATAAATAGCGATTTGTTGACTTAAACTGAAATCTCTTCTTCCTGAAAACTCCCTCTTCCACAGAATCTCTGCTCCGGGGCTTCTTGGGAAGGGGATGCGGGCACTAACGTGGGAGCGGGTGCACAAGCCGGTGGAGCTGCTGGGTCACAGAGCTCCTGCCTGGGCTGGGCTCAGCTCGGCATCTGCTCCCGGAGCACGAAACACTTTGCGCGCACGTGTGTCCCCCGCCCCACAAAAACAGAGCCCAGGGGGTGCCCGCACCAAGAGCCAAAAGCCTACAGCACCCCATATTCCCAGGCGGTCTCCCATCCAAGTACTAACCGGGCCCAACCCTGCTTAGCTGCCAAGATCGGCCAAGATCGGATGTTTTCATGGTGGTGTGGCCGTAGGTGTGAGAAAGCCCAACAACAGCCCTTTAGAGCAGCACACACACTCCCACCCTGCCGCAGCCCCAGGCAGCCACGCAACACCCCAGCAAACCCACTCATACCTGCAATGACAACAACACATGCAACACCCCCTGAACAACAACAACAACAAAACCCAAGCTCCCACAAAACCAGCTCTCAAGTCTCCAGTTCCCACATCGGGTATCACATGGTGGTTGTGCCAAACATGAGACTTAAAACAGGGGGGCAAAAGAAACCTTGGTAAAACGAGTTGATTAAACCTGGGAATAAGAGTTCAGACTCCCACACGCTCATTCATGCACAACTAATAACACAAGATGCTGTCACCACCATCTCCACCCCCTGCCCCAAGAAATTCATGCCATGCACCCATGGGCACACACAGGTACTTGTGCCGTGCTTACACCATCCTCCGGGAATCTCTCCATGTTACCTTTTTTGATGTTGCAGCCAGGCCAGTTCTCGAGACTATGGCATTTCTAAGGCTGTTTCATAATATTGCTTATTTCTTTTTGGTGAAATTCAATATATAGGAATGTAGATGGCAGGAATGGAAAATTGCATTCATTATAACCAAGAGGAAGGATAGATAAACTCCATGGATGTAAAAATCAGATATTTTACTTAATGTTCTTTAACTTTAGAAATAGTAATTCAGCTAGAGATTTTTGCTGGTAGAAGTGGGTAACAAACAGAAGTGTTTATTGTCTGTCTGCAGCAATAGAACATCTGAAAACAAGAATCAGAGTAGAGCCTAAAACTGTAGTCTACTTATGACCATTGCTGTTCAGTAAATCAAACCTTCTGTCATGAAGGTACAAATGTAGTACTGAGCTGCAGAAATTGTTATGAAAATGCTTTGGGGTTGTATTTGCAGTAGAAGAGGATTTTTCAATATGAAAAAGAACCAGTAAACAATTGGTTGCTTCATAGATGTGAAGCTGGCTTCTCCCTCTTTCTTGCTCGTTAGTATCGCTTAACAGGGTTTACAATCATACATAAGCTGTGAGTGATTTGGCACATCTTATTGTATTGATCGTTTTACTTGTTCCATATGTTCCTTGAGCATTGTACTGAAACAGCAGTCAAAGAGGGGGAGAGGAGTATGTTTGGGTGAGCGAAAATAAACTATAGCCCTTTAGACCACACAGGATTAATTGTTTATTCCCCAGGAAGAGTAGGATACAAGTGGAACTACTGGAAATTTTAGCACTGAACTTAAATAGCTTAAATGAACTTTTATAATTGATGTCTGATGTGTTGTGATGCATCGGTCTGAGGAAATATTGAACCTCAACCTTAACATGAGTTTTGTGATTTTGAATAGTTAACACATCAGAGGGGGAAGGTAAAATAATTTTGTTGAAAAGCATGAGTCATCTTTCTCCTTTGTCCATGCCACCAGATGGAACATAAGTGGGTTGTTCGACCATTCTGTTATAGATGCTTTGAGTATAATTTAATATTTCACTAGCCAGTTCACCAGAAAAAATAATACCTGTCACCAGCAGTCTGAACTGTTATTCCCCAGGTTTAATCAACTCATTTTACCAAGGTTTCTTTTGCCCCCCTGTTTGAGGTCTCGTGTTTGGCACAGACGTCATGCGATACCCGATGTGGGAGCTGGAGACTTGAGAGCTGTTTTCCTAGACTAAATGTTTGAGGTTACAGGACGTGGCCTAGTTTCACATAAGCTTTCAAATTTCCATGGGACATGCTGAATCCTGAAACTGTCAAATAGTGTATTATTTTTGGAGTGAGAGAGAGTACGTGTGTGTGAGTGTGTGAATGACCTTTACATTTTTACCCTATCCCAAAAGTCTGACTTCCTGCCCTTTGTCCCATGAGTCCACAAACCTTAGCAATTATAGTGAACATTTTTTGTGGAAGAAATTCAGTGTAGGAGAGAACAACTGAGAAGGGGAATGGTGTGTTAAGGAGAAAACAAGGTAGAAACTGCTTGCTTTTTGAGGGCTACAGGAAAGCCTGGAGAAGTTTGGAATCTTTTATTTTGCCATGTTCCCTTTTCCATCATCAAGACCTCTGTGGGGGGAGAGAGGAGGGAGTGGTTATTCTGGTTCGTTTCCTGCAATAGAAGCTGGAAGGTTTTTCTTACTCTTCATCAAACTACTAGGAGTGATGACTCTTAACAAATTCCATCTCTTAAGTTCTGAGTTGGTAATTAATTCTAAAACTTTGTAAGCTAACACTTGGACCTCTCTAAACAATGAATAAAAGTGCTTATGTCTCTATTTATCAAATTTCTCCTTCTTGGTATTAGTGATGTAAATGGATTCATTTCACAGGTACCATGTGCATCCTGATCTTGCAAAGACCTGTGCCTTCAAATGACGAGTTGCAAACTCAGATCCACAGATACTAAAATTGTGGAAACAGAGCTTATGTTCTGAGTGGTAACAGCTAAACTATAGACATTGCAGCAAATTTACCTGTTTTTTTTTTTTCCTTCCCACTACACAGGACAACAGCCCTCCCTGTCTAAAGAATTTCAAGCCTTTTCTACGTCTAAAGGAAGAAAACTAAGAACGAACCCACATTTCTGCCCAACACCCCTCCTTCCTGCAGGTCACTCATGAGAATAAGGTTATAAAAAGAAATGCCACCATTTTTGTGAGCAGTGGGATTAATTCCATTTATTTTTATCACCCTTCCTTCCATCTCTTTAGCAAAAAGAATTCCCTTTTCTTTCATCCCATGGGTTCTATCTGGTGTCCCCTCTAGTTACTACCTGAACAAAATGCAGTTCTGTTTCATTGGTGAGTTGGCAAACCAAATTAGTTACATCTGAGCTCTTCCTGTGCCTCTTATGCTGGGTGGATCACTGGATCAGGCATCTCCTTTACCTCATGGCCAGTTTTCACAAGAGCTGTAGAAACTTTTAGATGTCTATTTTTTTTACAAAGCTTGTTGAAAGTAGCAGGTGTTTTAGGAGTTCTAAGAAGAGTGCTGAATAATACAGTTCTGGATTCAGACTTTGCTGCCTCTTCCTTCTAAGCTCACTAATAATTAATGCTTAAAAAGAACCCAAAACGATTAAGTGGTAAGTAATATGATACAAGGATATCTGTGTGGATTGTAACTATGTGGGGCCTTTTCTTGTGGGAACAGATATATACTTTCCCTTGACTTTGCAAGTATGTATTGATATAACAGATTGAGACGTTTAGGGCAATGAAGTGCACATGAGTCTTATGATTTAACAGGAAACTATTCAAAGCCTGAGAACTTGATCTGAAAAGTGACATTATGCTTAACTTGGCTGCCACGACAGAGTTCCCATCAAATTGAACTGTTCTACTCAAGAAGCTGATTAACCAGGCTAGTCCAGCGCATTGGCAAGACTCGACTCGATGATCCAGTGGGTCCCTTCCAACCTAGTGATTCTATGATTCTATGATTCATTTCTTTCCTTTAGGGAGATAGTTGTCTCTCAAGTAGCACTGAGTGCTCAGAATGTCTGCTATTTTTTCTTCTGCTGTCACTGAGTCATTGATTCTGTCATCTTGACTTCTGTGTGTTTGGGAAGGAGGGGTAATTTGTACCCAGCTTTAAAGCTCTACAAACTCTTTCATGTAGAGAATGTTGTTACGTGAAGCCACTTTCCTTATAAGAGAAAACGTGAAGTTTGCAGTCAAAGCCTAAAAAAATAAATCCACAACGCTGAGAATAACCTTACATAAGTCATCTTATAATTCTAGATCATTCATTAGTTATTGACATGTGAATGCTGTAGAATACTGTAGAATATAGTACAAGTCTGGTCTACTTGGGCACTTATGGGAGGTCTACAACACAGTATTGGTTTCTTGGCTTGTAAGCAGCTATTATCTTTTGAAGTGGTACTTGTGACTGCTGAGTAGTCACTGCTGAAAATGCAGAGCACCTGTGTTGAGATTGATTCTGTGATGCGTTTGACCCTGTGTGCCTGCTGGGTTATCTATAAAGCCAGGTGACTTAAATCAGTGAATGTTAGCCTCTCCAATGCTCTCAGGCCTCACCAATGCTCGTCCATCTGTTAGTTTTTGGTTGTTTTTTGTTCTGTTGTGGTTGCTTTGCAGGGAAGCTGCTCATCATTGTTACTAATTTTGACTGTTCTTAATCCCATCAAGATGTGATTTTTTAGGAAGCATCCAGAGTGGTTACAGCTCTCTCTTCCGTAGCACTCTGGGGAGTCACTGCCCTTGGCTCCTTCTTCATAGAATCATTAAGGTTGGAAAAGACTTCTAAGATTATCCAGTCCAAATATCAGTCCAACACCACCAGGTTTACTAAAACATGTCCTGAAGTGCCACGTCTCCATGTTTTTTGAACAAAAGTTGGAAGAAGCTGCCCAGCGAGTTGATTGAGTCACCATCCTTGGAGATGTTTAAGAAACGGGCGGATGAAGTGGTAAGGTATGTGGTTTAGTAGTGGACAGGTGCATTTGGGCTCAGTGGTCTTAAAGGTCTTTTCCAGTCTGGTGATACTATGACTACGATTTAGCGCGCTTTCTTGTCTTCTTCTATAATCGCTTCTGTTTGCAGTCTTTTCTAACCTCAGCTACAAGGTCAAGCAGAGAGCTGGAGCCAAAGCTCCAAATTATCAAGAGATTTGACTGCTGTGAAGTTTGTAATAACACTGGAATTAGTCTTTAGGAAGTAATAGAATGTGCATAAGATTTCTGGGAAAGGTTACACATAATGTTATAATGCATGTAAGTGGGAAATACATTCTGTAACCAGCTTTTGTTTAGTTTCACAAGATTAACGGAGATCACTCCCTCATGTGACCCAGCCCCGATAAAGGATGCTTGCTTTCTAAAACTCCACACCAAGTCTTTGGAAGTTTATTTTCTGACATTTTTGGAACCCCTGTTACACCTTGTGTTCAGTATGATCTGGGTTGAACAGATGTGTCTCCTTCTATAATCACCTGTTCGCAGTCTTTGTCTCAAATGAAACGTCAGGCAGAGCTGGAGCCAAAGCTCTAGTTTAGAGAGAGTTCTGACTGTTGTGAAGTTCATAATAACGTTAAAATTAGCCCTTGGAAAGTAACAGGATTTGGGTAAGAGCGGTCAAACGCTGGCACGGCTGCCCGGGGAGGCGGTGGAGCCCCCATCCCTGGAGGCATTTAACAGACGGGTGGATGAAGTGCTTAGGGATATGGTTTACCAGCGGTCAGGGCGGCGGGGCCCGATGGGTTCCGAGGTCTCTTCCCGCCTGGCGATTCGCTGCAGTCTCGGCTCCGGGCGCGGCGGCCCCTCGGTGCGCCGGAACGGCGGTGCCGGGCCCGCGTTGCCTCAGGGGCGCTTTGCGGACGGACCGGGGGTGCAGCGCCGTCATGGCCGCCGGTGGCTCCGCGCCGCGGGTTCTGAACGTCAATGTGGGCGTCCTGGGGCACATCGACAGCGGCAAAACGGCGCTGGCGCGGGCGCTCAGCACCACCGGCTCCACCGCCGCCTTCGACCGGGCCCCGCAGAGCCGGGCGAGGGGCATCACGCTGGACCTGGGCTTCTCCTGCCTGCGCACGGCGCTGCCGGCGCGGCTGGGCGCAGGGCCCGGCGAGCTGCAGTTCACGCTGGTCGATTGCCCCGGACACGCCTCCCTCATCCGCACCATCATCGGCGGTAAGGGGGGAGCGGCGCGGGGGCGAGTCCGGGCGCGGGTACTGGTACAGCAAGCGCAATATTTCGAGAAGGCTGCGGGGAGACCTTAGAGCGACCTTCCAGCACCTGAAGGGGCTACAGGAAAGCTGGAGAGGGGCTGTTCACAAAGGCTTGTGGGGATAGGACGAGGGGGAATCGGTGTAAACTGGAGAGGGGCAGATTTAGGCTAGACACGAGGAAGAATTTCTGCACCATGAGAGTGGTGAGGCACTGGCCCAGGTTGCTCAGGGAAGCTGTGGCTGCCCCATCCCTGGAGGGGTTCAAGCCCAGGTTGGATGGGGCTTTGGGCAGCCTCATCCAGTGGGAGGTGTCCCCCTCATGGCAGGGGGGTTGGAACTAGATGATCTTTAAAGTCCCTTCCAACCTGAACCATTCTGTGATTTAAGCTAAAGCAGAGTTAAGTTCATCCGAGTAACAGTGGTTTTTGAAAGTTAAATACAATCTCACTCTGATAACATGGGTTTTTATAGCATTTACATGGGGTTTTATAGCTTTTTTTAATAGTGTGCTTTTTCAAATAGTGCTTTTCCAGATGCTCTTGTGAGAGTTAATTGATAAGTTTTGCTGCAGCTGGTTTGTGTGTTTAATTTTCTCGTCATATAAATCTGTCTTGTCTGCGTATTATTGATACAATCTCCAGATGTGGATAAATAACCTGAAAGAATAAATGCTCTCTTAGAGTTGCAAGGATTTAATAATATGCTTAGTTGTCTTGTAAGATGTAGCTGTTTTAGATCAAGAGATGACCTTTCTTAGGGCTGTGATAATTTATCGATATGTTTAGTTGTCTTGTGAGGTGTGGCTGTTTTGGGTAGAATCATAGAATAGTTAGGGTTGGAAGGGACCTTAAAGATCATCCAGTTCCAACGCCCCTGCCATGGGCAGGCACGTGTCCCACTAGATTCGGCTGCCCAAAGCCCCATTCCAGGTAAGGAGATTAACCTGAAGGAAGTCTCCAGACGTACTTGGGTAACCTAAGAAAATAAACATTCTTTAAGGACTTATATGATTCTTTGTCTAAAACTAGTTTATATACCCACTGTTTTTGTAAGATGGGATGCCTGTTTTGGAAGGGCATCCAATTCAGTGCTGTGTTGTAAAATAAAAATATTATTGTGTTTGCTTTCAAGACTTTGTCCTTTTCAATTTTTAATCAGTGAGTAAGTGTTTCTCACACTGTTATGTCTTGTGTTCAGTCTGATCTGTGCTGAACCTGTGTCTTCTATAATCACCTGTTTGCAGTCTTTATCTGAGATGCAGGCTCAGAGAGCTGAAACCAGCTTGAAATTAGCAAGAGATTTGACTGAGGTAACTTACAAAAGGTCATTCCTGCTTTGTTTGATACAGTAGTTACTATGATGAAACGTCCTATTTTTTATTTAAGCTAAAGTAGTGTGAAGTTTCACCTAAGTAGTTGTATTTTTTTTGAAAATTAGATAGAAAGTAATAGCATACGCATAAGAGTGGTCAAACACTGGCATGGCTGCTCAGGGGGGTGGTGGAGTCACCGTCCCTGGAGATGTTTAAAAGACTGGTAGATGAAGTGCTTAGGGATATGGTTTAGTAGTGCACAGGGATGGTTGCATTTGATGATCTCCAAGGTCTTTGCCAACCTGGTGATTCTGATTTAGCGTGTTTTCTTGTCTTTTTCTATAATCCCCTCTGTTTGCAGTCTTTATCTCAAACGCAAGGTCAGACAGAGCTGGAGCCAAAGTTCCAGAGTTTGGACTGCTGTGAAGCTTGTAATAACACTCAAATTAGTCCTTAGAAAGTCATAGAATATGCATAAGATTTCTATGGAAAGTTATACATATACCTGTAAGTGGAAAATATATTCCATAACCAGCTTTTGTCTCATTGCGTGTGATTGATGGAGATCATTTCCTCATGTTGCCCAGACCTGCATTAAAAGGATGCTTGCTTTCTAAAACTCCAAAATGAGTCTTAAAGAATTTATTTGGTGGCATTTTCGGTATCAGTGGGGGCTGGGCTGTGAGCCTGCCTCTAGAACTCCTTATGCTTCCCTGTGACTGCCCCTCAAATCCAACCCTGGCGCCCAGGGAAGAGTGGTTTGTGAATGTGAGTTCTTTGGGTGTACTTTGGACAGTCAGGCCTGCTCAGTTTTTTTTACACTTGGCTGAAAAAAAAGCTTTATTATGTGCAGTGACCTTTTGTGGTGTGTAAGGGCAATAATTTACAGTTTCTCACTTGTTAGTGCTGTCAGAGTTTGATATTCCCTGTGGTTGAGAGCAGGGCTTCCTGAGCATGCTCCTGCCATACTCTTCTCTTGGAGAAACCAGGGATTTCTAACATTATAATCTTATGTTTAGAAATAATGTTGTGGATTTTGGTAATTTTCCATTTTAGTCTTTCTAGATATCGGAAAGTTAATCTGGTTTGCATTAGAGCTCATTTTAAAACATCTTATTCCATGAGAAATTACACTTACAGCTCTTGCAAAAAGAGTTAAGAGGTGGTTGGTGCTTGACTAGGGATACAGTGGAGCTGCAGGCTCTTTCAAGTAGTTACAGGTTGATAAACTGCAACTGCAGGGACCTCTGAAAAGTCAGTTCCTGTGTGTTTGCTCTGCTAATTTCTCTTTAGTGTCAACTAGGTGGTAGTTTTGTAATGCAGTGTATGCTGCTTCTCAGCCAGGTTGAGGTTTAGACCAAAATATATGTCACGATGTTTAAATTAACCACCTTTTGAACAGATGTTTTACTTGTAAATGGTGTTAGCAGTAACTGCATTATTTTGTTTGTGTTTATTTTGGAGAGCATAATAAACACTTAGTTGTTTCTGAGCTTCACCAGCAGTGAAGTGCTCTGCAGCTGCAGGGGAGGAGTGGCTGAGTGCTGAATTCCAGAAACCTGTGGTCTTTTAGTTGTTTTTTGTACTTTACAATCTGCTGTAGTACTTAAGTAATCGTAAGCACCTGATTATCTTCTAAAGAACGAGATTTACTTTGGCAAACAGTAACTTTTCTTGGATCTAGTGAGGAGTGACTTGCAGTTAGACATTCCTTTCTGCCAGAAGCAACTAATCTAAGTGGGGTAAACTTTCTCATGATCAGGACATGGGAAAACTTGGTAAAACAGCATTTTATTTTTATCACTTTAACACTTATGTGGGGTGATTGTGTAATACATAGACTTCTTGTTGCTTTCTGTTGTTTTTATTAAGATCTTCAAGGCATTTACTAACAGCTTTCCTCATTGGTTGAGTGAGTTATTCAGGTTTCCTTATGGCGAGGCCATGCTGAGAGAAGAAGAGATGTGAACAGTGGAGTAGATGGCACGATAGACCAGAAATGATTCTTTACAGGTAGCAGTTCGTTGACATAAGCATGTCATAGTTCCAATTATATCAGATTATGTATCTTAGTGAAAACAATTGATTAGTCTGACTTACTGGAACCTGTGATTTTCCTTTTACTACAGATTTTCTATGTATAATGTTCTTAAATAAAACCCGAGTGCGAAGTACTTTATCTTCCTGTTTTTATTATGCACCTCGGATTTCTCACACCTCTTTGAAATACTGCTCTTCTGAAATTAAATCCTGTGATAGATGGAGATGTGAGTTATCCTACAGAAATACTAGAGGTAGAAGGGCTGTGGGACACGGAGCTGTATGCAAGGAATCAGAGGGTGGAATGACAACAGAGCGGCTGAAGAGTCTCATACCAGTTAGTCACATGCATACAGCTTTTGCAGTAAAAGCTACAGGTGTGAAAATAATGTTAATACATGCTCTTAGTGGTTAAAGCTATCTTTCTTTTCTTTGAGGGCGATATAAACCAGTTGGCTTCCCCTGAATGATCTAATCTTGTGGAAACACTGTCTGCTTAGCTGGGTAGCACCAGCTTTATCCAGTCAGATCTCCCACGAGGCAGCAAGCCTAAGGGCTTTCTTCTGAGCAATTCCAACAGTGGTGTCCCAGGCTATCATCTAGTCCCATTCCATCCTCTCTACTGTCATCTCTTCTGTGCTCCCAGAATGCTCGAAGGGTTAATTCCTTCGCTTTAGGAAGCTGTTAATTCTGCTTACAGATCAAATGGTACTGTTTACCGGTCTTTTACATATTTTTGTATATGGCTCATTCTTGAAGTGGAATTTCTCATGGCTGAATCTAGTATTGCATTGTTGTCATTCTGTGCCAGGTAGCGCTTGACCTTGCAAATACTTTTCACAGTCACTCACAGGATGCTTGTTTAGAGACAATACCTTAGGATTAAATGAATGCAGAATATTTCAGCAGTAACCAAATAGAATGGAAAATGGAAGTCATATTTCATTCTGCGTGGCTGCATTTTTCTTGCAAAGCTTGTCCTTGAAAACAAAACATATCAAATGTTAAATCAAAAGATTTTTCTTTACCAGCATGCTGGGAATTGGAAATGTTGCAGACGGTTCTATCCAAGACGCTTTCTTAAAGTTTTAGCTGGAAGGTGATAGTCAAGGTTGGAATGGAATAAATGATGGGCGCTCGACTCAGTAAATCATAGCGTTCACTAGTATTGAAACCATATTGGTTTATTTTTCAACAGCAGACTTGTGTGTCTAATGTGTCAGGATGGTATTACATTATTGTGGACAGCTGTATGGCTTGATCAGTCATGTAATTTTTTTTTTGTCCCATTCTTTTGAGCAGCAAGAACAGAACTCTCTTTATTTTACAATAATTTCAAGACTTTTTTTCCTGTGCTCTGGCAGGATCTTGTCTATCAGGTATCAAGCAGTGCAGCAAATGATGTATTTATAGAAAAATTGTTGTAGTATTTGTATTTGTAGTTGACTTGCTAAAGAGACAAAACAAGCTTGAATAACTGAATTTTAAGGGTCAATTCTTTAGGTTGTCACAAGCCGTAAGAAGCACTCATGTCAGCCTTATGCTTGCTTTCTGCACTGAAGAAATGACCACAAAGTGCGATAGAATCATAGAATGATTTGGGTTGGAAGGGACCTTAAGGATCATGCAGTTCCACCCCCTGCCATGGGCAGGGACACTTTGCACTACTGCCATTTTTATCATTGCTGCTTTCCTGTATTGCTATAGAGGTTTAGACAAGGATTTTGTTAAATTTTCACACCAAGATGGAGTAGCTTCTGTCACAGCGCTATGTTTTAGGTTTTTTTTTATTTAACCTTTTGTTAAATTTTAGCTCTCTGATCTTCCACAAAGCTAATTGTAACCTCATCAAAGTAAAATAAGAATTGCTTTTGAATTTGTTTGTTGTAGGCGTATGCATCCAGTGGCTTCTGAAATGGTTTCTCAAACGTGTTCAGCAGTCGGGGATGCCTGCAGAGGGGTTATACGAGTTAATCTTCCAGAAGAAATTCAATCCCCATATTTCATTTTAAGACCACTTTGCGTAGCAAAGTAGTTTAACCAGTAGCAGATTTTTTTTGCTTGCTGATGGTTGATTTCATGCCCTACAAAGGGTCAGCACACTAATACAGAAGAACATGATTACCTCACCCTTGCTTCCCCCACACAGGCAGCGAAGGGACGCCACAGTGTTTGTTTTAGGTGAGCTGTTGTCAGATGCCCTTTATCTGTTTGATTTTGAGATGGGTCCTCAGAAGAGCTTCTAAAAAAGAAAGTTGTCTGGTTTTCCCTATGAAGTTCAAAGGACAGAGTAGCCTTATAGGGTTTTAATTGGAAAGCTACTGCTTGACCCTGGTTGTCTAAACCTGGGAGGGGGAATTCTAGCAAACTTGTAGTTCTGTAATCCTTATTCCTGTCTGAACCTTTGACCTTTTTACTCTATAACTAGAGCTTCATTGTCACCATTTGTCCTGCAGTTCCTTTCAAAGAGAACTGCCTTGCAAGTGTCTGTTTCCACTTTGCTGCTGTGTTCTCTTAAGGAAGGGTATTAATTCATACCTGATACATTGGAGGGGCCAAGACTTTTGAACTTGCACAAGAGCTTGGGGAGGGGGAAATAAGCATAGCAAAAGCATGTCTTGCTGATGCAAATGAGTACAATGAAAACAGTCTTGGGAGATCAAGGGAAATGTGGTCTGGCTACCAGCATTCAAATTCGGTCAGATGCAGATTATTTGTAAGGTTAACATACCACAAAAAAAGTACTTTTATCACAGATTAGTTGTTTTCCCGAGTTTATTGTAAGCTTTTAAGAGGATTTGTAAACTCAGGGTTACCTTTGCATTACTGTCACGAAAATACACTTCTGTCAGTGTCAACTTTTGCATGTTGACACCTTTGTGGAGATATGATGGTTCTTGTTATTTCCATTCCAGGTGAGTGAACAAGTATAGTTTTATAGCTGCAGAGTCTATGTGTGGATGACAAATTTATGTAGAGGCCTCTTGCTGTGCGCATACTGAAGGGAAACCTGTTCGTCTCTGGAGGAAAGAGTGCCTTGTGTTGTTCGGTGGATGTCGCTCTGGTCAGGGAGAGGTCACTGAAGGGTCTTGAGGACTTCAGCTGTGAGCTTGCAGTGAGAGCAACATAATAATGAACATTGTTCTGGTGAAAAAATAAAAATACAACACCCATATAATGTAATTCATATTTATGAGCCTTTATGTAGTGGTTGGTGCTGTGGAAGTACTAATGAGCCAAGAGAGTTCAACTAGCACTAATGTGAATGTTTCCTAAACCCTGTTAAACTTGTTGGGTTCATGGTGCTTGTAAATTGCTGACATTATTTTGCATTAAAAATTTAAATAAATAAACGTTACTCCCTTAAATGCAAACACTTCTCCCTTGAAATTGAGAGTCTCTTTTCTTAATTCACTTTAGGTTATTTGGCTGGTGCCTGATACTTGTCTGACAAATTAAAAATGTTTTTTATTGACATTTTAAAATGAAAGTCACTTTTTAAATTAAGGAGCTATGCATGAAGAAAAGGCAGCTGGTATAAAAATATCGCTGCTTTAAAATCCCCTCTTTTTCCCAGCCCCCAAAGTGCAGCGTTGTCTGCTGGATCTCACAGTGCACAAGAGGGCAGCATTTGCTTACAATGTAGGATCTTAATGACAAGAACTTAGGGGGAACAGGTCAGCACGGATGCAGTGACCTGACTTTGAATGGAAACAGAATTAAGTAGAAGATTTGGAACATAACTGTGGCTTAATTTGCCCATTCCTAAAGAAAATATCCTCTGTGTTTTAGGAAGGTTAGTCTTGTTTCATTTGCAATTTGGGTAGTGCTTTTTATACCTGAAGCAATAAGAACGTATGGGGTGTTGTCTCTCACATTATGTGAGATGCATATAATACAGGTGAGACAAAACAACTGGTTTTCACGGAATTTGTGTGTGAGCAACACGATTCTTCATCCACATAGAAAGGGCTGTTTTTTAATTTTACATTTATGGAAGTTTTATCTGGTTTAACTTGTAAAGCCAACTGGCTGTGTGGGAGCCACTGAACTTGGTGTACACAATTATTTTATTTCATTCCCCATTTCCCCATGCCCTTTAATAACTAAGCAAAGCAAAGTAGTTGTGCTAAATCTGTTTTGAACTACTTCTGTGTTATATAGAGTTGGTTGTGTGAGATTAAGGTGAAACTTGATTTTGTGTGTGCGCGTACCAGCACACGTTAAAGTAGTGTCTTCATATGGAATTTTTATCTACCTGTATCATAACTTTAATGTTTCTAACTTTCTATTTATTATGTGTTGCTTCTCATTTCTGTGTGCATTAACGTTTTTTGAGTGACGTGACAATGAGACTGGTCTACTTGGCTGCTACGATTTCTATTCTGTGCCTTCCTCTGCTTTTTTGACTTGAAGCTTATTGCCCTGTAAAGTTGCACAGGTTTAGCAAGCTCCTAAACCGTCACCAGCTCTTAAGTAATGTTAAAGTGTAAAGCAGGAGGAGTCTTCCTTTCCTTTTATGGATTGAAAACCATCATCTTCTGATCTCAGAAGTTATAGGGAATAATAAAATTCTCTTCTATTTGTTAGAATCCTGTCAGAAATGTGTTCAGTTAAAAAAAAAAAGTTAAATTGTGCATATCTTGTCCTGAAGATGTGATTTATGATTGAATTCTTAATCTTGAATGTAGATTTCAAACAGGGGTAGCTTTATTCAACCTTGTTTGAATGTTAATTGTCTCTTGCTAATACACGACAATTTTTCTATGAGGCTTTGAGTGGTTGTGTGTGTACTTCCTTGTATACAACAAAATTGTGCTAATTCACACTCTGTTATTTGACACAAAAACTTGACAGCTTCTCAGGAAAACATAATATCCAAGCAGTAATAGTGCTGACTAAGTCTGTTTGATCATTATTCCTATTGATTTAAAAACAGAATTTCTTTGTTCCATCAGAGTGTGTGCAAGCATTCATCAAATACCCACATGCCCTTTCATTTCACTTTTGCTTCATGTTTCTTCTTGCTTGAAATTATTTTGTAAGCTCTTTGGGAGAGTGGTTAAACTTTGTTAATCCATTTTTAGATGGCTTTAAATAGCAAATGTAGTAAAGTCTTATAAGTATTTGCATAAAATCTAGAACAACTTACTGTAAAATATGAAGCATGTTTATAGTTAAAATTGTCCTTGTCAAAATAAATTTAAAGCACATTCTTCAAAATAGTAGTTTTACTGATGATGGATATGTTTGCTTGCTAAATAGTCCAATTTAGCAATTCAGGGGTCTACTAATTAACAAACTGGCTTAATAAAGTTCTACTGTGTTTGTTCTACAGTATGATTTAGAAGTTGTCTTCAGTTCGTAGATTGGAGATCTATATATAAGCTAGATGCTAGATATAAAGTACATATATAGATACAGTAGATATAAGCTGAATGATCCATTGCTTATGTGTAGAACGCACTTTTAACAGCTTGTCTAGCTTGGTGGAGCCATCAACCTAGCTTCCTTAATACCTTTGTCTATTTTGTTTTTGTTTGTACTAGAAGTAATAATGTATGTTCTTGGATGACTGTTGTACAGGACTGTTTATAAACCCCCTGGAAAAACAAGATGCAGATGGAAAAATGTAGGTTATAATTGTAAAGCAGAGACATGATGAGATCTCCTAGCTAAGTAAGCAACCCAGACTCCTATGTTGCTATTGTTGAAGTCTGTTAAGTGGACTAAAAAGTTGTTTCTCTATGTGGCAGCTAGTTGTTTTCTGTCTGGGAACCCTAAGGTTGGCCTGGCAATGGGAAGGGTGAGGACAGGAGTTCTGCGGTGGTAAGTTCTAGCTGGATTCTTGAACGCATTGTATTCTGTGGGTCACAGTTCATAATGGAGCAAAATTGAGTGAGAGCTCCAGTAAAGAAAAACTTGAACAGCTTGTACGATAGCTGTGATTGTAAAGATACCGTGCATTCTGTGAGAAAATATTCTCTGTGCTATCTGTAAAATTCAGATTAAATTGCTGTTCTGAAGTGCTTCCTTTAAACTGTTTGCTTCCAAAAAGCGTTGCAGGCTAAGTAAATACCAATAATTCTTATTTCCCATCTCCTTATCTGTTATTCTACTGAAATGTTCTTGCACAGCCTATCTAATCTCTTCAAGTGAACATGAAATGGTTAGTGTTGGCTTCCAATTTGAATTACGATCTCTGTTTCAAACTTAAGCTGATTAATTCTACATTAGATTGTAATTATCAGCATTACCAGCACTAAGGGTGGTTGTGATCAGGCAAACAAATATATATATGTGTGTGTGTTGAATGCAACGGCAGAATGAGTTGGTGAATAGTGGAAGAAAAGGAGATGGAATAGAGAGGATAGCTTAAACAAAAATGAATAAACTGCATTCAGGAGCATTGGGGAGGGGGTGGAGGATGATAAGGGGGAGTAAAACTCAAAGTTTGAATTTTGATATTTATAGGAGAAGTTGATCTGGGTGAGAACCCAGCCCCTTCACCACAGGTTCCAGAGAAGAGACGATTCATTTGAGCCTATGGTTTTACTTAAAAACTTCTTTTCTTTTACATTGTGCCATAGA
Organism: Cuculus canorus; assembly: GCF_017976375.1. Classification (NCBI taxonomy): domain Eukaryota; kingdom Metazoa; phylum Chordata; class Aves; order Cuculiformes; family Cuculidae; genus Cuculus; species Cuculus canorus. Next base: position 6,591,349 of record NC_071411.1, on the reverse strand, counting down.
AGGCTCATGAAGGGTGTTTCGTCCACTGTGGATTTGCTTTTTCTGCAGGGCTAGAAAACTGAATTTAATCCTCGCCTTGTAGTACTTTCTTGCTTTCTGTGCCAAAGTTTTTCTTTATTTTGTGTCTTATTTGGGGTGCAGGGTACAGTTGGCATGTAAGAGCAGCGGGTACTCGTGTATCTGGGTGCTCTTCTTAATTCTGGAACTTCTTAATTGTGGAACTTTTACCCTGATTTGTTTGGCTAAGTTTCACCTGTCTTTTATTTCCCTTGAATGCATTGCAGAGCGGGTGGGTGTATTTTAGAGATGATTCCTGTATATGTAAAATTTGAAATGGTCTTTGAGAACTTGTTGAGTAAGGAAAAGCTATAGAGGAGTGTGAGAATTGTTGATGGACCTTTCCAATTATATTAGCTGGGATAGGCAAGGGGAAATGCCTTTTGTCATAGATATTTATCCATGTTTAAATCTACTTTTCTTATATTAAAGTTTTCCCTTCCAGCGGTATCGCTTTGGAGGAGAAAGTTTCCAAAGCATGCAAAAACTGTATTTCAGAGAAAGAAACAAAATAATTGTAGTTTTCTTTTTTAGGATCGAGAAGAGGGGGAGGGAAAATGGTTTCCTTGTATTTGACTGTGCTGTTGGATGGAAGACAAAGCTCAGTCTCTCTTGCTGACTAATGTCATCATCGAGGCATTTTTTTCTCCCACAGAGCAATTTTGTCTCCATTGAGACCCCCACAGCCATTGGCAAGACCATGGCCCGAGATTAAATCTCATGCTTGGGTGAAATTCTAATGACTGTAATTGTTTCCTCTTTTTAAGTCTGTGGTCCCTTCATCAAAGAGTGGTGCGGAAATTATGCATTTATGTTGTAAAAAGGGAGGTCATGATTACCTGAACCTGTGGTTGACTTTGGGGGTTTCTGTGTCGTGTTCTGGCAGTGGTTATCCACGCTGACGTTCTAGTGTGTGAAATGATTTAAAGCGCGGCTTAAAGAATATATGTAAAGTAGTAGTGGCGCACATGGTCCTCTCTGGGTTTGCGCTTCTCTCTTTCAGCTGTCCACACTGTCGGGTGATCAGTTTGATCATCTGTTGGAATAGGAGAGAAGGAAAAGGAGTAAATGTGGGTTGAATTAGGTTTGTGTGAATGTTCTGTTTCAAGGGTAAGCGTTTCACCTAGTGCAGCCATGAAATAGTGCTGGACTGGTGTCTCTCCCAACTTAGGACCTATCCGCAAATGTCACTGCTAAGCCTCACACTTTAGTGTTCAGGGAAGGTGTTCCACAGGTTGGAGGATCGCACCACTGTGGTAGTGGTTGAGGAGGAACTGAACATAAGTGAGTTTATGAATGCAGACATGGAAAAATATCACACAGTTTTGTAGAGGTAGCTTTTCCGATCCTGTAAAATTGGAACATGTGCATGAGTACTGCTGTGCCCAGGAAAAATTCAGACAAGGATTTTTTGCAGTATTGGATGCAGGCAGCTTTGAAACCATACTCGCCCCTGACTTCTGTGACTATCTATGAAAAAAAGGTGTACTGTGCATTAAGTATAAAATTTTTGTACTTTGTATCCTTTAAGGATCTCAGAACTGACCGAGAGGCCTTTCATCCAAGAACAAGCAAAAATTCAAATGGTGTTGAATTTTAAGTGTCCAGGCTGCATTTAGAGACTAAAGAAACTCCAAAACATTGTCCTTCTTAAAACCACTCAGCATCAGAATCTTTCCTGGATCTCAGCGAGATGAGTGTTCTGTTTTGAAGTATTGAAAAGTATGAGTGAAAAATCCCAAGTGCCAACAGTGCTCTTCACCTCTGGGACCAGTTTTGGGCATGCAGTGCTGAAACTTCGGCTGTTCTCTGGCAATATTACAGCTTCAAATAATGTGATAATATGCCTTATTTAAAAAATTCCCTAAAGCCTGAAAAGCAAGGTTTTACACCAAAATTACATATACTTGTTTATATATGTATAAATGAAATCCATAATAAAACCCCCTTGAAGTAATTGTTGATAATATTTATGCGTGTGTATGGCATAATAATAGTATTGCCAACATTCAGAAGTCACAAGTCGGGCATCCCTAAGGAAGGTGTTTAAGGAAATAGTTTTGTTCTTTCAGTTTCCATGCTGCGCGATAGGCGTTCATCCTGTGGTACGGACTGATGCGTGTGTTCCTTTCCCTGGGCGGGCTTTTCGCCTGACTAACAACTGAGATCCTCCCACTATTTTGAAGTGCTGTGATAGAGTCGTGGTGACTGTTGATATTTACCCATCTGATTGTAATTGCATTCTCTCTAGTGTGTGTTATGATACCCAGAAATGCTGGCTTTTTCTGTCCAGAATCACTATTAACAGGAATTTCATGTGGGAGGAAGTTTCCTTGTCTGTGTTCCTGTATAGAACATCCAGGAGCAATGTGAAATAAAAAAATATATATGTATTTTTAGTTAGATCGATCTGTACCAAGCTTTGCATGGAGAAAATACCCCTTTAGTTAAGGGAAGGAAAGTTTTGAACTGAAGCTAAATTCTATAATAATAATAATAATAGCAGCCGAAAACCCAGCCTTTACTGAAAGTTCACCTCCAGATGTGTTTTTGTTTCTGAACTGTATTCATTAATGAATTGTGGGTGGGTGGGGGTTTGGGTGTTTTTCGTTGTGTGTCCCTAAATGTGTGTTCTTTTTTGTTTTCAAGCTTTATTTACTGTATGAAGTAGTTGATTATTCTAGTAATAGGCAGCACTACTTTTGTGGGCTTCAGTGTTTTCTTTGCTGTAATTTAAATCCAAACAAATCAAATGTGAAGATAAATATAACTTTGGGGTTTTTTTTTTAAACATGAGCCCTGCTGTTCATTTCTTTACCCACCCTGCACCAAGAAACCAGCGAGTCCTTAACTTATTTTACAACACTGTTTTTTTAGAAATGTTGTCAAATTGATGCAGGGGTTGAAAGTTATTTTGGTTGCTGTGGTTGTTTCTTCTCTCTTGGAAATATAAAGATCTTTATTTTTTATCCCATTAAGAAAATGGTAGATTGTAACTAGGAAAACTGTAGTGATGTCAGGTTTATGGAATTTTTTTTGTGTATGTTCTTGCATGTAATTAAATCAATCCTAGGTAAAACCAGAATTGACGCATGTGAAATTTAAATTAGGTGACGGTATCCTTTCAAAGCCTATGCATACTGTTTTAAACCTTCTTGCAGTAACTTACAAGCTCATATAAGGACAGTAGGAACGAAATAGTTACAAGAATGTTTGAGGTTAAGCTGTCTAATGTTTATTTTAGCAGCATATGATATTTCAGCAGCATTTTCAGTTTGTATTGGAGAGCTAACAACTTCATAGCATCTCAAATGCAACTGTATTTGCTTTTTTTATTGGATTCTGAACATTTCAAGGACATCAAAATGCATGCATTTGGGGGCTGTTGTTATTCTCTTTGCAAGCTGCTTTCTGTGAAAGATTTGTACTTTTGTCCCAGTCTGTAAGTTCCACTTTACGCCCTGTTTTTTAGAAGTGGAATAAATAAGTTCTGTGAATGAGAAATATATTTCTGCTAGGAGGATGCTGAAGTGGGGGCTGATTTTTCCCTAAAAAAAACCCAATGTGGATTTAGGTGTCAGAAGTGTAGTGCAGTATAGATGCAATAAAAGCAGCCCAGATCAGCTCAGCTGAAGGAGTACCTTTAGGAGAACTTGTCATAAGCAGCAGAGTTGTGCAGTGAAGGCATGGCTGAGGTAAGGGATGCTCAGGCACCAGCTTAAAGGTGACAAACTTGACTTTGTAGTAGGTCAGCAAGATAGCCCATCAAGCTAGTTTTCCAAAATTAAATACATTCTGGGAAATACGTTTTGCTGCTAATTGCTAACGATCACTGTAAAATATTTTAACTGCCCGAGTTGTTGTGTATCTACTTCTGTTAGTTCTGAGCAACCGAAAAAATGGAGCTTTAATCACCAAGGCTGTATTCTTTCTTGGTGTTTTCAGCATTTCATTAAGCAGTGATTAGTACTTTTCAATTATGCATTCGTTTATCTTTGTGATGCATTTACAGTTAGAGATAGCGTTGGTTTATTGAATTTGGCTGATGCGTAGCAGTATCAGCAGATTTTTTTTGCTTGCCATGTAAGAACGTGCAAGAAAGCAACAGAGAAAGGTTTATAGCCTTGGCGTTGGTTTTAATGATAATCTTACCTGATTGTTTTGGAAAACCCAAACAATGTGGAGGAATTTTTCCCCCCACTTAGAACTTTTAGAAATTCTGTTCTGATGTCCATCTCCAGGCTTTGCCTCTGTCTGCTGGATGTCACCGCATCATGGTATGACCCTTTCAGGTGCTGAGGGTGAGCAGTGTAGCAGGCTGGTCTTGAAGCTTGTAATTGGGATAGATTTTTCTCCATACTTATAAGCTGGGAGTTCCACAAAGGGATTAAAAGACCTTGTTTTCCTTTTTGGGAGAGAGGGCATACGATGCAATGGGAAGTGGGGTTGAACATCAATTTCTTGATGCTTATATGTTGTCTTATCCCATGTAAGTCAGAGGGGAGGAGAAGGGAAAAGGATCTCAATGCTGTTCAAAGCTGCCTGTGTTTGTTTTATGTCATAATGGGATAAGGATTGAATTTAGGTGGGCACTGGTGGACTGTGAGGTTGAATGGTTTGTGGCAGGGGGAGCAGGGTTGCTGATAACCCACCACTGCTTCACTTCTATTTGTTTCATTGTTTGTTGGTATATTTTAAAATTCTGTATTTGGTTTACTTTTAGATTTAACGGTGCACAAGCTTGAGTTCTAGTTTATTAACAGAACCAAGATGAAATAGGCTGCTGCAGAGGGAACGGATTGTTGCTGCTAACTCTTGGTACTGAAAACTTCAAAGCTTTCATTTTGCTGGTAAAGCCCTTCCTAAAACTTGTGTACTCTGAGATGTTGTGATTTCATTTTCGTCGGACCAACAGAATCTGGCTCCTTGAGAGAAGCAAATCTTTTTCTCAGTAACATAGAACACTGTTTCTGTTTAAAACATGGTGACTACAAATGAGCAGATTTTTTTAATCAAAATGCTTTTCCCCTTGTGGTCTCTCCTCTCCTCCCCCATTTGAACCTTGCTTAACGGGACACTCTAGAGTTAATAATCATGTAAATGGATGCTTGCATTACTTTATTAAGGAAGGAAAAAATTTAAATAACCGTTTATGCAATTTTTGTCTGACTTTTTTTTGTACTTCCATGTAGACCAGTCATTAAAGACTACTTCATTATATTATCTGTGCCTACTTTACTTACCTTTTTTCCTCTTCATAAGATTTATCTCAATGTTATATTTTTACAAAATGGCAAGATAATTTTTTCCTCAAAAGCAGATTAACTGTGACATTTTAAACATAATTAATAAAAAATAATTTATTGGAAGTACTTTAAGGAACTCTTCTAACAAAATTTAATTTAAATCTACAGTAAATTGTCAGTAAGACTATACTTAATAAAGTTCCTTTTTATTTCTCTTCTGTTATTATTATATGGTTCTTCAACAGCAGTTGTCTCTATTGTTTGATGTGAAGGCTGAAGCGGCTGGATAACAAATGAAGTGTATTTATTTAACTGCATTTGAAATGAAATTCTCATTCTTGAGTTTTCCCTCCCTTCTTCTGTAATTCTCGTTCTTGCTGTCAGAAAGATTAATTTCGAACCTGTTGTTCTCTCTGAGTCTAGAAAATATGAATGGGAAACAAGATCTAACCAAAAGTAATAGCTAAGGCTATAAAAATCTCTTACGAGGCAAAAGCATCTAAGAATGAGTTTCTGTGAAGAGGGAGGTGTGTGATGCTTAGATATTGTTGATACACTTTTGATACTGTTTTGTATTCTTCCTTAGGCATTTCTTTGCTCAGCCGCCTGAGAAGTTTTATCATAGATTAGCAAGTGTAGGTGGTTTTGTGGGACTTCTGGGCATTTCGTGTCTAGAATCCCACCCAAGTGTAGGTAGGGATGGCTCAGCGCCTGTAGCCACACCCTGAAGATTTGCTGTGACCGGTGGTCTCCAAATGCACTGGCTACCTTGTTCCTTTTTTTAGACATTGAAATGCAAATTTGGCATACTTTGGAGTAGAAGCATTACTGCTTTGCATTCCTTACTATTTTCTTGTTCATGTAAGATTCTTGGTCTGTTTGTTGCGTATTTCCATTGAATAACTCGAGTAGTGCCAGCATTCCCAAGAGCTGGTCGCATGAGCTTGGCAGGGCAATGTGTATTCTGAGCAGACTTTGTTTTCTGTAGGCATTCTTCCCACTTCCCTGGGGATGTTGTCAGCCTCTGTTTTAGCCTGAAAATTTAGATTTAGATTTCAGAGAGGAGTGGTTCTTAATTATCAGATGAAACACGGGAGGGCGAGTGTGGGATGCAGAGCTGGGAGACCTGTTGTACTTTTTCCTCTGATGATCCTTCTTGGTCACAGAAGCACAGCTTTGGTCTTGGTGAAGGTTTTGATCCTGAGTGAAACTTTACTTAACCAACAGATGTTACTGCTCACAAACTTAATGTACACAAACTGATGCTACTACTTGTAAAATGCCTGTACCTTTGAGTCAACACTTGAGTTTTATTGAGTTGCTCATTCATCCTGGAGGATATACTGGAGGACTTCATCTGAATTGTTCTCAAATATCTATGGTAATCTAAGCATGTTCTGTTTTATGTAGTATTTGAGCTGCGCCGTGAAATTACTGCGCAGGGTTGTCTTGAACAGCTTTACCTTCTGAGATTCTTCAAAATACCTAATTGCAAACTTTTTTCTTTAATTATGAGAGGGTTTAGAGATAAAAGGACTGTTTTTATAGGTTGATGGTTTCTGTATGTTTGCCTCACAAGAGCTATGCTTTTCTAAGTATGAAACTTGAAGCAATAAAATAACCTGGCTGTGTCCGAGATTAAAATGTTTTCATTATTCTAGGGAGCAACTGGTCTAAATTTAGCTTGTGAGTCTTCTAAAGCTGGGGCCTTGTTTTGTGTTTATCTGTGAAGTGTTATGCACGCTTGAGGCTCTGTAGAGGTAGCAGTTCAGAGCCTAACTGGGAGATCTGCATTCATGCAGCCCTGTAACTCTGTTAGGAAGCTTGCAGGATTAAGCTCCAAACCAGTACAAACTCAAACCAGGTCTGTATTTTGCTCCTTAGTTGAGTACAAAACATTCATACGAGTATCTCTTTTTAAATAATAAAGTAAGTAGTTCAAAGCATTTTAAATGTTTTTTTAAACTAGTACTATACCAGTGAAATTTGGAGTATTTTTTTTATGGCTCTTATTCTGCAGTCAAATTTTTAGAAAGATAATGTGTTTCTCAATCAGGATGCCTTAGCGTTTTTACTTTCCTTCCTATTAGTACTGTTGAAAACACTTACTCAAGCATTGCTACTGTCTCTTATATCTTTGTGGCTATAGATCATTAAATTCCAGCCTCTCTTAATACAGTATAAATGTTAATCTTGGCAAGTATTGTGTCTAGTTTTATTTAGTAATTAAACTCTACACTGCTTTCGTCCTTTACAGTGAGCATCACCTTTTCTTTTACAGTGGACTTGGTTTAATTATATTGATGTGTTAATGTGAAACACAAATACTGTACAACCTGCTGTATCTGGAGTGCTTTTAGTGTTGGCAATTTAGATAGTGTATCCAGTGTGATACAGTTTGTTTTGTCCTGAAGTACTGGGATGTGAGAGTTACATGACTGACCCCTTGGGACTAATCTTGAGATGAGATGTGTAAACCTTGTCAGCAAAAATTTAAATAAAAATAAACACACGGTCAGGAGCCCTTCTGTTGGCCTGGCAGGAAGTATGGAACAGTACCATATGCTCGATAATGACTTCCTTGGAGAAGATGCTCTGGCACAATGTGATGTGACTTAGTGGAACAACAAGCTATGCAGCAGGATGCTTGTTATTGTCATGATTTGATGTTGAGTAGTTAGGCAGGGCCTGATGTTTGCCATGTACCTGAGGCCAGAGGAAGGAGTACAAAACAAATCTGTTTTTCAGAATTGGAGTGATGACTCAAATTTATCTTTTAGAACAAACAGTAGTTATAGCCTTTGTGAATGCTGAAAACTCCATTAAAGTGAACCAAGAATAAAGTAATAGATCACTGTTTTGCGTTTGGTTTCAAGTGATAAGTTTGCAGTGGCTTTGCATATAAAAACTTTCCTTGACTGTGCAGTATTAACTCTTAAAACCTTAGCAAAAGCAGTTTAATGGCAACCTTAGCTCTTCAAACTTCAGACGAATATATGAGTAGTTGTATGTTAACAAAGCGCCTAATATTCAGCACCACTGCATGCCAGGTTAACGCTGCGGGCTGGACTGTGTCCAGAAAAAATTGTCATCCAAAATACTGCTGTTTACTTTGGCACTGATTATCTGTGCACGGTGCAGAGAATCAAAGTGTCCTGTTTCCCAGAGCTGGCATCCTTAATTTAATTGTTTGTGACTGTTTTATTTTAGAGATTTCTTTCTTCCATGTGCTGTAGCTGTGTAGTAATGCAGGTGCTTAAAATAAAACTGGGCATAAAAACTGAGATTGTTTGCAGGGTGGCTTTCTTGCAGTCTACCTTACTTTCTTTTATATACAGATGTATTTTTCATCCTTGATCCGACATCTGCAGTTCATGTAAGGTTTATAATTCTTGTTGTCTTTTGGAGATGGTGAAGGATTGAAAATTAAAGTATTAGAAGTGTCATACGACTGTGTATCATGAAGTGTTAGAAGTGTCATACAACTCTGTATCATGAAGCTGAATGAATTTCCCAGTTTGTGAATGGATGGAGTTGTATGTTTAAATACAGAACAAGGAATAAATAAGTGTTCTTCTATCCTTATTTTTGTGTTTGGTTACATGCTGCAGCAGGATTACCAGCGCAACATTTACATTACTGTCACAGAAATCAAGAAACTTGCATCAAAATTGGAATTCTTCATGCTCCAAAGTATATAAGACTGAAGGCTAAGTGTAATGTAGTCCTGGTGACTTGAGGTAGTCTTATTTCTTTTCCAACTTCCCTATAGATATCGGTAGCTCTTTTAGTCATTCTAGATTGCACGCTTGACAGAGAAGCAAAGCTCTAGTTGAGCATGAGAGAGAAATGTGTAGATTTAGACTGCAATGTGCATGTTTGTTACAGTCAGTTGTAGGGGGTCTCTTCTTTGTTCGTTGATATCCCCCTCCATTTGATTCTTAATCGTGATGAGACTTGCTCTTCCTTGATTAACATAATTTTCAGACTCTACCTGTAACATTCAGTTGATAACCAGATGTTACTTAGCTCTACAGCCTTGATGTCATTCTGTGGCTGGGCACCACGTTCGTCTTTTGGGCAAACTGTCGTGGCTCCTGGTCAAAGCTGAGATTCGCTTTGAGAAAAACTTCTTGACCCTTTGTACTTTGTACAGTATCCGCCTCGCAGGCGGGCTCTGGAGCTATTGTCTGGAATGCGTGTCTAATGCGTTCCACTCGGACCCTCAGTTTCATTCCATAATGTTAGCTTTAATTGGCTGTTTTTAAACTTTCATGTACAATTTGGTTGTACACGGTAAATTACCACCCTCTTCGCCTTTTCCTAAGAGCAAGAAACTAGAATCCAGACTGTGCTTTCCCTTGCTGTCTTTTACTGTTGCCCTTGAGCTCTTTTAGAGACAGCACTGGTGGGTTGTGTTTGTCAGAGGAGAGACCTTTTATTATTGGTGTTTTTTTCTCTACTCTCCCAAGACTATACTTCTTAAACATTGCATTGTATTTTTGAACTGACTTCTGCATTTGAAAGTTTAAAAAGAATTAATGCTTCTTCTCAAAAGAAATATCTCCAATTTAACAACCGTTGCCTAATTTTTAGTGTGTCTGGATATCCAGTGTGTCCCCCAAGTGATATATATGTATATGTATGTATATTTTAAATATTCAGGTGATGTGTATGTATGTATATTTTAAATATTCATATATTTTAATTTTAATTTATTTGTTGGTGTGTATGAGAACTTCAAGACAGAATCAGTTGTATAACCAAGGTTTCTCTTTGCTGTGTTAGAATAACTTTGCATGTGCTTCTGAAGTGCTAAAATCGATAGCATGGGCAGAACGATAGTCTCTGCTGTTATACAGATCTCATCGAGGCTTGCATACTTGTTTGGAGCATCAGCAGAAGCTGTTTTTGAGAAAGGGGGGTAGTTTAGTTACGTGAGGGGGGGAAAAAAAAGTTGGCAGTACTGCGTGCAAAACAAATTTTGCAGTTCAAGCTCAAAACAGTGATGAGTCTCTTGTTCATACTTGGTATGAATAAAGTAAAACAAAGCCTGCCTTTATCCTCCACAACGGGCTTATGAGCTCATGTTTCGGCTTTTCCTTTCCCCTCCCTTTCTGACAAGGACTGTGTCTTTTTTTTTTTTCTTTTCTAAACAGACAGTAACTCTCCACAATATTTTTAATCTCAACAAGACTTCCAGCAGCTGATGATGCAAAAGTGTTGCATCAACAAAGAGGGGATGATAGTTGGAGCATTCCAGGTCTAACATTTTTTGGCCAGGAAGCCTTGTACTGTGGCTGCTGATTCCTCTCTGCACAGCATGCTGGCTTCGGGCAGGAGACTACATTTCATTGACTCCTGTTGTGTGCCTCCTTGCTCCTTATTTTAGGCTTCCCCAAGAAGTTATGACTGTGAGTCTCATGGATTTAGATGAAAGAACCTGTTGTCTTGTTGAATTATCTCCTTTCTGTCTATATTAAAGCAAAGCTGGCAGGTAAAAAAAAAAATTGACATGGTAAAACAAAAGCTCTGTTACAGTAACGTCTTAGGCTAGGTTAGAATAAAACTGAAAGCATGAGCTAATGTTTTTTATTTTTATTTTTATGTATTTGTTTAGACTTCTTGTTACCTGTATTCCATTGGCGCCTGGCAGTGGAACTGGACTCGTGGCTTTCAACTTCATATGGGTTCCTGGGCACTGGTGGGATTTGAACCCACAAAAATATTTTCACTGACATAAATAATAATTATTTCTCCTTTTAGATTAAAAATTGTCCTTGCATAAATTGTATATTACGGAGTTTTAAATTAGTATGCTTGTAATTTATGGATATTGAGTAGGCATAAGCATCTTGTCTCTTTTAGGTTTTAGAGAAAAATCATTTTTAAAACCTGAACATTTTCTATTTTTTTAATACTTGAGCGCAACTTTTTAAGCTAACAACTTTTTTCAGTGACTGAAGTAATTGCAACTTGTGAACCTTTCAGTACACTGAAAGCGTAGCTTATAGTCTTTAAAATGGATTTCAGAACTTGTTCGTCACAACTATAAACTTCTTGAATCCGTATAAAAATCTGCTTAGATCACGTAATTTAGCCTTGCAGCACTGGCTTTATTGTGCAAATAAACTATGAAAGATTGATTTATAAGTTAGTTGTTTTGTTCATGTACCTATTTGTTATGGATGACTGTTATTGTCATAGTCTCTATTCCTTCAGAGCATAAAGCCTTCAGACATCCCTTCAGTCGTGTCTGTAAGGCTGTTACAATCAGGTACTTCTTCTAGTCATGAAGTTTTCCCCAAATTTATAACGGCAAGGTGGGATAATTTGTTGATTTCTACCTGAATGAATCTTTAACCTTTACAAGAGGGAAAATTAGGGCTTGGGTTTGGTGTCTTTTTTTTTTTTTCCCCCCTCCTTTTTGTAAATCTTATTTTTGATGCAAAGGCAGTTCTGTCGCCAGCCAGTCCAGCATGCGTAGACTCTCCCCCCCACCATAAAACAATGAGCACATTCAGGCACAACTCGTGTTTTCAGTTATTAAAAAACGGAGCCGTCTGTCTCTGCCTGTGACTTTAATCTTTAAGCCTTTATTCCCTGTACCCCACCCCCTCTTTCTTTCCCCAACCTTTTGTTTGTGAAGTGCAGAGCTACAGGATATGTGGGCCTGGAGTTTCTGAATGTATTGTACATTCCCCTGGCAATTACAGATGTTTATAACCCTGACTGATGTTATTTCAGTATTGTAGAGGGTGAAGAGAAAATTAAAGAATGCTTTTTTTCTTTGCCCCTAGCAGTCTGTAAGTTTTTTTTTGAGGGGAGGGAAAGAAAGAAAAAGAAAAATGTAAACTCTTAATTTCTTTTATTTAAAAGGAGTTGCCTTCAGCATCCTCAGAGGGAACGTATCTGAGAGCTGTGCATTAATCTTCCCATGCCCTACCATAACTCTACTGTGAGGATAGTGTGTTGCCTGCAAAGTGGTAAAAAGCATAGAAGTACTGGATTTTAGTACAAAACGAGCTCATTGGTGTGGGGTCCGTGACCTTTGGATACGCTCTTTAAAAGACAGAGACAAGGTAGCTTAAGGCTTGAAATGCTTTAAGAGTAGAATCATATTAATTTGTAATCTTTACACGGAACTAGAGTTTTCTTTTTTGGTAGAAAACAATTTGGATTCTGGTGAATTGGAAATTTACTTTTGGACTGGTGACTTGCAGAATTGTGCAAGAAAATTTATTTTTGTTAGTCCCATAGAAATACACTCTTGATCTATATAAGGTTTAAAATCTGTTTCTTACTGTTGTTTCTTGAGCTGTGCGAAGCTGCAGGTGCATAATAAAATTTGTTCTTGAATTGAGAAAGAGGTGGAGAGAATCTAGTAGCAAAACTGATCAAGGTGTTAATTTGCATGTTTCTTGGTGAACCTGATGCATTTTGTGATCCTCAGTGTAGTTGGTCCTAAAGCATTGGATTTACGTAGAGAAAAGATTAACGGATGCGTGAATTTCAAGGTGGTTCGCAGTATTTCTAAGGTACAGCTTTCATATGTATGCCTGTTTTCTGCCTGCATGCTGTTATATAGAGAGCTGTTTATAGGCTGTGCAAGTTCGGAACTGTGTGTCTAAATGTATATTGAGGTCTGTCTAGCTACACCAGGTGTGGTGGTAGTCCTTGTTTCTTATGACTGTTGCATGAAGCTTAATCTTTCAAAGACAGGGCAGAAGAATGAACAAGAATTCCCAGTAGGATTTCCTTTGGCTAGGCAGGACTTCCAGAATTTAATACAGAAGACAACAAAAAAACCCTTACTGTTATCTAATATTAAACTGACTAAAATATGCTTAAAGAAATGCTAACAGACAGTAAGATGCTCATGATTCAGTAATTCTCCTAAGCACCCAGAGGGAGGCAATAGATGCTCTGTAGTAACAATTCTCCAGTCCTTTGGGAGGGAATAAACCAACTAGTCGATCATTAAATACGTCACATTCTTTTTATCCTGAGATAATCAAGTACTCCAGTTGTGTACTGCTTGTCTAAGAGTTTCTGAAATGTGCTGTTTCTCTGTGTGTTACAACACAGGCACAGATGCGATTGAATCTTAGATATGCTAACGTACTGATACAATCTGGTAAGAACTGTAAAGAAACTTGAAAAGATGGAGAACCGAGTGTGAAATAGCACTGATATAGATTAGAATTTACAGAAACTTTGTAGTTATTGCTCAGGTGTGTGTTTCTTTCCCCTCTCAGAGTCTAGTACAGAGCCCATATGTAATAGTATATTCGTATACGTACAGATATATGAACACATTGGTTAAGAAACATTTCAGTCAGTTGTGCTGTTCTTGGAAAACAGGGTCTTAAATTTTCTGAGAAGGTAAGAGAGGAGTTCATGGCTGAAGCAGCGAACTGGTTTGAAGGAAGTGTATGCGTGTAGGTACAGTTTGCCTGCTTATGTACCACTCTCCCTGAAACAACCTTGGAAGCTATCGTTATTTCAGTCATCTTTAATGTACCACTTTTCTCTCTCCAGTACAACCCTGGTTTTGTAGGACTGTTGTAATACATAACAATAGGCATGCAGGTGTATGTTACTGCAGGCTGTAGCCTTAGGATCCTGTAGTATCCGGGAGGTAACAGGACTTCCCATGGCTGTAGGTACTGCAGAGGCTTTCACTCACTGTTTTTTCTCTGCAATTCCAGTGTTTGTTAGTGGGGAGACCTCAGGTGCAGCGTTCCTGAACCTGAGAATAGTCTGTCTGCTTGCCTGATGTGAACTGAATCTTTAGAGATAGACCAGAAGACCTCCAGATGTGTGGAATTCTAGCAGAACCAGGGATGGGCTCATGTCCTCAAATCATGCAGGTTTAGTGCCTTCATAATTCTTCCAGATTCCTTTTATACTGTTTAGTGACTGTTTTCTCTTTCTGGTCTTCGGAATAGCTTCAAAGATGTCTGTATTCTTTGAGAGAGAGAGTGGGCAGAATGCTTGTACCTTGTAGTCATATCTTTTACAACATACTTAGCTTTATCATATGCAAATACTTCACTTTTTTTTTCTTTGAAACATGGGGAAAATCTTTGGAGAGCAAATGGAAAACTGATTGGAATGAAAACTAGAAAAAGAGCACTTTAAAATCTTGTTTCTTCTGACCTGTTTGCTTTTCAGTATTTACTCTAAAGACTTTATAGACCTTCAGGGACCATTTGTGGTCACTATGTAAGGCCCAAGGGTAATGTTACCTAGTGTTTAATTCTTCGGAGCAGTTCAAGAACACACGTGGCCTTTGACACCGAAGCAAAATACCTCCGAGTAAGAAGTCTGATACTTGAACTAATCACTCATCAGGCCATAGGAAGGCTTACTAGGACCTTGAGCACAAAATATTATCTGAGGAGGTCAAAGTGGGGTTTTGCGAGTATCCATTTTTTATTTTGTACCTTTCTTTTTCCTGAAGTATGAACATATCATGTTGATTTACCATATGACTTACTGCCACATTGTTTCAGAAACCTTGTTTTATGAGCTCAAGGACTCTCGGCAGAAGGAACAGGGCACTTCATTGCAAACCTCTAAGTTTAAGTCTGATAGGAATCAGAGGAATTATAGTTGCCATTTTTGTATGTCATTTGGGAACCCAGAAATTCGACATGACTTTTTCTTACTGACATGTTTTATAGTCTGGATGCCAAATTATGGAACTGAACCTTTTTGTGCTAGGTGTTATATATTGTTTTATTCTGTGCTTTGTTTTGCTTTCAAGTGTGTGAAATAACTGTTTTTCCTACTATATGCCATGGGTTGTACTCCAAGGATGATGAGCTATGCAATGATGTTCAGTCTAAAATGTTAGCTAACTTTTACTCTTATTTTTTTGCAGTATCCTAATGTTTAACTTTTCAGCTCTACTGGTATCTGTATTTGCATATACATATATATGAATGACACTTTAAAAAGTTAATGTTTGCTAACTAATTCACAATTTATGCACTTTCAACTTCCAGCCAAGAAAGAAATTAATGCAGCTGAAATATCACGGTGTTGTGTAGTTCAGCAAATGCTAACTTTTTTTTTTTTTGTAGCAGTCATTTCTGTCTACTCAGAATGACTGTTGCTTTCTCAAGACATGCAGGCTTTTTTTAAACCCTACCACAATTGCTATTTTTAGCCCTAAATTAAGTAGAGGTCTCTCTTGGGCTCTGCCCAACTTGTGCCTTGTCAATATAGAAATTCAGATCTAGTTATGGGTAGTATTACAGAAAAGGATTTTGCTAGATATGGAAGAAAGAGGATGTCTTCTCTCAACTTCTAAGCTAGATCAAGTTTCTTAAGATCGTTTAGGGTTTTATGGATGGCCCAGTATGCAACATTTTCTCCAAAGAGGCTAAGAGCAACATGGGACTTCTTACATTCTGTGAAGCCTCTAAATGACCTTCTTTCTTCCTGCCTTGTAATGCATTTTTTGAGGGAGTTTTGACTTTTGGATTTGTTGGGTTTGTCTTTTTCTTTTCTGTAAAAGTAATCTGTTTAATATAAGCTTATTCATGTGCACAATATTGCAATAGCTTGACCAGCGTATAATCATAAATTATTGGAGGATATGCCTCAGTTCTACTGTAACCTTCATTGGAGGCCTTATCAGCTTTGTTTGTGCTACCAGCATGGCCAATCAAGCTTATTGATGTACTGTAATCATTATAGGGTACTCTAATCATTATAGGTGTTTTCTCCCTCTGAAGAACACAGACTTGTTTCTGACACATAGTTAGGACATATCTAAACAAGAAAGATCCTTGGATGACTTGACAAAGAGAAGGTAGAGGCCCTAATTGCCTTTACCCTCTTTAGAACAGTCTTGCACACTGGTTCAACTGGGAGGTAACATATATTCTAAGTGGCTTCTTGTGTGAAGTCTTCTACAGAATAACTTTTATTTATCTTATTTATAATAAGAGATTAGTAATTGTCTCTGTCCATCAATTACCATTTATAGTTGAGTTGAACTCGGAATAACAGATAAATAACTGTGAAAGACAAGTTGTTTGTCATACAAGAAATGAGCTTCTTAGAAGTCTGCCTTTATGGCCATCCTGCCTTTTCTTTGTAGCTCTCAGTTTAGGAAGGACCTTAGTGGCTGGTTTGCATTTAAAGGAAACTTGTGCAACCAGCGGTTCCTTTATTGTTCAAAAGTCAAATATAATTTTAAGCTTTACTCTGCATTGAGAAGGATTCCTTGTGGGTTGCCAGTCTGACCCTCGTCATCGGGGGTATTCCGGTCTATCCAGAGTTTGAAGCTGTGCAGCTCCCTGCTTGTGCTTACAGCTGCTGAAACCTTTAGGATTGGAGTGCCTGGGAAATGGTGGTGGGATGCTTGAACTCCACCAGTTCCTGTTCTTTTCAAAGTGTTTCCTAATGAAAGTTGTGGTATCAGTTTTGATTCATGATTTGCATTGCTTTACAGAGGGTTTTCTTCACATGTAATTAATGCACTCCAGTTGTGTGCACGTCTCTCTTCCCCCCTCTCACCTTCTCTTTCTGTTTAAATGCTGGGAGATTTCCTATCCCTTAAAACATTTTCCTTATTCATCACAATGCCTCCCCTAAGGTACCTAGCAAAATCCTGTGTGACTTGTAGCATCTCCCAAGGTGTTACTGTATATGAAAGCAGAGAATATTTTAGTTGTTTCTGAATAAAGATTCTTAACAAAAAAGGGGGGGCCTGGGAAGGGGGAAGTTTTATACTCTCTGCATGATATAGACAATATTTCCTGAGACAGGAGATACTAACCTCAAAGAATTTAAAATAAAACATTGATTTTATTATTTTTCTGAAAAGGGAATAGGAGAAGAAAAAATGGTAGAATAGTCAGTCTTTTTATCCTAAGTGCAGATGAAATTGATTAAACCTTAAAAACTCGCCTCAGTCCACCCGGTTTATTAATTGAAGAATTTCCTCTTCCCCAGAATGGGAAGTGCACATTAAAACAGAGCTTTGCCCCTGAGTAGCAATGATACTTGAGAACGGTACATTTTCCACAATCCTATTTTCTCTTCTGCTCTAGAGGAAATCCTAACATGGTAAAAAACATATATATTTTTTTTAAAAAAAGTATGTTTAAGGAAGTCCTCTTTCATTTCCTTGTAAAGCATGAAATCCAATTATAGCCCATAGCCCACAATTATTTTATTTTTACATTTCAAATTCCATTTTCTGCTTCCTTTCGGTGCCTGTGAACAGGAGTTGTACTGTTTGCGCAAATTCAGCTAAAAAGATTACCACAAACAGGACAGGACACAGTAGCTTAAAGAAGCCATGAGTCAGAATCTGGGCTGGTGTTCCTTGCTGGTGTGACACACAAAACCTGCCACTTGTTTACTCAGGGACTGGACTCCTCTTCCCTCCGCTAGCCCGGGTTTTATTGTTTGGAGCCAAGTCAGCTTTATGTTGATGGGGAATCTAATGCAGTACTAAACTAACGCTTACCGCAATAAGAATAGTTGTAAATTCTTGAGTATTCCTAATCTATTTTTTGGGGAAGAGAAAACAGTTGAGATTCTACTCGTTTATTGAAAATGCCTTTTGGTTCTCCTTCAGTGATGCTGGAATTGCTCGGTAGTTTAGTGCTTGCAGTTTATAAACTAATGGTTCTGCAAGTGGGCACAGTGCGTGTATATAATCAAAATAAGCTTTTGGAACTGATAAAGTAATACAAGAGGCTGAAATGTATTGGTTTTTTTTTTCCCTGTAGCCCTAGCGGTGCCGTCTTTCACTCTGTGAACATTGCACTTCGGGGTACTTTCTCTGTGCTCACAGCCCACTCTGGGAGTTGGGGTGTATGATTTACAAGCATGTAACAGGTTGAAGGGAGAGAAGGGAGTTTGAATTCACGTGCATGCAGAAATGCAGCAGCTTCTGCGACTGAGGTTGAAGATTTGTTATTTAAGATGTAATTTTCTGTTCCAAAATAAACATGGCAGTTATAGTGGTTTAAAATGCAGCCTGTAGGTTTGGGTGCTTATGTGATGTTCCTCGTGGTTTTCGTAATTGTATGCTTTTGCATAAGGATGTGAGACAGCAGCATGTAAGCATCGCAGCAGTTTGTCCACTTAGCCTCAGTGAGCAACATCAAGCGTGCTTTAGGTTACATCAGCTGTGTAGAAATCAAAGGTGAGCGTGACACTACTGAAGACGTTTACAAGGAATGGATCTAATGCAGGTGATAGGGAGCTGCAGCCTCCTTGCCTTGAACTCTGGGTAGGCCTTTCTTCTGATTTCACTAAAGGTTTGAAGACAGAATGTACTAAATAACATAAATGCAGAGAATGCAGTGCATTTGCTCGTGAAGGTTAAACATTCATGAATAAGAACTTTTTTTGTTAATACGTACTCTCCTTCTGGGTCTTCTGTCTTATTCCGTGCACTCAGACAGCAGCTGCTGAGCGTTCAGGACCAAGACTGAGAACAGCTGTGAATGGTGTGATGCAAGTGGGTATCGTTTTGCTCTTCCTTTGGAGAAATTCAGGAAAAAAATTTTCACGGAAAGGGTCATTGAGCACTGGCAGAGGCTGCCCAGGGAGGGGCTGGAGTCACCTTCCCTGAAGGTGTTTAAGGGACAGGTGGATGAGGTGCTGAGGGGCATGGTTTAGGGATTGTTAGGAATGGTTGGACTCGATGATCCAGTGGGTCCTTTCCAACCTAGTGATTCTATGAAATGAGGCCGATGGCCGGTTTAGGGATACTTTAGTTGCTGCCTTCTGTGCTTTTGAAACTTGTCACAATCTATGACATCTCCAGTTCAGCTGGTCCCATGGGTAAAGAGTAACGAATTCCTTCCCTGATGACTGTTCATAATCAGATACTCTCCAAAATTTAGGGGCAAGAGTGGCTTGGATGTGATTGTTCACAGCAGGAGTAGACTGGCTTCTCTTTGTGAAGGTGTTTTTCTTGATGTCTGCGAGTTCTGTGTCCCCTGACGCTTCAGTGGTACACGAGTGCTGCTGCCCCCGTGTTTAGTGGGTGCCTCTTGCAGTCATTTCTCTGGGATGCTTGTGCTGCTGTCTTGTGGCATTTTCCCCATATCTGGCTGTCATCCAGATTCTCTCTCTTCATGTGTTATCTATCTTGTTTGTTTTTCTTCACTCGGGCTATCCACTTTACTTTGTGTTTTCACTGTGGTTTAGCTGCTTATCTTGCAATAGAATTCCCATCTTTCCCTACCCCCTTGTGTTTTCTGATGACAACTAGTTTGTTTCATTTGCTTTTTACAGGTCTACATCTGAGCTGTATGTCATCACACGAAGAATACTCCGATAGCTGATCTTTCATTTTCAACCGAAGTGAGAAATTACATGTCAGGAGGACTTTATTTTTTAAGGTTCTTGAACACCTTTTTCATAGATAAAATAGCAAATAAAAGATTTCACCTCTGTTTTTTCTATGTAGGGGAAATAATTTGAATACATGAATTTAACTTTATCATTGATTCTATATGACCTGCTTCAATGCAGATAAAATATTTTTCTTGGTTGCTGTGCTTCCTTTTATGCAGACCTGTCCTTTGCATATTCAGAGTAATTTGCTTCATTCGGAGTAATTTCAGGCTGTTTGTGTGCTTTAAGGGCTTAAGGAACAGTCATTTTTTTCTGTATCATTCTTCTTAACTGTGTGGGACCATATCCTGTCTCCTTTTTGAAGTAAAAGCAGTGTTACAGTTCTTTTCTGTTCTATTTTGCAAAAGAGGCCGTGTCAGGTATTCTTTGGTCAGATAGTGCGGGTTTATTGAGCGATATTGTCACCTTGTTTTGTTCTTGAATATAATTTGTGGAGTCTGATAGGTATGGCTGTGATATTTTCATTCCTCAGTTAAAAGGTCTTTCCAAGTGAGATTATGTAGGCGAGAATACTGTTGTCATCCATCCTCGCTTCACCTTTCCTAGTTAAATCTTACTATGCTGTAGAAAATTCTTCAGCAATGTTGTTCCTTCTGTCAAATGAATTCCAACATGGGAGTTGATTGATTACTGTGAGTGTGAGAGAGATTATTCAAATAGTGAATATGAAGTTAAACATCTTTAAAGTCGGCTATTAATGCTTACATGCTGTGATGAAAAAGTGGACTGGATGAGGTGATGCATGTTCAGTGTGTGTGTGTGTGTTATAGTTTTGTATCTTGTTACACTTGACCTGCCAGCTTTCCCTGATTAGAGATGTTACATTTGTGAATCCCTGTGCATTCATTTTGACTTTCTTAGATTATTGTGTTTTAGTACTTAATGAAGTCTTATGCATGGATGAAAGGCAACTAAGGAACTGTAAAAGTGTCTAGGAGAAGACTTGAGGGGTTGGGAAGAAGGTGGATTCTCAAAGATGGCTCATTAAACAGCTTTAAGAGGAAGCTGAGGAACTAAATGTCAGCATTATTTTTTTTGCCTTGTAACCCAAGGGTCCTGTAAACTTGAGCATTCATGTCTTGATATATATGAGTAGACACATACAGAGTGTCCTCCTGCCTCAAGGAGAATGCAGTTAAAATATTTCTGTCAATGCTGTCCTGATCTTTCGCTTGGTTCCACGACTGTTGAAGGGCGGCAGCTTCCCACTGTGCTTGGGTGCCAGCTCTCCCCCAGCTATGCTTTCTGTTCTGTCTTGTAACATCTCTTATGAACCATGGCCAGGAGCACGTTAAGGCTTGGAGGAGGCACAGTGGTTGTACTGAGGCACATATTTGCCAGCTTGGTTACGCTGCCGATTCCTTGACTTGTAATGTATTTTTTGTCTGGAGCATTGTGATGTTTTTTCTGATATTTCTGGAGTTTTTCCATGCACTGTACAGTTATTTTTCCTTTGTTCATCTTCTGTTTGCTGTGAAATGCCCCGAGGTAGACATTCTTGACCTTCTAGCAGCTGAGCTGATGATTTTTATGGCTTTAGTGTTGGTACTAGATTCATAAATACAGCAATTAGGAATGTTTGCTTTGTAACAAATGTATTCAAAGCAGTTGATTTAATGTTTCAAGATAAAGTGACCCTTGTACAGAAACTCTGTGGAACAGCATTCAGTGGGTATTTTGTCTCCTCTTGGAGGGAAGAGGTGCCACACTATCTATTATGCCTCTTATGGTCCACTCTTTTCGGGGCCAGCTTTGAATTTGGTTTCTTTGGCTTCATGCTGGAGCATTGCTGTACTCTGGTAGCCTGTAGCAGACTTAGCTCAAACTTAAGCTACAGCATTGTTATTTTACTAGATGCGCATTTCATAGTATTAATAATCAATCTGACTTGATGACTTTGGTTTTAGCTATTAATTCCCATTCATTTTAATGATGTCACCCATGTAGTAAGAACTACCATGCAGTGTAGTTTCATAAAACATATAGGCGTTATGTTTGAAACGCCACTGTATATACTCAAAAAAGTGCATGCATTCTGGTTGTTCAGTGTTTTTTTTTCCCTACTTGAACTGTTTTCACACTCTTCATTCCCCTTGCTTCCCGTCCTTTAAGTTTGCACTACTGTACGGTGGAGAAAGTCTGAGCCTTTTGCACAGCCTTGATGATGCCTGTGTTGTAATTTAAGCAAGCCCTAAATAATACAGTTCTTGAAACAATAAAAATGAAAAATGCTTTCAAAGATATGAAGTCCATCTTCAATTTGTCTTGGAGAGAGATTTGAAATGATTGGTGAAAATTCTGCAGGAGCTTTGGGAAAGTCATAATTATCCAGCTAGCGCTCTGAAGGGTTTAGCATTCGTTATTACAAGATGAAAGCTCTGGTGGGTTGAAAATAGTCATTTGTAACCATAATTTTTTTCTTTTTTCTTGTAGTAGCTCCCACCCACTCATTCACCCATGCACTCCAACCTCAGAATGATTTCCTATCCTGAGTTCATGGGAATTATGAACAAGGGTGGCTGTTGTCATAGCCATGGTAAAAGCTTTAAAAAAAATAGAGAAGGGGACGGGGGGGAGAGGTTGGAGAGGGTGAAGGAACAAGGAGCGGTTGTATTGATTTCTTGTTCTTCTGATCAAAAGCTTGGGGCAAATATGACAAGTACTTAAATTCCGAATGCTGGAATTTTGCATGATTTCTAACTTCTATCATCTTTTATAATGTGGATTTTTGAGATACAACTTACTGGTCATTCAGCTTTAGATTTTGTTTTACTCTTTTGTATTTAAACTCTCTGAACATTAAAGTCTGTTGCACTTTGCTTGTTTTGTATTCTGAGTTCTTCAGTTACCTGGAACGAGACAGGAAAATTCTGTATGTAATTAGTGGAAGGCCCAATATTCATCAAAAGCTTCTTTGCAAATTAGTTTAAATCCATGAAATTCATGTTGCTTCAATCAAAGGAGTTAAAGGTTCATGACAACAGTACTTTGAAAAATAAAATAAAAATAATCCATGCAGGTGACGGGTAAGTTTGGCCAGAAATTTAGGAACTTTTTCTTGAAGAGATGTAAGAATTAGATCTGTTTGTGGCTGTGGGGTCTACGTATTCAAGTTGTGTGGACTTGAATTGGGAGTGAATAATAATATATTGCAGGGCTTAAATTGCCTCTTCCTCACACTGAGGGATTGCAGGACTTTGTGTAGAGTTGGGCTAAATCTGCCTCTGGTGGTGGTCGTCTTGTTTTGAATTTTATCAAAGGTTGAACTCTGAAAGAAGAAATGGTGGGAACTGATCAGATAATTATAGAATGATTTGGATTAGAAGGGACCTTAGAGATCATCTAATTCCAACTCCCCTCAGATGGGCAGGGACACCTCCCACTGGATCAGGCTGCTCAAGGCCGGGTGATTGCAGATGTAGTTATACAGCAAGAAGTCGGCTCTTGCTGGGGTTGCTCTGAGTGTGCAACCATCTGCAATGTTGTGTTTTACTTCGGCCAGACCATATTCTTGCTTAGTTTCTTGGATTATCTTTCTGAACTGAGGCAAATGTTGTGCTTGTGTTGCTACAAGGGTAATTTTCTTAATTTTTTTATTTCAAATGCAGTGATAACATACTTGAACTGTTGACGTGGAAGAACATTTAAACTATCACGTTTCCATTTTATTTATGCTCCCGTGGTAGCATATAGTAGGTTCAGTTCCTGAATTGTTAGTTTCAAACAGCCGTGCATTTGATACTTGTGTTTTGTTTGTATTTCTGGCTGTTTGTACATTCACTGACACCTTTTATGGAAACTATTTGAGAAAATGATCCTTAATCTTTATATGCTGCTGTGATTTCTCCTCCAGGTGCCCAGATTATTGATTTGATGATGCTTGTAATAGATGTGACAAAAGGGATGCAGACTCAGTCAGCAGAGTGCTTGGTAATTGGGCAAATTGCCTGCCAGAAGATGGTGGTGGTTCTGAACAAAATAGATCTCCTTCCAGAGGGGAAGAGACAAAGTGCCATTGAGAAGATGACTAAGAAAATGCAGAAGACCTTGGAAAATACAAAGTAAGTTGACAGTAATACTAATGATGAATGTGTAACAAAACGTTTTAACAAAAATACTTCACCCACATTTCCCTTCCAAGGTGCTTCTGAACACGTCAAATCTAGCTCCTACTAGATGAAATACAAACACAGAGATGTCCAGCAAAGATGATGAGAAAAGAGTGGAAAGAATCCCAGACGCTCAAATACAGTCCTGAATTTGTGTCTGCGAGTATCATGTGTTGCGAAATATTTTCCTGCAATGAAACTTTTCATTTTAAAGGGCTGCTTGGAGCAGGCTTTATTGAATAAAACAAAGCCGGAATATGCAGGTGGAGGAGAACTTTTTTTTTTGTTTAGTTTGTAGGCTTGCAGCTGTCATTGTGATCTGCAAGTCTATTGTTAAGGACTAGAAGAGTAGAATTCATTGTAAGAGAAAAGCTAAACTGAGCTCAGCTGTGGAAGTACTGATCTCCTCTGAACCTTTTCATGTTTGTGATTTTGGGTTTCATGAACTTTCATTTCAGTAGATGTAGATCATTGTTGTCTGCAGACATTGCAGTCTACCTGCAAACTCAGGTAGACTTTGTGTGCCACCTTGCGTTTGGCTCATGTTTTGAGGGTTGTTACTCTGCAGCTAGGATTGTAATTGCTTTAATGAAAGTTGAAAACAGTGCCAGTCTCCAGGTAAAATGGAGTGAATGCAAAGCCACTGCAGTAAGACTGGGTAACAGAACCTCCGGAAATAAACTGACCTCTTACTTTTGAGTGCCACAGAGCGGAATCAGTAGCTAATACTGAACAGGTATGAAGATTTCATGAAGTCCAGTAGCACAGATGCTGGTAATTCATAAACAACTTGTCTATTACTCACTGTGGAGGAAGAGCAGCTAAATCAGAATTTGAGAGTTTCCTTGGCTTCACTGTCAGATGATCCTGGAACTACTTTACATTGACAGATTTAGGAGATCTGTGGTCTAATGGTGGGAGTCTTTCTCTTTTTCAGGTTCTGTGGGTGTCCTATTGTTGCTGTTGCAGCAAAGCCCGGTGGACCAGAAGCCCCAGAGTCTGAGAATCCACTAGGCATTTCTGAATTAATTGAGGTACCTGCTGAAGAACATAATGACATAAAATGTGCTCAAACTTCTCTATAAGGCTTTTGGAGTACGCTGTATTTGTATCTAGGCCCAAGGAAATCTTGCATTCATGTCAATTTTAAGCAACCTGATTCCTCATACCTCATTCCTTGCACAGGATGGATAGGGCTCAACTAGTGAGCAGGTAGTGCATATTTTGTTTTAATTCTTGTTATTCTCTGTGTGGCCTCATGACTCCATTCAGATACTGCTCTGCATTCAAAATGATTAATTTCCTCCTGGACTTTTCTTTGGCACACATCACGGTGCTCTTGAGCACTTGGCAAACAGTTAATTTACTTCCAAAAGACCTATAGGAAGTGTAGAATTGACTTTAATCCATATTTAGATTGGGAAGCTGTGGCAGAAAGGATTTAAGTGCACTAAGTTTGCTAGTTTTGATGGCCGGATTTAAGGAAACTAGAACTTTTATTTGGGACATGCTTGTGTTTGGATCATAGTACCTGCCAATTTTGATTAGAATTGTGAGTACTTAGCACTTCTGTCAGGCTTTGAAGTTTCTGTTTGGATAGGCTGAAGTGTATAGTCAGTGATTACCTGTGGGAAGTTTCTATTTTGAGGGAATGATTATACATGGGAGTTCTGGCATAAGCAAGTGTAGAATCCATTCTGTAGAGGAGCACCATCTGCTTTCATGACGAAACCATCTTTCTCTGTGATATTCTGCTTTGCTTACTGCATGCATTGCACATCTGCAAAAGATAAAACACATGGCCTGGATTTACCCTGTGCCCTGAATGACGTATGGCCTGGAAAAAACTGTATGATTGTATAACTAACGTTATATCAGACCCATATGAACAAGAGATGACTTTAAGCAAACTGGGGCTTCACAGGTATCCTTAGTTCCAGCAATATAGATGGGTTGGTTTGTTTGGAGGGGGCAGAGAATAAATTCTCAGGTTTTCAATAAAACAAGTTATGCAGTAGGTTATATGGTATGAGCCTTATACTTTGAAGGCAAAAATAGCAGTTTGAGAGCTCTTTGTAACTTGTAGAAGGCTTGTCACCCTTTCTGTGAATAAGCTTTAGGAGAAAGTAGTGTCTTTGCCCTGGAGGAGTGCCACTGTTATTTGCAGACAGCAAAAACCAAAGGCATTATTCTTTGCAGACTTCGTAAAGTCTGATTCGGATGCTGCCAGGTTTAAAATACTTGTCAGTCGCTGAAGTTAGGGTGCAGCACCAGTCCTCAAAAATCTAGGCATCTCTGGCCCAGGGCAGCCTGGCTGGTACAAAGAGAGGATGTTCCGTGTGGCTGCTGTGCGCTGAGGGTTGTACCTCCTCCCAGGGACGAGGTAGGCATGGGAGCATGGAGTGATATGGCCTTAAAAAACTTAGCAAGACTCGTGCTACCCACAGCAATGTCTAGAGAGGTGGAGGTAGGCAAGTCCTTAGTTCTGCCTTCATTTGGTTTCATGTAGGTTTACGGAGATGTTCCCCAGGGTTAAAACCTTTGAAGGAAGTACTCATGTTGTACCTGTTTCTGTCAGCTGAGACCTAACAGAAGACCTGGCAGGTCCTGCATGAGCCCTGCCATTGAGCTTCAAGCTATTAGGACTTCAGTCCTTCATAAGAGACTCTCTCCATTGTTCTGCCATTACAACTTGGGCTTAACCTGCAGTTTCTGACCTTAAGAGCAGACATTAAAAGCAATGCCAAGTTTAAATTCTGATGTTATTACAGAGGCAGAGATCAAAAGTGATTTGAGACAGGAATGAACCCATTCCTCTGAAGCATTGTTGGGTACATGACTGCATTTCTAGTAAGAACTGTCTGTGATGATATATTTTAAGAAACGTGGTATTTGTCAGCAAAACAGAAATCCTAAACTTGGAGAATTTCTCTAGAAAATGGTACTTACGTAGCTATATCTCTTAGTTGTTTGATCCTCCAAAAAGTGTTAACAGAAATCTGAAGGGGAAGTTGACTTTGAAAACTTAACCCAACGTAATAGTTTTTGAGAGTGAAGAAGGCATGGCCTTTATGGGGCACTAATATCTGTATATAAGTTGATTTTCACAAAATCCACAAAAGCTGAAGTAGCAAAATGCACTGTAAAATTGTACTTTTGAGAGAGGGGGAAAAAAAAAAGGAGGAGGTAGACAGATGTACAGAATTTTTTTTCTCTCTTTGCTTTGCTGCAGTGTTTATATTGAGTTTGGCAGCAACTTTATCGCCAGTGCAGTTTTGCTAACCAAGCTAAATGTGCAGCACCAAATCTTTCTAAGGCAGAAAATCGAACTGTTCCTGCTGCTAAGTGTGTCTCCCCTCTATGGTGCACACAGTTAATTTGACATTGGTGCATTCTACGCTCTTCAGGAGATGCCTGAAATCAGTAAAACTGCAAGCTTGTTCAATCAATCATCCGCTTGCCTTCCTTTGTTGTATGGCTGTCATGACTTTTCACCCAGGCATGGTGCTGCTTTTATCTTTTTTTTCAGGTCCTGAAGTCTCAGGCTTACCTGCCATCGAGAGACCCCTCGGGACACTTCCTTATGGCAGTCGACCACTGTTTCTCTATCAAGGGTCAAGGCACGGTGATGACAGGGACTATTCTTTCTGGCTCTGTTAGCCTTGGTGACAATGTGGAGATTCCTGCCCTGAAGGTGAGTCTCTCATTTTCACTCCCACCAGTTCTTCTGATAGAAAGAGACACTCAACAAAGAAGAGTGTGTTCTCTTCCAGTTTGAAATTATTCAATTATTTTCAATGTCTGTCTCTTTTTTTTGTACTCTAGTATAACCCAGCTTATAATAGGAAGAGACACACAGATTTTTCAAATGAGGCAGCCAGTACAGCTACCTGCTCAGTTTTACTTGAATGAAGAGGAGAGAAGGCTGATCTGCATTAGCATGTTAGACTTTCAAATTCAGAAGAACAAAGTGGGCATGTTTCCAAGACAGGATGTGCCCAAGGACTGAGCAAGGTTTGAGTGAGGTTACTTTCATTTGAGACGTGCTGCGGTGCGAAGGCTTGCAAAAGAATCTAAGTAGGTAGCCTTCCCGAGATATCTGGAAGGAAAGGAAATGACAAAAAGAGGGCATTGAAATGCTTGATGCACACTCTCTTTGTGTGCCGGACCGTTAATTTATGTCAGCGTGTTCTGGGAGAACTGCTGGGATGCAGTAGGTGGCTCGGCCATCGGGCTTTTTGGAGAGCCTGTAGAAAGTCATGAGGTCTTTCAGTACCTTTGAACTGCTTAGCTGTTGTTACTGTTTTATTTCTTTAAAATATATTCATCCTTTAAAAGAAAACAAGGTGACTTTGTGCTTTGAACAGGTGAAACCTACTTCTCAGGTGTTGATTTGGACTGCTTTGACTTTCCGTTTTTATGAATTGCCCAAAATGATTCAATACTTATGGAGTGTTCTGCAGCTGCCATGCACAGTGGACCCAGCCATTCTGAGAGCAGGCAGCTTCTGGCGGAACAGCGCCAGATGGGACCCTTTTAGTGCCATTAATACTATCCTCAAGTTATGTTACTGCAAGAACCTTACTCTTTCATTCATTGAACTTGCTGCTTTCTTTTTTTTTGCCTGTACTTTGTGTGCAAGCAAAGGACTAAGTGAGGCATTCTGATTTTGCCTCAAATATTTTGCTGATAGCTGACAATTAATTTTTGGGCAACCTCTTCTGTGATACCTGTGGTCATCTAATTTATGTCATATCTCCTTTGTGTAAAAGCAATGTGCATGACATGTATCTCATCATGCCTGCTTTCCCAGTGGAGTTTCTCTTTGTCGGTATTCTTGTTTGCAGCATGCAGCCCATTCTGGGAGCTACGCTTGTAATTCCTGTAGGGAATATGCTTTGTAGCTCTGGGTTCAAACCCCTTATGCTTTCCCCTTGCCAGCGTTCCTTGCCTTTTTCCATTGGGTACTGCTTGTGGTTCTGGGCCTGCTTGCACAAGGGGTCCAAGGAGGGACACGTAGTTAGGAGTGCAAGTGCTGAGTGATGGCTCCTGCTCCCCATAGCTAAGTGAGCTGATTTCCTTTTTCGTAGCACTTGCCAAACTTCCTGTCACTTACGCACTGGGAGATGGGGGTGGGACGGAGCAGAGTAATTATTTCTTGCAAAGAAAGAATGCATATCTAGGTTATATCTGGAAATGACTACTTAGCTGTTTATGTATAATGCAAGAATACTTTGGAAAAGTTTAGGAATTAGTCTGCTCTTTTAGAATCCGTACAAAGGGGAAAATGACAAAAATAAGTGACTAACTTGCATATTGCAAATGGGCGTTCAAAATCACAGCAGGAAGGTTGGACTTCAAGATGCCTTCTTCCCAAGTGACTGAAGTGAAAGGTAAGTTAGCAGATAACAGGTCATTGACAAAGAGAAGCCAGATCACTTGGCTTTTATGGCATTAACAACTTCCATTAAATTTTCAGTTGCTTTCAATTGCTGTTTATGAATTAATTCTTTCCCCTGCCTTGTGTGAAACAGATGGGTCCGTACGTCTGAGTGGTAATAGTGGTGGGCAGAGTTTTGCGTTTTGTTTTTTGCTGCTGGCAGCTTCTTAATATTCATACTGGTATTATACAGTTATGGAAACCAAGGCACAGTAAAAGGAAGCAACTTTTGTTAAGTTTTGAGTTGTGTGTTGTACTTGCCCCTGCTAGCATCGTGCAGAGTTGGGTTAGGGTACCTATAAAAGGTCAAACCTTTCTCAGGCCTGCAAGGTAACGGAGGAAGCACATTTCACAACACATTGTGGTTTATGACTCTGTCTGACCTTTTTTTGCCCTGACCCTATGGTAACTGAGATTGACAGCTGGTGCCCACTGGGCATTTATGGACTTTACAAACCAGCTGCTTTTTAAATTTGAGGAACCCTCTCACCAAATGAAGTGGCATCACCTTCCAGTTCTACTAATGGACTTCGACATCTTTGACCGCTTGAACCTGCGCAAAAGAGGGACACAGCAATTAAAAATAAACAGTGACATTCTCAAACGCCCATGCTTGCTCTGATTGAGGCTGAGAGCACCAGCAGTGCATGGATTCCTTTATGCTGTTGCCTATGTAAATTGCCATCTGGGGTTGATTATTCATATAGCAAAAAGAAAAATTATATATATGTGTTTGGCAGAAAGCTTTGACACAGCAAACAGTTCACTATCCAATTGAGTTAGTACTCTTTGCTCACAGGCACTTGAAATCCACCTTGAAGAGCGTGAACCTAGGATTTCTGCGGCAAAAACGTAGTGTTGGCAGAATTCTGAATGTCCTTAAAGATTATTTTAGCGGTCTTTCAGTCTCTACAGTCTTCAAGTTTATTAACTGTAACAACTCATGACATTTTTATTTCTGCTTTATAAGAGTTCCTGGAGTTTCAATAGTAAGGTTTTCTTCAATATAGATTAATTTTATTTTACTGATGGGTTTGGCAATAGTCACTTCAAAGTATTTATCTAAGTATATTTTGTTTAGTGAATTTAGTTTAAGTGAACATGAATGTCAAATTTTAGTGCTGCTGTGTCTTTTTGTAACATGCTTTAAATGAAAAGGGAAGGTGTGTTTTGTTTTATTTCCAGTGGAAGAGAAGTATCTCTGCCTTCCTTATCCAGGTGAAAACAGAAAAATCATAGTAGCTTAAGAACTAGTAGTAGCAGCTACTTAGAAGGTAGATGGAAAAACAGGCAAGAACCAGGACCTTTGTTCTTTTGTTTGTCTCAAAACAAAAAATAATCCTTGTGTGAGAAGTAATGCAAAATGTGGTACGGTGTGTGGTCTTCCTTTTGCGCAGCATTAGTGATTCTTACTTTGGATTGCACAGCTGCAAGCACGCTGGAAATACTAGAAGATTGGATAATAGAGATGATAAGATGTTAATATTACTATAAAGATGTTTGGAGCACAGAAAATATTCCATATATTGGTTATTATTGGAAAATATTGGTTACTAAGAGTCACTCTGTCTTAAGAGTTCTAAAAGAAGAGGTCAAGTCTGAGTTGAGTGAGGAGGCAGAGACAGAAGTACACAGATAATGTGTATAAATCTGTTTGGTTCAGTGGTGCTTTACCTGTACTTGGGTACTGGCTGCAGGTATATAGCAACTGTGAAGCGTGTATGTGGCAGCCAAGTGCGAAGACCACTGTTGTTTTTCAGGACTTGTAAGAAGTAAAAACTTTTCTTCTTGCTTTATATTCAAGTTCCTATCATTTCTGTTTAATGTAATTGCTGACAAATGTTAGAGCAAGTTTATGCAAGTCGAATGGCTGGAGGAGGTTAATAGTGTCCTTGGAGTCTGTATAAAAGCACGATGTGCTGTCATGTTGTACTGCATCTTGTCAGCAGTTCATGAGTGCCTTGGAGGCTGAGTAGCTGTGTTATTGGTACACGGTCACATCGGTGTTTTCCTGTAGGGGATCATGTGGGGATTGTTTGCTGTGTGCTGAAGCTGAATAAGGTATCAGAACAAAGTTACTTCTTATATAATAGATCATGTGGGCATCCAAACGCTGGATTGACCTTGGGTGGTGCCTCCTTAGACATTGTTGGATTTTTGATCTGCTATGTGTAGCTGAGCTGCTACTTTTAAAGAGAAAGACAAATGCTCATGCCTGGTCCAGCTTTCACAATCCTTCAGGTTTGCAGTAGACAGTTACTGTCATTAACGTTGAGCATTTCGATCTTGAAAGTCACAAGCGTGTTTACAAAGTGCTTCTCTTGTAGTTGGAAAGTAGTCATCCAGGTGTTTCACTACTCTGATGTACTTTCAAGAGTTCACCTGAGACATCAAATATGAAAAACCTCTTCCTGTTTGTCAGGTCTCTCAGGGTATGGGAAGAGTCAGTTTAAACCAGTAGTGGATTCTGTCTTGGCAAGGGTCTATCTGCTGGCAAGTTATATTGACTTTATCAACTTTTAAGAAGCATCATTTTGTAAGTGTGATCCCGAGAAGCTTCATGGCTTCATACAGCTTCCACCTTATGAAAAAACATATATTTTTTTTTTAAGATGCATTATTGACTAAGTGACCTTGGTCTGTTTTTTGGCAAACATTCTGTAGTTTTTTATGGCTCATCCCGCAAAAAAAATTCTCATATGTCTGACTGAATAATCCAAATAGTATTTACAAGTCTATTTCCTTCAAACTGCCATAGCTATTCAGTTTGTGACAGATCTGCAGTTGCCCACATGAGCACTTCAGCCTGTTTGATGTCACAAGACCTCTGATGAGTGAGCTGTAGCATATAAATGTAGCAAGAACAATTTCAGTGTATTTAAGGACTTTTTGCACAATCATAAAGTTGTATGGTTAAGTCTAGTCAGAGAGCATTTAATCTCAGAAAATGAAGTTGGAACACCCTGCTGAGGTGGATCACGAAGACACTTGTATGTGGACTTTTATGGTGAAATCTTAAATACATTTGTACCACTTTCTTTTTTCAGTTTTTGGTCCTCAAAATGTAACCCTTCCAAACTTTCAGGATGTCTTGACATGTTTTTGCACTGTGAATAAATAGAACCCTTGCTGAATCTTCTCATTGTATGTGTGAATGCTCTTCCTACATCTGCTTTTTTCCAGTGCCTCGTGTTTTTTTCTTGCCCAATACTGATAGAAATAGCCTTTAAAATGCTTCAGTTCATCTGCCACAGAAGAAGTCTGCCTCGCCTTGAACATTTTATTTGCATTAAAATGCTGTGAAGAGGGGCAGTTCAGGAAATCCAGGGGGTAGAATCAATTAGATGTAACTGGTAAAATCATGAAAAGGCAGTTCACAATATGTATTAAAATACATGGGTGATAAAATACAAGAATTTTAAATCCTAAATCAATATATTAAACACATACACATAATGCTGTACATGCGGTTTAATTCAGTACAAGTATTGAGCTGTTTCTTTAATTGTCTGCCACTTCTAAAGCACGGGTTGTGTATTTTGGAGATTTTCTCCTTTCCTAGAAAACATCCGTGTGAATCCTACTGGTTTTGCATCTGCTGTGGCATTTACTTAAAAGCAAAATATGCAGGATTTGGCTTATATTGGAAAGTACTCTGCTTTCAACATTTAGGATATTATCAGTTGTTTTGGAAGAATTAAACTCCTCAGCGCAGTTCTTTGTGGTTAAGTAAAGGATTAAAGACCTGATCCAGTGCCTGTGGAATGAAATTTAGATCTGGCAATAAAAACTTCTCAAATCTTTTTGGCTCAATCTCTTGAGAGAATAAAATTAGCAGATGCTGAGCTTTTTTTTGAAGATCAGTTCTGTCATTTTCAGTGTATGGTTTTGTAACTTTTTACTATGTGGTTATTTTGGATTTATTTTTATTTCTGTTTTAGTTCACACTTTAAAAAAAACAAACAAACCAACACCACTAATTAAAAAAAAAAAAAAGCATCAGGTTGGTACATTGAAGGAGGGAACAAGATCAGGAATTTGTGTTAAGCTTTGTTTTATTCAGGACCAGGGATAAGACATAACAGAGAGGGAGCTGGATATATATCATGGGGTTTTACATTTTATTTTTTTTCTGCTTGGTCAGAGCAGAAGGGAAGGAAGCCAGGGGGAGAGCAGCCAACCTGAGCAGTGCTAATCCAAACCATACTCTGTATTTTTGGAGCTAATGTGATCTCTGTAGGCAGAAAAGTGGCCTAGTCAGTGCTGGCCAATTAACTCTTCAAATACTAAAATTTATTTGAAGCTTTTTTTGGAGGTGTAGATTTACCCCATGCTCCCTAGCAGCTAGAGATGCTTGGGATACAGATTGCCTTCTAGTGGACGAGAACAATTACCCAAAGTATACAAGTTTCTTTCTGCAGTGGATCTGAAAAATAATAATTTGTCTATAACTTCTGCATTGCTTCTAACCGCTTAAGATATCTTTAAATGACTGCTTGTGATCCAGGCTCCACATGGAAGTGCAGCGTTGCTGGAAACAGTACTGTTCTCTAAGGCAGACTTTAACTTCTGCAGTATTTCTATGATACTGATTGCTTGTTCAGTGTTATCTGCAGTGCTGACTGGTTGTGGTTAATGCATGAGATAAGTTGAAGTGTGTATTTTGTGTTATTGCTTTGCAGATAATTTTGCCTTAATAGTTAGAGAATGCAGAATGTTGTTATTGCCTGAGGACTAGTACCCTGCTCCATGAGGTTCGGAATAAAAAAGAAATATAGGACTCTGAGTAGACGATAATGCTGTGTGAGATGAAAATCATATTTTTATTTGATGCAATAACTGATTTTGTTAGATAAATTACATTTCCTCTGTCCAGATTTCAGTAAATCAGTTGTCTCATGAGAACTGTTAGAAAAGTTGAAGAAAGCTGTTACAGAAACACAAGGTGGGAAAGCAGCTGAGCTGAAGAAGAGGGAACCAATGGACTAACAGGAAAATTATACAGGTAGGGTTGGTTTGAGGTGGGGCTTGGCCATGAGGTGTAGTAGTTTCACTAGTGGCTGTTGCATGCACTCTCCCATGTATGTAGGTATTCTCCCCACTAGCATTTGGTGTGCTCTCCTGGCTAGTGTAGCTTGCTGGCAGATGTGGTTTCCACACATAGGCTTTGGTGCTCAGTATTCTGTAGGTCTTGGGACTTACCATTGGGTACTGGGTTGCTGGATCTGATGGAAAAACTCAGTATCTCAGTATGAAAGAGTGCCACAATTGAAGAACTGAAATATGTTCTTGTATGTTATATTATGGAGCAATTTGGTGTCAGTATGGCAACATATTTAAGGATAAACAAATATGTAGGTTTGCATCTCCAAAACAAAGTAGAAAAATCAAACGTCTAACAAGCTATTAAGATACAACTGACACTTAAATTTATCTCTACTGCTTTAACTTCCCTCATCTGCTCATTCTACTTTTCCTGCTGCCTATTTCCATCTTCGTCCATTCCTAGCTTCTCTTCCAGTCTCAAAGTTTGCGCTTGAAAGTGACTGATCTTTTCCATTTCTGCCACAGATCAAAGAAACTTTTTTCTCCCTCCTTTTTCTCAGCTGCTGTTGCAATCTTGGATAACACTGCAGGTCTGTATACTTCGTTCCCCTCAAGCGTATCTTGGCTTGAAACCTCTAGTGCTTGAAACTAGCATCATTAGGGTCGGATAAGAAACCTTGGGTTGGTATTTTTGAACTTGTTTCCATAGGATGAAGTTAGAGTGGGTCTGATGAGAGAAAGAGCAGGACCTGATAAACATTGAATGGTGTTGTCCTCTCATGGGCAATTTCTGAAGATGATTAAGCAGGTTCCGATATCTCCTCTACAGGGTGGGCCAGCTATTGTTTTCCTAGGGCTAAAGGTCTTGCATCTGTAGTTTGAAAAAGAGTCCTGGAACCATCTAGAGTGGGTACTCTAAGCAATGGTCCTGTGAGCCGTGTACAGAGCAGAAAGGTTTTAGCATTAATTGAGTCACGACTGGGATGCAACTGAACAAAACCATACATGTTGTCCTGGGACTTAGTAGTTAATGTATTTGCTGTTGAACCATTGCTGCTCCAGTGATTGGGTGTTGGCCTCTTGGGTTTGGATACCCTGGGGTTCAAGATTCGTTTAAAACTAAGTTAACGGGTATTGCTATAGTAATCATAAACTTTCATCCAAATGCCTTTTTGTTTAAACTCTATGGTAACTTTTTAAAGCAAAAGATGACTGGTTTGTGTTTGCATAATGTGTTTGCTTAAGCATTGCTGCTGCCAGGTCATCAACTTTATTTTTATTTCTTTTAATTTATCAGGTAGACTTGTTCTCAATCAAATTCAATTGAAAACAGACCCACATGCACGTACACGTACCCTTTGAGCAGGAATCTTAGTGGAATGCTTGAATAGTAATTGGAAAGGTAACCTCCTAAATAGTAAATATAGCTTTCAGGATGCATTCCTACTGTGAATGTAATTTTAGTATGAGTAGGCTTAGTTAGGGCAGTGAGTAACGATCATGTTTTAAGTAATTAAGTTCAAGTACTGGAGGCTTTGGCAAAAATTCAGTAACCAGGATGAAGGAAGGGAATGTCACTTTTTGTTCTTCCTTGGTCATCTCTACACAGTACAATTCCTCCTTTGATCAGGCCTTTACGAAGCAGAACAATTCAGGATGTGTTGCATTAACTAAGTCATGTTATAAAGTTCTGCTCAGATGGTGGGCACTGGCGGAAAAGGGATCCGAATATTGAAACGTTATTTAACCAAGACTGTCAAAGGTAAACTTCTCGATTTGACCAAAAGACAGAAGAAAATGGACTAGCGCAGAAGTATTCAGGAATCAATAATCAGCCTGTTACCAGAATACCTTATTGAAGTATTATTCTCAACACCATAGGAAGTCCTCTGGATTTCATGCCTTGTACTCTGTGTTCCTGAGATGACCCCAATTCATAAAACTCTAAATTTTGTTCTTTGTTACTACTATGAAAATTACGTGAGAATCGACTTTGCTCTTGAAACATTTGTTTGGCTCATCTCCTGAATCTCTTGTCATATGCTTGTGACAATAAAATGTATTGTTGAAACTGAATATGAGAGACACCACTTCCCTAAAGCACTCCCATAACTTTATATTATAATAGCTGGTGCAGTTTGAAAGTAAAGAAAATGTAATACTAGAGACAGACAATATTTACAGTGTCGGCTGAAATAATCTAATTACATATGCTGCCCAGATAGCACCGTGATGAACATGATATGAATGCCAAGATACAGGTTTTTCAAATGCAACTGTCTGCAATGAACAAAAATCGAGCTCTTTGTGGCTGTAAAGATGCTCGAAAGCCTATGTCACAAAATGCAGTTGGCTTCTCTTTTTTCTTCTCTAATGAATAAATAAGAATAAATGTTTCACAGTTTAGAAGTCACAATGAAAAGGTCAAATAGTCTTTTTTAAAGAGTCACTGTAGCTAATATATCTTTAGATGCTTAAATTGCAGACTTGACTCTCAGGCCTTTGTGAAAGTTAGAAGTCGACACTTCTTCTGTCTAAGCAACCTGCTTTTTAAGATATTTTCTCTATATAGGGAGTGTAATAGATTCTGCAGAAGAATGGCAGATATGGCCTTACTCCTTGTTCAGTTTAAGTGGAAGAAATCAGCCATGCGGACAGATTGTCGGAAGCAATGACCCTGTTATATATGCAGACATCGACTGTTTTCTTCAACACAAAAAGAGATAGAGGTACTGAAAATGGTTCAGAAGTTTGTCACTTCAGTGAGGCTTCAGAACCTCAGTTCTTTCTTAATAATCTATTAATTATATGATGGATTTCAGTAGAATTTTATGCTACCCATCCCTAGAAGAGGTGGTTGTCTTATGTGCAACACCAAGTACAGAGGTTTCTTTTACTTATATCCTTCCTTGTTTTCCTCTTCACTTTTCCCATCCACCCATCTCTGTCTGTTGAGGTTGTTGAACTTCTATTTTTAAATCCACTTTCCAGAGGTGCGAGACGGGCAGATAGCACATAAATGATTGTCTTCTCTGAGATCACAGCCTCCATCACTGCTTTTAGAGAGGTTTGTTAAGATTTTAAAATGTAATGGGAGAAAAGAAAAATCTTTGCTAACTTCAGGGTTGCTGTCAGGAATACAGCTAATAAGAGAAACAAGAATATGTTTAGGGAAGACAGTTGTATCTTCAGTAGCTTCTGCCTCTTTAAAATGTGTGGGTGCTGAACTGATTTGGTGGATTATCAGAAACACTGAGGATATTCTTTATTAAAGAGATGTTTTTAGCAGGAAGCTAAGCAAGATTTAAAAAAAATAACACTTATTTTCTGGTAAAAACACACAAATGTGAAGGCAATGGTTCTATTCCCTTATTTTTTTTATTTTCAAGCATTTGAAAGCTTTTTTTGGTGTGTTTTTTTACACAAGCTGCCTATTTTAATTTTTATTTGAAAAACAGAAGCATGATAAATTGTTTTTTGTTGTTTTTTTTAAGAGTAAGTATGAATCTAGTTGTTTTCTATGAGTATGGTATGAAGCTAATTAATATTGGCAAGATGCTTTAAAGATTTATATGTAGGAAGAGATAGGCGAGGTAATTTTTGCATCCGACTTGGGGGGAGGAAGAGAAGTTAACATGAAGGCATAGTTTTGTGGTTATGGTGTGACTCACAAGAAAGACGTAGGCCATCTGACATGTACATTACGAACAGTTGTAAAAACATACCATTAGATATCCACAATGCGTAGTGGGCTGAGTTAATGTTATTTGGAATCTATAATGTTGAAGTTATCTGGCACGGTGAGTTTAACTCCACAAATCAAACACTGTGTTATGGCTTTTTGTTTTCCGTTATGTTGTTACCCCTAAAAGACAAGGGCCTTTCTGATCAGCTCAGCAGTGAAGTTTTAATCCTGCCTTTCAGTTGTTCAGTGTCATCTCGCTATGCTGACGCCAACCGGGGCTTTTTACTTGAGTCACGATTTAGGTACACTTCGACAGAGAGGATACAGCAATGTGATTAAAACGTTAATAACTATGCACAGTGCTTTACAATATGTGCACCTGGGTTTTTTGCTACTTTCCTATATATGGAAAATCGACTATTCAGAAGGTTAGATTTATATTTAAATATGATTATATTTTTAAGTCTTCCTTAACATCTCTCTAAATCTCAAATTGTGTGCTGGTGGTTTTCCCTGACACGAACCTTTGCATCAGTATCATTTTGAACCTATTGGACCTATGGCGATATCTGAGCATCAGTATGTAGAAACAAGATTTGTATCTTCCTAATGTTTCATATACTGTTAAAATTGTTCAGAATTTGAATTCCTGTGTTTTGTTTTCAGTTTTTAAAAGTAATGATTTTGTAATGGATTTCTTAGCTTAGGTCTCAGCTCTGAACATCTGTAAAACGTCTATAAACATCTACTAGCTTTAAAAGCAGCTTTTTGGAAAATACAGTGTCTGTGGTATGCGCTATA
The DNA here is from genome assembly GCF_017976375.1 of Cuculus canorus. NCBI lineage: Eukaryota > Metazoa > Chordata > Aves > Cuculiformes > Cuculidae > Cuculus > Cuculus canorus. Next base: position 6,552,565 of record NC_071411.1, on the reverse strand, counting down.
TGTAAGAGGGTTGGGTTTTTTCTATAAAGCTAGGAAGATGAGCTTTTATCACATCTTTGTGATAAAGAGTGAGCTTTAAGGTCTGATTCACATTCTGTTTAATCTTAGCTTTAACATAATTAAGACTTCATTCGGTGTTTAAATCCCCTCACAAAGATGATTGATTGCATCTCTTGTTATTTACCTGTGTTATTTACCTGTGTTAGTCAAATGTTAAGGCTTCAGTACGTTGATATAGAATCTATAGATAGCAATGCTAAAAAAAAAAATCTCCCGAGTACATAGCAATTGTAACAAGAGGATTTTGATTTGAGAAGCTGACCATGTCCCATACACTGATAATGAGAGGAAAGGACTTTTCAAAGTGCACAGAGATGGCACAGGAAGTCTTGGAAGTCAATGCATTGGGTTTTGTGGGGGAGGTTTTTTGTTAGATATCTCTAGTACACGTACTGAGAGTTAGGGTCATACAGGAAAACAAATTGTTGGAGATGCTGATTGTCCCAGTTAACACTCAAATAATTTGCAGACGTGAGAGCTCTGTTCATGTAAATCAGGCTGCTTTTATTTAATTATGGATTTAGTTGTTTAATTGTAAAAAATGGCCACTGAATTACTGTAACTGTTTTTTTTTTTTTTATTTTGGGGCCCTCTGCTATATTTAAAGAGCATATTAAATGCATTTCTCACATGCAATTTTTGTGTGAAAATTCTGTCTAGTTTAGTTGGTAGCACTCGGGCAGTGTGCTATCAGGATTATTATCGGGATATATCATCATCAGCATTCTGCAATAATGAAAAATAAATCCAAGCTAGAACAGGCAAATATTGGGACTTTTGGACCTTCAGAATAATTTTTAATGATATTTTGTTCGTTAATGCAATTAGCTTTTGTTTCTGTGAAGCAGACGTCTTGGAGGAGCTGAAACCAATACAGGCAGATGTTGAGCAAATGTCTCCAGTGAGCTTTTATAAGGGTCATTTTAGAGATCTCCACTTTTTATTCTTCTGCTCAGAATCTCAATTCTCAAATTTGGTCTTAATTGCTGGGTGATTCTGTGGCATAAACATGCAGGTGTATACCTGTTGCTTAAATCTGATTCCAGCCAGTCTTCCAAATAAGATTCATTTACCCCTTGGACATCCCAGGCTCATGCAGCTCATCGGAGCTGGTATGTTGCTGCTTCAAGGTAATTTTAATTGACCAAATTACTAGAGCAATACTTGTATTATTTAGTTATTTATTATTTAACTACACTTACAAAGCATAGAGGACTGCAAGTGTTCCAAAAGCCTGAATGTTTTCAGCCTTATCAATTATTTTTAATATTAAAAGTCAGCAGATGGAGCCAAAGGCTTGTAGAAAATTTTCTCGTGCTGAAGTATATTAAACCACAAAGCCCACTAAGTTTAACTAATAGTGTTTCTACTGAAATTAATAACAGCAAAGCTATTTATTTGCTGCTAAGCCATTTATTTGCTGCTAAGCCTCATACTAGCATCCTTTTTTCACTCCCTTGTCTCTGTGCTGAGTGAGAGCTCACCCTTTTGTATACCAGGAGTCCAACAAGATTAAAAAGAGTGAAGTTTGAGTGAGAACCTGATTTTCTTTATAGATTTACATCTGTGGAAGGTTTTCTGCAGCATCGTTCACCACTTTATCAGAAAAAATAGTGTTATATTTTGTCAATATTTTTACTTCTCCTACGAGCACAGTAATTGGAGTCCACTGTTGGGGGTTAGATTGGAATTCATTACAACCTCATTTTCATTATTGCACAGTCGGTAAGGTACTGGGGTTTCATGTTTTTCTTCTGAAGCAACTGAAATAAGCCTCTGCCTTAGATAACATGTCAGACTTGATATTCTAATAGGCTAACCCTATGCTTTTGTTAAATATTAACATTCTTTTGGGATTTTAAACAATATCTTTAGAAAAATATGGGGGTGGAATGTTTTCCAAACAGTGTGTAATTTAGCCTGCTTAAATAAAATTAAGCAATAAGTGGTACCTACCTTTTGTAGGAGAAGGGAGAAAAAAACTGTCATAGCTAGAAAATAAAATATCCAAAGAGGATGGAAGAAATGATGATGCTGATTGAACAGTGGACAAAACAGTACAGTTTTGACTTATAGTAAAGACAAGAACATGAAAATGTTAAGTGACTAATGGCGGCTGTTCTTTGTAACTATTAAACACTTAAAAATTCTTTCTCCTTTAAATCTTATTTTCTGAAGGATTATGAAATGTACATATGTTACACATAGAATGTAGACTAAGTGTACATAAATATATGCTTAAGTATTGCACGTATTTTTTTTTCCCCGTTAATTTTTGTTTTACTGATTCTTGAAGCTGTGTATCTTCAGTTTGACTTATAGTGACTTTGGGAACTTGGCTTATTGGCCAAGTTAAAGCTTTTCTTATTTTTCTATTTATCTTTGTGCTCATTTTTGTTTAAATTATCTTTCCCCCACTTCTCCTGTTGGAAGACAGTGTTAGAAGTGCAACCAGTTATACCAGCTTGCTGACTCTAATTTCCTCTAATCAATATTGGCTATAGTAGCAAAAGAGTTTCTGACATTGACATTTTTCTTAGTTTCAGATTCTCTGCTGACTTACTGTAGGCTTTTCTAGTTACACATTTTTCTTCCTAAATAAAGGTACCCAATCACTTCAAATAACGTTATATTTCCTTTTCAAGCCATTTGGATTGTGCCAAAAATCTCATAAAATAGAGGGCTGGAGGGTGCATCCCAAATTGTGTCTTAGTCCAGTCTCCTGAAACTGCAAGTGACCAAATCTTGCAGTCTCACTGTGATGACTATCTTTTATATTTCTCTTTACTCTTGAAGAACATTAATGCCTCTTTTAGAATAAAGATGATATAAACTTGTGACAGAGGAAGATACGGTGCTTTTTGCTGTATTTAACAGACTTCTGGATATACAATCCAAGTTCAGCAGTGATTTGCACTGAGATAAATGCCAATATCCTCTGCATAACTTGCCCTTAAAGATGAGAGCAAATGCTGTTTTGGTTTTTGAATGAAGAATGTTTTGGCTAATGAAGAACAGTTGGTTAGACATGGTGGTCGGTGCACTGGGATCTCCTTAGCTGGGACAACCAGCATCTCTGACAAATTGTCTTTGTCTCCCTTTAAAATGCTCTTCTGATACTCTGTAGCTCTCCTACATTTTACTAATGCACAAATCTAACTGATTTTTTTAATTTTGTCCATTTTTTTCAGAGCTGTCTACCTTCCTAGTATGTGGGGGTTGCCCCTGGGCATTTCTTAATCATTTTAAAATGAGAAGGTGCATACAATTACAGCACATATAATGTATCCAGAGAGAGAGAGTCATGATGCAGTTTTGTGCTATTGAGAAAGTACATAATCCCCCAGTATTTTAAGGGAATGGGAACTGTGAGAAATAGTGGCTACAATAAAAAAAAATCCACCAGTGGGGAAACCTGGCCATGAAGAAGTACTTCTAAAAAATCTGAAGTTTTGGAACAACACTGGGGAAAAAAAAAAAATCCTAAAAATATAGTGAATAAGGAAAAACTTTTTCATTAGTGGATAGGCTCGATAAGCTTCCTTTGCACTGGTTCCAGTCATCTCAAAGAATTTCTTGTGGCCTGCACGCTTTGAATTACATTAATTTAAAAAGAAAAGGTTCTAGCTTTCAAGACCGTGAGGGGAGTGACAGTTGCAGTTTTCCAGTCCTGATGGCAGACAGAGCAGACACGTGAAATCTTCTTCCAGTCTTGGAATTTTAATTTTGAAGCCTAATTGGGATATGTCAGAATGTTGTTGTCCTTTTCAGTGAAGGTTGTCTCAGTAGATGTGACCGGGCATGCAACAGCCGCGAGACCCAAAGGATAGGAAAGTAGAAGATTCTGCAAGGGAAGAAATCTATTGATATACATAAGTAGAAAAAAGAGAGAGAAACAAAAGGCAAGAAAAGCTGGTTTAGATGTGCCATAATACTGTATAAAGTATTCAAAGATTGTTGTTTTCTATGTGTAATATCTTTACGTGTCAGCATTAACAGTCCACTTTTCTTTCATAGGTTTCAGGTTGCCCTCCTTAATTTTCCCAAGTTTCTATGGTTGGCGATCTGCTGTCAGGTATTTTTATGTCCTGGCTCTGGTGCTTGCTTATCTGTTACCCCTGCATATTGCAGCCTCAGAGAGCCTATTTTTAAGGTCCCTTCATGGACCACATTTAACTTCCTTTTAGAAGACCTGTAATGGATTAAAATGATTTATAAATTGACAGCTGTTTACCATCTCTTCTTGGTGACTGATGACCATCTCCTTATTGTTGATATTTAAACTCCCAGAGTAGAACTTCCTCAAGGTTTTTTTTGAAAATATTCTGACAGAGTGAATCCTAAAGCAAATCAATCAATAAAAGCACCGACAAAAGCAAAATTGCACTTTGTTCATAGTTTATTCTGAATATTTTGGTAAACACCACTTCAGCCAAAGGAATCTTGTTGAGAGTTCACTCTGCCTTGGTGGTACGTGCACATCTCTGCACGATGGGCTTGTTCCCCTTCCTGGAGTTGCAGTAGATTTCTCATGATCTGTGTTTCTGTTACAACGCTTGAAAATGAGGCCACTTGTTCTATATAAAAAAAAATGAATTTACACAGATGTTCAGAAATACTGACGTAAGTCAATAGTAGTTGAGATTTGTTTGGATCTCGATGAAAGTTTAAAAATTGTGTCAAAAGGACTGTCACTAAAAAGAAGATACGTGTGTAAAATGTAAAAATATTTATTCACCTGATGATAGCCGTGGTGTTCAGGCAAATAGAAAGAGTGTTTAGAAGGTAATAGTTTGAACTTCTCTTGAGTGCGGCTCCTGGCTGTCATTGTCAGGACACTCTAGGTATGCTTGCAGGGTGTGTCTGGAATTATTTCTTTTATAATCAAGCCTGGGGTTCTTTCAAATTGGACAGCTCTTCCATAGCAAGTTAACAAATCCTTGAGAGGCAAAGAAGTCACAACTCTCTGGCTATTGTAGATGCTCGTTGTATCAGAGGTGAGGGACCCTTTTCATGAGTTAATCAAAAAGACCTATGCAAACAAGCGAGAGGATTTTTTTCCTCAGTCAGTCACTACAGTTACAGAGCCCGACATTGTTAGGTGAACCTTTGTGATCTCATAGGCTACTGCATACTCTTGTGCGCCAGACCCCTCTTAATAAAAATGTGGGGCACTGGATGCACAAATTCATAGCAGCTGTCACAGCTGGGCTGTGGTGAAGTTTGGTCAAGACCCTTTGAACTTTTTATTTCACACTAATCCCATTTAGTGTGATCAATATATGGACCTCCAGCTCCTAGGTCTGTTAATTAGGTGTCAAGTGTTGGGCTGGCCTGTGTCAGGCTGTAAAATACAAACACAGAAGAGAGGATCAGTGGGGAAGTGAAGTGTTTATTGTCTGAATGTATAAGAGCCATCGGTTCTGAAAAGTTGCCTTCCTAGTATGAGACTTGAGAGTCTTGATTTCTCTCAGAAAGGTAAATATATAGTTAAATAAGCATTTTGATGAAAATATTGGTGCATTGTGGGCTGCAAAATAATGTAAAAGATCCGCTTCTACTAATAATTTGATGTTGGAGTAGCTCTTTGCTTACTCCTCTGCTCCCCCTTAATAAAAATGCTTAATAATTGCTCTGGTAACTGTTTGCATTGGGTTGTTCAAGGTGGGAGTCCTTTTGCATAACTAATATCTAAATTTTAATGCAGCTTCTCCTGAGACTTTGCCAGTATTTATTTTAACTTGTGCTTTGTAGCGTTCAGGGAATAGACAGGATAACTTAGATCTTCATTTCTTCATCTCAGAGAATCTCTGGAGTTTTTTGGAACTCCCCCGTCTTTAGTTCTCTATCATTCAGGGAAGGGTAAATATGTAGAATGGTATTTCAGCTTTCATACATTTTTTGGTTCCTTTATTTTAGTCTTCCAGTGACAGAAAGGACTGGGGAGTTGTGAGTAGTTTATTTCATCTCCTTTGAAGAAAACTTTAAATTTATAATCCCAGATCAGACCTTTCCTATAACTCACGCAACTCATCCTGTTAACTGTTTTAATATATGGCACCGCTATTTCATTAAACAACATCCAGGAATAATTAGTTCAGCAACGATGCCTCAGAACAAAAGCCCTTGATTTCGTTTAACTTTATAAGTTGGTCTCTTTTGATCTGCAAGAACACATCTGGGGCCTTTAAGAAAGCAGAAAGAAAAATATTAAATGTTTGGTAAAGCCGTTGGTGAAGGTTTCAAAGCACAGTAACCCTTTGGTACCAGGATGTAGCTTGGAGGCACAAAAGTGCGAATTTCTTGTTTCATAAGATATCACGTGGACCCTCTATATGACAAATGCTGGTTTTGCTAGCTGATGACCACTACTTTTGGCTTCATTTCTAGGTTCAAAAGATCCAACCTCTTAATTCTTTCCTCAGTTTTTCTTCTCCATTTTTCTTCCCTTCTGCTCCCTTTCTTTCCCCAGCTACACGTGAATGGATTAATTTGAATCATTACTGTAAACATAACTTTTTTTTAACCATTCGTCTGTGCATTAGCAGTTGGTTTTGCTATATCAAACTTCGCCCCATGCTGCTTTGTTCCTTTAAAAGCTTAGTATTATTTGCTAAAGGTGGTAGGGATAAAGCCATTTGTTCTTTACTACAGACTCAACTGCTGAGATTTGGAAAATACACAGTGCAGAGGATATAAATTTACTTGTCTAATCTTAATCATTGTTACTGACTTATACTAGAAATTGCTTACCAGCTGAACTCTTTAAATTTGCTGCCAAAAAAATCCTACCTCAAGGAAAAAAAAAATCTACAAAGATTTTGTGTACCAATTGGTTTTTATTTCACAAAAAGGATTATTGCAAGAAATACTTGTCTGATAGTAATTAATTACGTTTTCCTCTCATGGCAGAGGTAGCCTTTGTTTTGATTGTAATTAGTACAAGGAATTCACTACGAGTAGTAGTGTATCATGTGATTTGTACTGATGTGCATACTTGTGTTTGCTTGTTTGCTGCATGGAACTAGAGAGCTGTTGTGTTTATATTCTAAGTATTTCCTAGAAAATGTACAAATCATGACGATTAATGTTAACGTTTGCCTCAGCTAATGAAGCCTACCAGATCTCTTGGTAATTATTCATCACCTTTGTTTCGTTCTGTATAAATCATGGCCTGTATTAATGAGCTTATTCTAGAGAAGGGACAGGAGAATTTTGTTCACAAAAAAGAAATGAGCAAAAGAACTTTGTTCTTATTTTTCCCCTCGACCTGTCAAAATAGAAGTGAAAAGAGCTGAAAATATTATTTTTCATTACAGGTTTTATTTTTAAATGCAGCTTTATGTTCACTCTGTGTTTGTTTTCCTTAGTGAGCCTTTAACTCCAAGGTTATGACCCAATAATGACCTCCTCTTTCCACTCTCAATTGCTTTTGACCTACTCCATTAAGTAAAAAGAAATAACCGAACAGAAGGGTAACCAGATCACTGCTACCACACCAAGGAAACAGGCAGGCTTTGGGATGCTCTTCTTTAATCTCTCTATCCACAGAGCCTTCATTTTAATTTGCAAAATTGAACCCAGATCGAGAGCAGTAGAGCCTGAATACGGTAAATATTCATGCCTCAGTGATCTAGAGTGGCTCCATTACATTTTAGAGATTGGGAGAATTACCTTTTGGATTATGTATATTCATGGGCTGATTTTTATTTGAGATATAATATTACTCGCATTGGGCTACACGTCGCACATTCTACCAAAATCAGCCTTCTCACAAAGCTCCAAATGTTCCTTACATGTAAAAGTTTTACCTTTTTACCCTGTAGTTTCCTCCCTTTTATGCTTTTCAAAGACTGGTAGTAAACAAATTTCTTTTAAAGAAAAAGAAAAAAATCCTAGTAGAAGTTCTTCTGTAAAACCTTCAGCCCTGTGTTTACTGTGATATATTCTTTTGCATGTGACTTTGAACTGTTCAGATAAAAGTATTATTATTGTCCTAAACCTAAATTAATTTGGAAAAAAGAATTCAGTTCATTCTGCTGGAAGAAGAAAATTCCAAACAATTTCTTTAACCTATCGTTTTGCAATTATTTTGACTTCTTTTTGGATTTTTTTTCCTTGAAAATATTTTATTGAAATATTTTTTGATAAGTTGCAGAGATTTTAATTGGCATGTAAACGTTAAGCTTATTCTGTGTCAAAGTTTTACGAAGGGTCCGATGTTCTCTACCTATATATTTGCTGCCTAAATTCAATGGCATTATATTATGCTTTTAGAACATGTACTTTCTCACCTCTAATGATAGATGGCACAAGCAGTACCACTTAATTTAAGGATATCTTAAAATTCCTTTTTGGTTACAAAAAAGCCGCGAGAGATTTTAGTCGTTTGGAGATGAAAGGACATTTAGCAGGTGTCTGGCTTCTGCTTTCTTCCACGTATCCTCGGAGTGGGAGCTCATCCCTAACTACAACCCCAAGGGTTCAATGTGTATGGATGTTATCCTCTTTGCCAGGGGAAGAAGAGGGGATGTCATCCTCTCCTACGTGAATAGATTCACCCAAATCTAGAAGAGACAATGTGGTGAGAAAAAAGTGCAATGGGCCTTGGTCCTATTGGTGTTCCCAGGTAGAGGAGGAGATGCAAGGGGTGGAACTCTTAGGGCATACTAAGAATATGCAATTACTGGGAAATAATGCAAGGATGAATCATACCACTGATTGCTTTCTGTGGCAGTATGTATAGACAGGAAGAGTCACGTCTTTAAGTAAGGTAGGGAAACATCTCTTGCAGCATTCTCATGTGGAAGCTGGGGAGGTATGGGTTGGATTTGGGGCTTTTTGTGTGAGTTGAAAATTGGCTGGGATGGTTGAGGCTGTTGAAAGCTTCGCTGTGAATGAGGAAAATTGCTATGAAATGATAAATGTTCTGAAAAATCAGCTGTTTGCTTTCAAAAAACTGGATGCTGAGTTTTTCTTGAGAATTTGCATTATGACAAATCATGCAGTTGAGTTTCCTATCTGCAGCGAGGCGTAATGCCGTATTATATCACGAGGGTGACAAGATCAGTGGACTTTACCAAATAAATACTCCAGTAAAATAGTGTACGTGCAATCTAGTGTGAATTTGATGGTTTACAGTAAATAATGAATTCAGAGCAGTATAGTTTTCTTTGTCCAGTCTGTGCATGGGATAGATTAGGTTCTGTTAAAAAGAAAAAAAGAGATTATATACTTAAAGGCTACAAGAGAATGCATAGGCATAGAAGGTCACTTAACTTTATGTGCAAAATCTTAATCTTAACACTTGCTAATTTTTGATTTGTGATTGTGTGCATGAACATAGCGTACATGTAATTTAACTAAAATTATGGTATTAAAGCAGAGCAGCATGAGAATAAAATCATTGACCTGCTGCTCTATTTACTGGGTCGATAGCCATATTTTAGATGAAGTGAAACGAATTAAGCTGAAGAGATTTTAGTATCTCTTTTTATATTGCTTTGTTCCAGTAGCAGTGCAGACTCCTCAGGCCGTGGGTATTATTTTATCAGAAGGAGGGTTTCAGAATTTATATTGAATTCTGATTCAATATAAATCAGAAGGATTTATATTGAATAAAATCTGATAGCACGTGTGTGGCATTGCATTAGCACCACAGTGGTCATATGGCGATGCCCTTATAAACGTCACTTTAAAAATGAAGTTAAAAGAATCATTCTGTGTGAAATGGTTCTTCCTCCAGATGCCATATTCCTTTCCCACCTGGAGGCAAAGGGGAGCCATGTACAAATAATAGATTCTAAAAATATTCCAGATCTTTCAGAAAATTGTTACTAAGCCACATGATCTTTTTGACACCTGCAAACTTGGAATTATTCCTGACTCTTTGACATTTCTGCTGTTTGTTGTTGGTCCCAGCTGCCATTGTGTTGTTGACACAACCTGAGCAGTGGGTGAAGTTTTCATGGTGCGATTGCTGTTTCATGATGTGCTATTGCCAGCTCTTGTTTTATCTTCGTCGCATGCTGTCTTGAAATCCTGGCTGAAGATTTGGTATGACTGTTCCTTAATGTTCATTGAGATATGATGTGACCCCCAAAGGCATCTCAGAAGATTAGGAAACCATTCCATGTCTTATTTTTAAAATAAAAGATTTTCTTTCATTTGTGTGGTGGATGTGGATGGAGTAGGGTAGAGGCCCTGACTCGTAACTTCTGAATGCTTGTTGTTGCTGTCTTGTGCCTTCACAGCCAAGGTGTCCTTTTGACAATATCAAGCAGGAGTGGTTTGCCTTCTTCGCTAAACACACTGCTGCTTACTCGTCTGCAGGACACAGCTTTGCTTGTGAATGGTCATCCCTCATAAAGCAAAGAATTCATCATGCTTCACGTTAAGAAGACGAGTTATGAGAAGATCTGCTTACATGTTAGAGCAGTCTTAGGTCTGAATTAGAGCTCTGCTTAGTTTCAGTATACGTGCTTAGCCAAGGGTTGGCTGAAAGCTAAAAATTGTGGAATTTTTCAGACAGGTGGGCTGCATTTTTTTGACAGTGCAGCTTGATGTCCTCTGACCACCAAGAGGTGATACTGGCAGCGTCTTCTCCATTTGGATTTGTAGTAAAGGAACAAGGAGGAAGGCAGTCCTTGCTTTCAAAAGCAACAGGTATGGGAGGCATTTTGGTCATGCAGTTGGGCCTTAGTTTGCTGCTCTCCATCAGCTGTCAGGAGGCACTTCCAGTGGATGATATTAAGGTGTTGTTTCTTGTATTTGGCACTGCTGCAATATATGGACAGTTTGTGCCTCTCAAGGTGGTTTTTTTTCTTGTTTGGGTGCTGACTCAGGCAGGCTCGGTTGCTCTTGGTGTATTTTTAAACCTCAAGGCTGAAACAGTGCTTTCTTTATTTAACAGTTCCTTTCCCTTGGATGTAAATTTAAAGATGCAGCTCTCAGCTGGGCTCCAAGATGTATCTTAATTTTAAAGCTGTTAGCCCTCTGCATTTGGAGTGGGGTCTGTTTTTGTAGTATGTATGTAATATTCCTTTTACAAATGCTGCATTTATCATCAGTATTTAATCTTAATAGATTCTTGAGACTAATTGTTTTGACTTTGTCATTTCTCATCAGTATCACAGGGAAGTATGGTTGCTGTATCTTTCTATCAGAAAGATGCACTTGCAGCACGGGGAGTCAGCAGGATGGATAGGTTCTTATCTGAAGAAGCTATGAGCAATGGCATATGGTTGATAACTTAATGGAAGTTGGATAAATAAACGAAAAGAAGCTCTGACACAGGGGAAAAAGTCATCAGTGGACTTTTTCTGTATCCTGTTTTCTATTAGTCTGTACTAAACTGCTTTGAAAATCTTAGTGGGCTTTTTCTTTCGTCTTCATCTAACGGATTCTCTTCCTATATTGAATACGTTTGTTTATCTCAAGGGCTGAACTGTTTGGGTACTTTTGATTTCTGTTTTGAAGTTTTTAAATCTGCATGTGAACACATAACCTTCTTTTTCGCTCTTTTTGTAGACCTTCACATAATGATTTAGGACCGTTAATGTGATTATACAAATACAATTTAAAAGTGAAACAAATCCTTTTGCAAATGATGTAAGATTTCAACACACAGATATTGATTTATATGATGAGATATAATCAATTCCCTTGTGCCATTATTAGAAAACAAAATGTGAGTGAATTTCTTAGCTAAGTTTGTAGCGAGTTTTATCACGGTATCAAAGTTTTCCATGTTTACCTACATCGTGTGCATACAAAGTGTCTCTTTAAAGTTGCACTCGGTATGGACCTTGCACTATTTTCATGGACAAGATGAGATAGAACTTGTTTTACAGACAGCATTTTGATGACAAAAATTAGGTGCTCAAAATAAATGGAAAGAAGTGCTGAAGATTACTGGTCATAGCTGGTCTCGGTTAGGAATTTCTGTTGCCCAGGACAGAATGCTTGAAAGTATTTAGCAACATTCTTTTGGTAGAAGAGTGGACTAAGTGATCCAATCACAACTCCCTACTTGAAATTTTGATTGCTGTAAAACTAAAGAAAATAAGTGAGAGGTTTTAGAACTGTGCTATAACTTGTGGGGATCCCTTTACATAGGGAAACTAAATATGCATAAGAGAAACAAATCTAATACTGAGGGCCAGTGGCATCCTTTTCAGTGCTTCCAGGTTTGTATTTTAATAGGGATACAAAATAAAGATGTATTTCAGTTATGTACTTGAGTCTCTTGGAAAAAAACCCTACATTTGGAGTATTTTAAACTATGCACAAATGTGCCTGTCAGTCGGGGTCAGAGTGAAATGGAATGAAACACCATACCGATGTTCATGGTCTGCTCAGAAAACAGGAAGCTGGTGATTTAAAGCTACTCTGTCTCTTGTTATTTGATCCAGTGGGTGCAGATCAACTCACTGATTCACTTCTCTGCTGGTTCCATGTCTGACCTTTAGAAGGAGGTGCAATTCCAACTCAGTTCTGGTGTGGTCTAATACACCCCCTTCCCCAGTCACCTAAGCACACTCTAGTGTTGTTTCGGTCAGAACCCAATTCCTACACGTTATGGTCTTGGAAGAGGGTTTATGGTCAGTTGAGACACTGTGCTATGTGCTCCTTTTACAGTTGATTCTGGGACTGAGAACACGTAGCAAAAAAGGGAATTGACTTGAATGTGTTCTTCCCATTTGTTTTTCTTCTGTCCACTCATACATGAATGGGAGTCTTAGATACAAGAATAGGTGCCATGAATATAAGGAGAAAAAATGTTTACATTTAAAACAAATTTCGATGGGCTGATTAAATCATTGCAAGGTACTGGATGGGTCAGCATGAAGTGCCGATGTTCCAGTAGGCTGAGTGATGCAGCGGCTTTCCCTTCGCGTGTTCGAGGACAAGCAGACCTATCTCAAAGCCCAGGCCCAGCTACAAAGAAACCAGAGGATTTTTTGAAGGCTGTGGGTGAGCGCAGCCAGGCTGGGGAGCTTCCCTATCATTGAGAGAGTTGGAGGCAGCACAGATAATCTGCTTTGCTTGAGCGGGGGGAAAAAGCTTTACTTCACATGATTCTGCAAATGTCAATGTTTTTTTAATTAGGATACCCTTTTCTGAAAGAGCAGCCTGAAAGAGAATTAGTCTGGATCCAGAACTTTCCTTGAATTTCCACTGGAGACCGTGAGGATCATCAGGAATGCATGAACAGGAGCCATCCTGTTAAAGCCTCATGCAAGAGTGGAAAATACTCCTGTATCAATACTCCACAGCTAAGTTTCCTCCACATAAAGGAGTTACAGGAAGCTTTTGTCATGGAAAGTGACTTTTTACAATTGTATACTCTTTTAAACACTGAGAAACGTGGAAGAACACAGCAGGTATTCTGATACAAGCCAGCTCTCTATGCCACGGCTGAGAAATGAAATCTCATTGAAAAAGTTTAATCGTGTGCAGTGACTATTTCATTAAAAGTACTTGTTATTCTTCTTCTGATTGTTATTTATGAGCTGCATGCCAGGTGCATCAAGCCGAATCGTTTGAGGTAAATTAAGGGGAGAGATTAGGCATAACACTATGGAGGAATGTTTCATAGATACCTAATTAAAAGCTGAGATGTAGTCTCAGTATGTACACACAAGAATAGTTTTTTTAAATACAATTTTTATTCTTTAATGTTACCTGAATTCTGTGAAAGATGTTTCAGATGAATGTATGGACTGTTTTAGAGACTGGCAAATATTTCCTGTAATAATTTCACTCAGCTGTTTACTTTTTAGAAACTACCTGCCTACTCTTATAAACTGGAAAATTGGTAATAAAATAAAGGGAAAAAATGTTTGTGGCTGTGTTTAAGGGAGAAAACTGTATGGATATTTTGTATGTCTTCTAATTCCAGTTTTGCATTGCAGAGTGTCAGTGCCGGAACATTCCATAGTTCTTGTCAGTTTATTCGCAGTGGTTGTAGATGGAAGATTTACTGCCAGTTCTGTCACATATGAAATCACATAAGTCTTTCAAAATGGCTTGGGCTGGTACTTTTCGTATACCAGTTTCAATCAGGTAGTGCTCAGGTTTTTCTTTGAAACGCATATGTTTAGAAAACCTATTTTTGAAGCGTCCTTAAACATTACCTGCATCACTGGTGTTGCGTCTATCGCAGTGGTTGCAGCTGGAGAGGGAGGTTATAGTGGATGAGAGAAGGAAGGGTTTGATTCAAGCCCCTGTACTTCCAGCTGTCGACAGCACAGCTTTGGAAGTGAATGGAAAGGTGGAGGTAAATGCCGAATTGTTTCTTTCCAATTCATCTAGATGGGTAGCACGGTGTAGGAGGTTTGGCTAAAGAGGTAATGAATATATATTTGAGTACAGAAATGTCCAAAACGGAAATCCTAGTGAGTATTTAGAATGGACTTTTAAGCATGGTGTCATCTTAACAAGTGTCAGAAGAGACTTATTTGGTCCGGGCTTTTTAGTGAGGGGCTTTTCTCTTACATGCACGTATCCCGTGATCTCCTTTCTCGGAATATTCTGTGGATTCTCCAAGAATCTACAGGCACTGATGTGGCACTTGATTTAAAAAGTGTTGCAGTAGTAACTTATTGTAGTCTGAAAAAAGATGTTTGTTTTGGTTTTGGTTGGCAGCTACAGATCCAAACAATATTTGTCGTGGTGAAGCTCATGACCATTGTTAGTTGTATAATTAAGTTTTCCAGAAGGAATACAGGATTTTTGTTGTTTTCTTGCAGCTGTACAGCTGCTGAATATTTTTTATCAACTTTCTGTATATTGCCTGTGCCTATTTTTTTCTGACTTGTTTGGAGAGTTCTCTGTATTCCAGTTAGTGAAGGTTTTAGTTCAGCCAACTGACTTTTCATCTACTCCTCTATTTTGTTCTAAGTTTCTGCAGTTTGTTTCCCTGAGTCTTTTTTTCTGTTTTTTTTTTTCCTAGAGTCTTCTAAACCTTCCAGCCTTTCAAAAATATGCCACATATAATTTTGCTGTTACTCATCCAAGTACTTAATAATTATTGAGGAGATAAATACTTATTTTTTTATTGCCAAAATATAATTTTATTATTAAAAGCTTGGTATATAATGCAGGGTCTTCAAGCAGACCTGTTGTCTATCCAGGCATCCGGCATTAGTATGAATGCAACAGGTGACAACGTAAATGGATTATCAGAAAAAATACCCCGTTTGTTTGTGTGCAAAGTTGAGGGGAGGGAGGGCAGAGTTTTATTAGAAGGTGGTTGCAGAACTAAAAGAAAAGCCAAAATGAAGCCTTGTTAAACTAAACTGGTTTAGTGTGTTGAAGCACAGCCTAGACTAATCTTTAAAAGCTTATTTTATTCTCTTTATCTCCTTGAAAACTCCTTAAGATAAGTAACACAATAGCAAGCTCGTTAAGGTCAAACAGTTATAGCATCTGGGAAGAGCTAAATAAATTTTAAGTATCAGTAGTGGCCAGTACTGCACTTTTTCTACGATAATCCTTACAGCTGGGAGGGTGCGTTTTAGCATCATCAATGTAAGCCATATATTTATGAACATTCAAATCTTTGCAAGAAAACTTTGAGGACTTCCATGGTATTCCACATATATGTACTAGGAGATGGTAGATTCTTGCTTTACTAATTATTTTTGCAGAAATAGTTTTCAAGATTTCGTTGCACTCAATGTAGTACAAATACATTATAAGGAAAGGCTTTTTATTCCAAACATTTTACAGTTGAATTCAACCAAGTCAAAGAAGCGTATGAAGCTATTTTCATAGAAAAGTTGTGGAAAACAGTCACATAGGTGGATGTGGACGGATGGGTATTGTAGTGCTACATCTTTGATGTGAATATCAACATAATTGTGGCCACGATAATCTTACAGTTTGATGAACAGAAGCAGAAAAGCTAAGAGGCTCAAATCTGTGGTAATTCTAAATGATGGGATATATTCTCAGTCTGATCACTTTGTACTTTTTGAATTGTGAACTCTCCTAGGTGGTCAGTCATCTTAAGAGAGCAGGGTGTGGTATGTAGCTTTGTGCTTGTGTTGCACTAATATGTAACTAATGCTTAATTATTTTATTGCTCTTTTGTTAATAGGTGACAAAGAAAGTCAAGTCCATGCAGATGTTCCATACTCCCGTGACTTACGCTATGCAGGGTGACAGAGTGGGTATCTGTGTAACCCAGTTTGATCCAAAACTACTAGAACGAGGCCTAATTTGCACCCCAGAATCGCTTCACACCATCCATGCTGCAATAATTTCCCTGAAGAAAATCCAGTATTTTCGAGGAGCTCTTCAGACCAAGGCCAAGTTCCATATCACTGTTGGTCATGAAACAGTTATGGGAAGAGTGATGTTTTTCAGTCCGGCCCCTGCTGACTTCAATGAAGAAATTCAAGAAAATGCTTTTGATTTTGAAAAAGATTATCTTTATCAAGAGGAATATTTGTCCAAGGACTCAAGCTCTTCAGAGGAGAACAAAGAAAATGACCAAGCAGGAGAAGTCCAGCTCCCAAGACAACAGTGGGCTTTGCTAGAGTTTGAAAAACCGGTCACTTGTCCTAGACTGTGCCTTGTGATCGGCTCCAAGCTGGATACAGATATTCATGCAAATACCTGCAGGCTGGCGTTCCATGGGGTACTGCTCCAAGGCATGGAAGACAAGAACTACACGGAGACTTTCCTTCCAAAGCTGAAAGTATACAAACTGAAGCACAAAGAAGGACAAGTGGAGAGGGTAAGCTGTCTTTTTAACGCTGTACGTGGGAAGGGGAAATAATTATTTCTGTGTAACTACCTGTATTGGTGGGCTACAGAATTTTCACTGTTACGTTCCAGAGTCTTCATATACATTTTTTTCTTAACTTTGTTTACCTAGTGTATTATGTTTAAATGAAGTGAACCGATCTTGAATTCTTTATTTTTGCTACCAATGCATGACGCTAGGCTATGGGAGTTGAAAACCTGTAGACTACCAACAGCAGGAGTTACCTGACTGTGTTAACAGACTTTGCTTTAGCCTCGGTTGTGCGTTTTAAGTGTTTTTTTTAATTTAGTGTTGCTTTCAAATCCTTTGCCAGTTTAGTTCTGCTATTAATTTTACTGTGTAAATAATGAAATAATGTTAATCACGTTTTGCAGATTCTATTTGCTGGTCCAAAAAATAACCAATGAATGTGAACATTTAACCAACAGTCATTTATTAGCCTGATATATTCGTGAACTGTTTTGTTATCTTCCCGTGTCTTTTAAAATACGGAGCTTGGGGTTTCATTTTTTTGCCCTGTCTTCATCTGCCACACACCATGCCTTGTGTATGGGTCTTGGTCTCTGTATGAATACTAATTGGCTCTGTAAATGAACAGTTGCCATCGAATTGTCTGCCTGCACGATAGGTTTGTTCTTGGATTCTGCCTCCTGTGGTACCGTAGATACCTGGAGTTGGTGTTTTCCTTGATGCGTGTCGAAAGGATAGTGGAGCAAATGTCATAAACACTCATGATGTAAAGTCACAGGGGCATGTGGGGACTTGGGATCCCGAGTCGGTGGGAAGAGGCTCGTGCCAGTTATATAAAGGACCTGCTGGGGAAGTGCTTACAGCATTCATTCCCTGTGCTTTTGCGGAGCAGAGAGCAGCAGGAACAATTGGGTGGTACAGTGACTTATTTTAGTACACAAAGTCACTAGCTAATAGAAAATCTGAATCAGCTGGTCCCACCCTGCTGCTGATGGATGGCTGGAGATTAGGATCGCTGGATTTAGGGTGTCTATTCTTGGCGCTGATACAGGAAAATTTCTTTCTCTGTTGAGCAAGGAAGCTCTCCCCTCCTCACCTTCCCTGGGGAGGCATAAAACATAATAAAAATTAAAAAAATACATGTTACCTTCACGAGAAGTGAACTTTTCCTCCAGAGAATATTGCTGGGGAAAATCAGCTTCATAGCTTCCTGAAAGGCTGGGAGAGAGGGAGGCAGGAACACGTAACGTCAGCCTTCCCGGGTTGAGCATGGAGTTCAAACGCGCTCTCAGAACAGGGCTGCACTGGAATTCAATGGTACCCGTCTGTAAAAGGCTGCAGCTAATCTGATGTGGGCTCTCCCAAGCCCCCTGCTTGCTACTAGGATTAAAATAAATACGCTGCTTTCACCCGGGAGAAATCGGGCATTTATAGTTTGGCTTTTTGTTCCTATTCTGATTAATTTCAGAGCACTGATGGAATAGTAAGGATTGTAAATTCATTCAGTTTCAGCATAACAACTTTTCTTTTGTGCCCCATGTGCACTGCACCCCCCTTGGATTTTAAAGTTTTTTTTTTTTAATAAAAGGAGGATGCTTATTCTCATCAATTTTTTTGACTCTTTAAGGCCAAATGGTGACAGTTTTGCTCTTTCACATAGAAGTCAAATCTACAAACTGGGTAAACACCATATTTTTTAAAAGTACAAAAATCATACTTAAACTAGAAAATGTCTTGTTTAATACCAAGACTTGAGTGGAGCACTGGGAGAGAACGAACCAAAGCCTGACTACTGTAGTTCACCAGGATCCTTGAATTTACCTGTTCGCAGCATAACCTAGAGCGTCTCTTTTAACATCCTTGCTTGTTTATCTGCTGGGGAGGGTTAGGTATGTATTGCTGTAATACCTGAGAAATTTGGTTTTAAAACATTTATCATCTGCCTTTTTGGCTAACTTTGTATTGTCTGAGATGCTGCACAGTGCAGGAAACTTGCTTGTGACCAGGTTGGGACATTCTGGAATCCACACCTATACTGGGATTGTGTCTTGGTTGCAAAGAAGTTGTGTGATTCAAACTGGAGTTAGGATTTTCTCTGATAGTTTTGAAATGTTGTAGATAGGCATGGATGCTCCTGTTTTGCTTTAGACCAGATTTATTTTGGGGTTAGAGAGGGTGTTTAGGAGTTAGTTTTAAGGAAAACCAAGATCTACCATTCCCTCAGAACCAAGAGGGCACTGGCAAATATTTGTATTTGCTTAACGTGATGATTTAAAGATGATGTGACACGGGCAGAAGTTCATTGGAAGGAAGTTTCTGTCAAGAACATGTTTCTGATGTGGTTATGTGGAGGCAGAGACTGTCGCCCTCTGGACACTTTATTTTTGCAAAGCCTTGGCTGCCTGACAAATGTGCTTTCAATAGGAAAAAGAGCTAGGCTGGCAACAAGTGGCTTGTACTGATAAAAAAGTAAAAGCAGGGCTGAGTGTGCTATTGTGAACACCAGTGTTGCTTTAAGGAGCGTGACATGGGAATCTTGGTGAAAAAAAGGGCATAGGAGACGCTGTGGAGAGAGTTTGTCCCTCCAAATCAGCATAGGGCGCTGGCTGTGAACGCAGGCTTGCTGAACCTTAACGGATCCACGGCCTCTGCAGTTGGAGACGAGGAAATGATGAACAGCTACTTTTGCTCTTGGTTTTGTGCTTTGGGAGAGGGACTGCACATCAGTCAGCTCTTTGCAATTCTGTGGGTAGAGATGCTTGTATTGATCCTAATACCATCTCTGAAATATCTTCCACACTGAATTTTACCTCTGCACAGCATTGCAGGTTAATGACTTATGAAGCTGTTACCCAGTTCCCGAGACAAAGCCTTTGTAGTTGTCACATTATTTGCTCTTTAGCTTCCATGGACATACAAGTTGAGTGCAGAGAGTTTCAACTGCAGGTTGAACTGTAGATGTGTACCAGGCTTTCCTGCGTGACTCAGATATTCTGCCTGTTTTGGAAGTGTTTGCTCAAGCAGGACTTATCTTAGGATGATTGTCACAGAGTCCTATTGTCAAGGATGCTCGTAAATCACTAGCTCTGTGGCAGGAACAAAAGGAGAAGGAAAACTCTCTGCGTTGCTTGCACAGCGTAAGCTGCACCTTCTGCACTTTCAAGCTTGTGTAGTGAAAAGTACGTGCATGTCTCACCTGTGATTGTTGCCAATTTTAAGCATAGCAGAATGTTTTCCTATGAGAATGGGCTTGTCCTTCCTAAAGGTGCTTTTTGTGTGTTGCTCTGATATTAAGAATTAATTCTCTCCATATTTCACGGTTTTTAAGGTATTTTTTCTTTTGCCTTGCTCTTAGGCTTTACGTATTTGATGATAATCAAGTTGCTCTTGTTTCTTCAGTAGTTTCCTTTCACGTGTCACGACTATGGGATGTCCTGGTTTTATTCATAGCTGCTCAGTTCCCAAGTTTCGTGGGTTGCTGGATAGTGATTTTTCTTATTGAACTCATTCTCATGGGGAATGAGACCATCGTATACCCAACATGCTTAGTTTCTGGAGAATGAAAGGATCACTTATCGATAACACGTTACTAGTTGTTTGAATATTGGTGCAATCCAAGTGTCCTCAAGGAGAAAAGTATTGCTACAAGAGCAAGATGTGAAAGCAGGGTAAGTTATCAAGATTTTTATCAGAGCATCTCTTCTGAAGCTTCAATGGAAGAGAAAAAGCTTATCTTTCAGCATCTTTTAGAAGTGTTGGTTTTTTTCTCGTCTTACGGTGGGATAACAAGAGCTGTATCAGAGCAAGTGTGGTACCTGAGCGATCAATCGCAAGGTCTTTGTCACCATCGCTTAAAAGATCTTTCTGGCCTTTCAGTAGAAAGCCAGAACTCTGTATATGAGTTCTAGTAAGGATCTGCAAGAAGTTTGAGAGAATAGTGTTTAATTTTGGTGATGACCAGCAATGACCCTTTAGCGAATCAGACATTTTGAAAAGTAGCAGTTGTGAAAATGACATTTCTTAACATTGTCAGCCATATTTTGTCTTCTAATTTCTCATGGCCTTTTATGAGTGAAAGCACCAATATTTAGTTTACAAAGCATGTGTGAAGTTTATAGTAGCCAAGCAGTTAACCAGAGTGCCCAAGGAGGGTAGAGGGGAGGAAAAAACAACTCACCCATGCGTGAATAGGATCATCCAATGTGGTTTACTTAAAAGAAGAGACCTTCTAGGGAGGTTGTCTTTGCTTGGGAAGATGTTATGTTAGTATGGGAGTGCCAGAACATTCCTATTTGGAAAGATCATATGTGAGCAACACTGGTACTTTTTTCATGGAATCCTTTACAGGTATCAGGAATACCAGGGTTTGCTTCACAGAGTTGTGCCCATGTGTTATATTTAAAATATTTGCTACAGAAATGCTGTTCCTCCAATTTTCTGTTGCATGGTTGCAGTGCCAAAAAGGAAATTTTACCTGCTCAGATAGTTAGATTCTGCTAACATTTCTAGATAAAGAATGTTTCGTTGGCTTCTAGGCCTAATGTTCATCTGCTATTTTCTTATAGTGGCACTGTAGTTCCAGCAGGATAGCAAGTCAAACACTGCATCAGCCTGGCAATGAAATTTTCTGCCTGACTGCTGCGGTGTGCAGACTAATACAGGCACAGAGTGAGTAACGAAACCAAACTGTACAGCAAGAACTGATTGAGTGCTGCCTGCAGGCACAGGCAGTGACCCGGCTGTCTGCAGAACCTTCTGTGACTCTGGCTTGGAGAAGTGGTGGATGTCACTCCACCTACTGTAAACACGCAGACGCCACAATTATTATTTTTCCTGCTTTGAAGTCTGAACATGAGTTTGTTTGGTTCTGCTTGGCTGCTGATGGTATGCTAAATACAGTAATAATACAGAGATGAAGGCAATCAGGTGAATAAAAGTGCGCAGCACATTCACTAGTTAAAATGCACTGTAAAATAGGAATATAAAAGATGCATTTATTTATGGACTCTTGCTTAGTTTAAAAGAGTTTGAGAAGTTTAGTGGGGAAAGGGAGAAGAGGAAGGGAGGGCAGTATGCTCATTAAAGAGAAATACCGTTCTGTTAAACAGTACAGAGAAAAGGGTGGTGATGTTTTACTGACAGAACATGTGGATTAACATAGTAGAATAATTTTGTCCTAAAAGTGTATCGGCTAAGTCACAGAATCTGCTTGCTTACTCATATGAAAAGGTTGGTATTTTATTCACTCACCAAGAAAAGAATGACTTGTTCCACATGACTGGGTAGTAGAATTTTGCAAGGTTTGAGTAACACCTATGGTTATTATTTATATTATTAAATTTAAAATGCAGACATGCTTTTGGGTCTTACAAGTGTATGGACAGCTGGTGTTGATTTTTCTGAGGTTGTGCAAGAGTCACCTGTGGGGGAATCTGTTTGTCAGCAAGGCAACCAATACACCATTTTATTTATTGGATACGAAAATAAATTAAGAATACTACTTAGGTTGCAAAATCAAGCACTTGAAAGTTAGGAAATACCAGATTTAAAGTTGCCTATGCAACATTAATTCTGTTCCCCTGTGCCTCTACCCTGTGCACTTAAATAAGGCAAGATTCTTGTGAAATTTTTTTGGATGTGGTCATGTAAGAACTATATCGTAAGGCATATCAAAGAGGGACAGGAATTAGGTTGTATGGACATCTGGCATTTCTTGACTTCTTAAGCACCCAATTCTGCAACTTAAATAACTTGGGGTTTATATAAATGTAATTTCCTAGGCATTTTTAAAGTAAAACGGTAAAGTAAAACTAAACCTGCATATAGTTGAACTGTATCCATCCCCCTACTATACACCTTCACTTGGATTTGAGTTAGAAAAATACATCAGTGTAGCACAGACTTGTATTGTTTGATACCACAAACCGTGTTAACCAAGTGGCAGAAGGAAGCACTTATCCAAGAGAGGTGTTTGAGTGTTGGGCTTTGGGCAGAGGATCCACACGCTGGAGTTAGATATCATCGGAGAGGGGACAGACTGTTTTTTTTGTTTCCTTTTGGATGTTTAAGGTCTCAAAACCCGAGTCTACTAGTTAAAACACTTTGAAATAGTTGAACAAAGTGCCTGAGTATTTTTAAGTCACAGAGATACCACTGGAGTCGTGGCTGCTGAGAAGTGCCGTACAAGGCCAGGTCAAGACTTATGCATCTACAGATCTGTTCTATAGAACAGTCTCTTTTTTTGATTTATGCTTGGATGGTGAACATTACAGGGTTTTTAATCTTTTCCATCGTTTCAAACTGTCTGGCTGGTCTGGAGGGGGAGGTCCCGAGCACTATAGTATGTAGTAACAGTCTAAACTTTAAATAGAGGTTGATGAAACTTGCCCTACCAGGGTGTATAACAAAGTTAGTGCCCTGTTTATACTTTGTGTGCTGGGAGAGCACCAGATGTTATATATAGACCTCTTAATATCTAAAATTATCTGGTTATGCATTCTTACTCATTGTCCAGAGTCAACACCGAAGGTTCCTTTTCCACTCCTGCGCTTGTTTTAACCAAGTTATGGCAAAATGCTCAGCAAAGGGAAGGGCGTTTATGGCTGCTTGTTAGAAATTCTCGAATACAACCATACATTGACTAGGAAAGGAGGAGAAGGGCAGAGTAAGGAAGTTGTTTCTTGGATGCAAGAAGTACAGGCTGGGGAGAGATGGTGCAAACCCCTGAACACTGAAGTTAGTGGGTGTGTGGAGATGTCTGTGATGGCTTTTTGCTCTATTAAGACAACAGTAATGAGATATGATCTTTTCATCTCCGTTCCTTTCTCCTGGATGGATATTCAAGGGCAGAAGTTTAGTTTGTTCACTTGGAGGATGGTCAGTAGGTCTTTAGAGCCCAGCACACAACCAAAAGCTTCTAGTGCCAGAGGGAACTGCAGAAAGAAAAGCCTTTAATACTTCTGTGCTGATGTAGGCTCTTGAGGAAACAATGCGCCTGACCAAATCCTCCTTCCTTTGCACAGTGTCATTCACCTCGTTCTCAGTGACAAGCGAAGAGCTAGAACAGTGTTTGGAGAATCAAAAAAGCGTCAAACCAAATAGTCAGCGAAATCCTCTTGGTTCCTTTCTCCTTCACCCTTTTTGTGGCCTCATGTTCCATCACTTTCTCAATGCATGAAGCCACACATTTCAGAAAAGGAAAACAGGAATTTGTAGCCTCCAAAATATTCCCATTTCTGACACAGAAATGCAAAGTGCTCGGAACTGTTTTCTGGAAATAAATGAGCTGTCACCGTTGGTGATGAAGATGTCTCAAGTGTACTTTTCTGAAGTACAAAAAAGTAATAAAAATACTTTGTACGTTCAGTGTTAGTCATAGATTCTTTTTAGTTCTTTCTCCCCTCATGCTGCTTTCTGCTTTGATTTCAATGGGCCATTTTTTGATTTGCTGAGAATAATCCTCAGACCTGGTTTTATGCTTTTTAAAAAAGTTTAATTTCTATTTAAAACCGTAAAATTTCAGATTAAATCAGAAAAAAAAAATTCTTTCTCACTCTGCGTCTCTTTCTACTACTTTACTATTCAGTGCTTTTACTTTCTCTGTCTCAAAATCTTTATTTCCCATCACATTCTGGCACTACTTTGTCTCCTCCTGTGTGTTTCTGTTCTGATCCCCCCCCTTTTTTATTCTACAGGTGTGTTAAGACGTGGGGTTATTTGCTCAAAACGTGTGCAATGAATTGTTCGGGGGGGGGGGGGTGGTGTTCATATGACAGTAATTTCCAAGTTATCTTTAAAAATGAGAGTGGTGTAACCGGCTGGACAGTATGGCTCGATATCCCCGCTCAAAGGGGAATCAGGGAGTTATTTTTCCTTGAAATTATATTATGGTTTGCACTGAATGCGGACACATGTAACCAACTGTAGTTTTGCAAACAATATATGGTAAAGTAAATTCTGCTTAGATGGGAGTGTGAGGTGGTTATTTTTCTCTGGAAACTTCTTGGTATTAGCAGGAGCGTCCTGTGCCAGCGATGCACGTACTTCACCTATGCTTATAAAGTGCTGTTTACTTTTCTCCTGCAAACACAAAAGCCAAGTGGGAAGGGATATTTCATAAACTCGGTGCTATTGTGTCCTCTGGTCTAAGCCATAAAACAAGAGTAACAGAGACGTTCCCTTTGAACTTGAAATCCCTTTCTAAGCTGCTGATCTAACCTAAGTGAGAGGGGGAGACGATACCAGCCAGAAAATTTTTCTCTTCTGGGTATTCCTCCCCCTCTGTCCCTTTCTCCCCCCTTTTCTTTTTTTTTTTTTTAGATCCTTAAGTGAGTTTGATGCTGCACCTCTGCCCATAAATTTAAAAAAATATTATCGTAATGTAGGTCAGTGAACTGAAACGCCACTGTACACCACGGGGGATTAAAGTCAGCGAGGCAGCCCTCTCCCACTCCCACTAGGTCATATGACAATATAAACAAGAAATGCAAGGAGCCTTCAGCTTTTTCTTGCCCTAATCCTTTGTTTATGCAGCACTTAAACTGACTTTTGGGGTCGTCTCTGTCTGGCATTAAAGCCCTAAAGCTTTTTGAAGTTTCCCTGAAGTTAATAAAATTAGTCTGCCCTCATTGCTAGGCCCCTTGCTGCTGCTTCACAGCAGACTCTCTATCCCTGACTGTCTTCGCGGCGTTTGGCTTTTTAAGTTAATATTTTATAACAAAAAAAAAAAAAAAAAGAGGAGTGTTTGAGAGAAAAGCAGAAAGATCTCCCAAAAGGCTATTCAGCTAATAGGCAAAGTGATTGCCATTGGAGAGGTTCTGAGAACTCAAAGGGGATTAACTTAAAATCCAGCGATTGGAGGTAAATTGCTGGTTCAAGTAATTGGAAGTGTTGAGTTTCAATTGGAGAGAACAACATGCGTTTCTGCGGCTTTTTAGAAAGCAAGACAAACCCCAAAAATTAATTTTTATTTTAATTTTATAAAATGGTCCTAAAGCTGACAAAAGGACATTTCCTTTGTACTAATTATCCATCCTTCACCTATTTTACTGCAAAGACTGATCAGTTATCTTCGTTCTTGCGGCGTTCTCTTATTATTTAGTAGTCTTCTTCAGGGAGAAAATAGTGATAGACTGGCTGGGGAACCGTGAAGTATAGTATTTAGTGTAGGGGTCTGAGG
Source organism: Cuculus canorus (assembly GCF_017976375.1). Lineage (NCBI taxonomy): Eukaryota > Metazoa > Chordata > Aves > Cuculiformes > Cuculidae > Cuculus > Cuculus canorus. The sequence continues at coordinate 6,526,580 of NC_071411.1, read as the reverse complement.
CTTCATGTCATAAAGGTTTTACTCCAAACAGCTGCTCAGACGAGTCACTGAGCACTTCTTATCTCAGTACCACTAACACAGTGGTTTGTTTCTAATGGCCTTGAGAGATGCCCAGAGAATCACAGTGATATGGACAGAACATATCAATCACCAAACGGAGGGATTTTTTAACAAGTTGACCATCGGCGTGAAAGGAGCAGTGCAGCTGGAGCCCTCGGTTACTTTCCTAAACTATGTGTGCAAGAGCAAGACTCTTAAAAGCACATTTACTTATAAAAGATGAAGGAATTTAAAATCAAAAGGTTATAAGTGAGCATGGCATACTTAAATGGTCTTCGATTTTGTTGCTGTTACAGTCATCAATTGTAGGTTATCGTTACCAGTTTAGTCCAAGATACGTGATGACTGTAACACTTGTTCACAGAAATCAGTCTGAGGTTTTTTCTGAAAGCCTTGCTGGGGAGGCTCCGAACTGAACCTGGTATGATCGTTCACCCTGTAATCCCGTTTTTAATTAAGTTAAAGATAACTTTGAAGTGCTCTTGGAAAAATAAAATATGTTTATGTTGTCTTTAAAGTTGGCTTCCTGTGCCATTTTGAGGGGGTAAATACAAAAATAATAGATATGTGGAAGGTCCTCGCTGGAGTTGAATAGGGCTAAGCAGCGCGTAGCCAGCAGTGGAGGAAGGAGTTGTTCATTTTGAAATTCTTGTTTTAGGAATAAAAGATTTATCGGAAGAAGTAATATTTTTATTTCACTAGCTAATGCAACTGGAAAATGAAGGTTTTGAGAATCTAAGTGCTTCTTTGGGCTGGAATTAACAGCTTCTTTTTCTGCCAGTCTTCTGTTTCGAACCTGAAGAAAGTCAAGTGTGCCTGAAAGCTTATCTTCCCCTCCTGCCACCACCTATTATCAGTGGCTCTAGTAAAAGACTTAGTTTTAAATTTAAGCCTGAGGTTGCCAAGCAGTGATATTACCATTAGTCATTCACAAGCTGTTTCGCTGGAGTGTTGTGTGGTCGGTGTGGGTGCATGAAGAGGACAGACACACGGAAAATTAGAAACACGACCTTTTAGGAAAAGATGTGGGGTGGATGTTCAGGCAGTGAATGCTGTTGAGACATCCGGATGCTGCTTCTACAGCCTTGACCCTCTGCTCAGCTGGGAGCGGACCTGCCTATACTGTTGTCATTTCCAGGTGAAAGAAGGAAGAAGGGCTGTAGACATTTCTCATCCTTCATGTGCGTGTGGTCTGGGACTGGATGAGGTCCTGCTGGTGCTTGCTAATATTGCACAGTCCTTTCAAGGCTGTTTATGGCTGAGCAAGTAAATTCCATTTAAACCAAACCAAAACCTGAATTTCTGATCCTACGTTTACTGTCATACTGAGATTGGCATTAAAATAGAGAAATGCATATGTAACAAAATTGTGAACAAGAACACTAGGAATTTGAGTCTGTATATGCACTACTGTTCATGGAAGAGGCTTTGGGGAAGGCAAGTAGCTTAATAAACCGCAATACTTTGAGTCATCATTTAAACTGAGTAAAGGGAAGTGCTCAAAATTGGTTATAATTCTTTGCCGTTCCAAGTCGCTTTGGTCTTTGAAACCCTTAGATTTATCCAAAAAGAGCTCCTAAAATATGAAAAAGAGCTGCAACTTCAGTCACATTAAAAAAAAAAAAAATCTTGAAAAGATTTAAATAATATCCCCTTATTTCTTCTGATAAGTAAATAAATGCTCTTGCTGTGGCTACGAGGTGGAGTAACTCCAGGCGTTAGGTATACAAGGATATTCACACCTACAGGATTAGGCTCACTTCACTGCACCTTATACTTTGTAATGCCTAAGGGAAGGTTGTTTATCTTGCCTTACCCACCCACCTTGCTGCCTCTTGTTCCTGATAGCTTAATTAAGAATTCAGCTTGGAATGGTTCTTCCCACTGGGTTACAAACCTTGAAATTAAAATTGGATACAATGGTCATAAGGCTTTTAGTTTAACAAATCAATGACTATGTAAAGGTGACTGTTTAAAAAGCTCTATTTAGAAACTCTGAATAATTCCGTCATTTCTTTGGAAGTAGCTTTTGGAGCACAGTTCTGGAGCCAAGAGACAGAGAATGCTTATGTAGGTGATTATGTACTTATCTGTAGGATAAGGGGTGGAATAGACTTATTGTGAGCGTAGGTACTGAAGTGACTTCTGTAGGAAGGTTTCAAAGCAGAAAAGATGTTTTAATTAACTGATCTTTAAAGCATGTTGTGATGCAGGTTTTGTTCTTCCTATATTTGTAGAAAGGAGGTGAAAGAAGAAATATATTAGTTCACATAGTCATCTACAGTTTTAGACACATACTGCCTTAAACTCTGCACTTTAAATGGCTCATCTAGAGTTTCATCATTTGAGGGTAAATGGTTTTCCAAGGGCAGGGTGGTAGAAGTTGCTAAACTTAGTGTATCTTATAGATATTGCTTTTTTTTTGTCACTTTGGATTGTAGGCTCATGAAGCTCTATTTCTTTTGCAGGTGATTGATGATTACAGTGTGATCGGTCGTTCATTGTTCAAAAAGGAAACAAACATCCAGATTTTCGTGGGTCTGAAAGTCAAACTGTCTACAGGAGAAGATGGAATAATAGATGGTGGTTTTGGGCAAAGTGGCAAATTTAAAATCCGAATCCCAGGTATGTGCTTATCAGCTAAAAAATACTGACTATGGAATCATAGGATGGTTTGGGTTGGAAGGGACATTGAAAGGTCCACTATAGTGGATCAGGTTGGTCAGAGCCTCATCTAACCAATATTTCCAGAGGTGGGGCATCTGCCACCTCTCTGGATGACCTATTACAGTGTTTTACCACCCTCACTGTAAATGACTTCTTCCATCTATCTAGTCTGAATCTACCATCTTTTAGTTATCTATTTAGTTATTTAATGTCAAGTGTAAAGGATCTTTCCATATTGTAAGTCTGAACGTTACCAGTAGTCTCCTGAAGTTTTGAAATCAGTACCTACTCAGTTGGACCACTGATGATTTCGTGGGTTGTACTTCTTCTAATTAAATGATGGCAGTGACTTACATTGTGAGACTGACTGACCTTAAGCCACATGTCGTGTGTCAACAAAGTCTGGTCTCAAAATGTAGTTCCTTGTTAAGTGTCAGTAACATTGAAATCACGCTCTGCCTAGAAAGGATTGTGGAAATCTCACCTCTCTTAATATACATTGCACTAGAGCCCCTCTGAACAAATAATGGGAAAATAAACCTGCAATCATTTTTACCTGTAGCTATTTGTTAAATATGATATAGTGAATGTAAGTTCCTTAAATTGGCTCTGTTGTGCATGTTATTACTTGACTTGCCTTCAAGCAAAAACTGCTTGATAAATGAGTTCTTCCAGGTCTTGAGAGGGTTGGTTTTTTTGTTGTTGTTGCTTATATCTCCTCGTTTAATGATATTATATATTACTGTATGTTTCATCCTTGGTGGATTACAGCAAGGATTTATGCCTCCTTAGGTTAGAACACGGGTAATGATGGGTGCTAGAGTTTATAAGTGTCATTACTGGATTTTTTTCTCCTTCTTTTAAGGTAGGAGAGTTGTGCCCAGCCTTTTTAAAAGGCAATAATAGGTGCTGCATTTAACTGAGATGCTGGGATAAGATTTTAACGATACTGGGAGCACTTTGCATTTCTGCAGTGTCTTCAGCACATTTGTCACTAGGTAATCCTTCACCTTCTTTACGGAAATGAGCGAGATTACTTCTGTTGTACAAGTGGAGAAAAGAAATCATGATGTACTATGACAGCAAACAGTCATAAAGTGATTGATCTACGGAGAAAACTGAAGTTTCCTGATTTCTTGCTGAAGATGGACTGTTTTCCATTTAACTTAAGACTTGATGCAAGTGCTCCAGTTTTGACCCTCAGCAAATTTCCTTTCTTAATATCACAAGATAAGAATAAGAATTTCTGACTAGACAAAAAACCTCCTATATGCTGTCCTAGCTGGAATTCCAGTTTTGTCACCAAATGCTACACTTTGCTAACAGTTCTGAGAGCCTAATTAGTAAGCACAGTGCATATTTAAAGAAAGAAGATGCGCCAGATATGTGCGTGCTTTGCGTTTTCTGTTCTAGAAAAGCTTTTAAAAGTTCACTGAGACATGTACCTTTAGGTAGGTAGTGAAATGATGTGTAAATGACCTTAACACTGAAAAGGGTTCAAGCTGAAAATCAAGATGATATCTTTCTTAAAAACATATTCTCAGTAGCTTTTATCTCCTGGAGGCAAAAATATGATGAAAGAGAAGAACGACAGGAGAATGGCATTTATGTTGCCATTTCCACGTTTTAGACGGAGGAAATAGTTCTTCATGGGACAAGGAGAAGCCTAATAAGGAGTCTTTGTCACTGTTGTGGATGTAAATAGGAGCTATAATTGTGAACCAGCAGTCACATTCAGGAAAGATTTAGAAAATTGCTTTTTGCTCTGTATATTGAGTTAGTGGAAAGAAACGATACCTTTAACCGAGGTGTTCATTATCTAATCTTGGTTATACTCTTCTGATGTTTAACAGAAGACCATGAAACAGAGGACCCTTTATGGTTTGTTCTTTGAATGAGAAGGATGTGTAGCAGAATAGTAGAATTCAATACCTCTCGAAGGTAGGCAGAATAATAAAACCTAGTTTTCTTTAGTCTGGGTCAAATTCGGGTACTCTTGCGATCTGGAAAGAAGAGGCAGTAAGCTAAATCGGCACAAGCTAAGAATATCAAACAATGTGTAGCTAGTGAGGCAAAACCCCACAGAATTTGGAGGGGCCTAAAACCTGTGTCTTTAAGAGTTGCGGAGATTTGTGTGTAGGAGGAGGGCTATTGCTGTGATGCTGTTTAAGTCAACTGCAGTTCACATTCCTTTGTTAGGTCAGTGTTGCTTTTTTAATGTGTCTGCATCCTGTTTGTGGGGTTTTAGTTTTGGGTTGTTTTTTTCTTTTATTCAATTTAACTGATCAGGGTCTGCTCTCCCTCCCCCCCAATCCTTTAGCCTTGCCTCCCTTTGTAGAGTGTCTCTTACAGATTTCTTTTCTGAAGAGCTCTTTTTGATTTTCTGAAGTTATATTGCCACAATTCCTTCACAAATGTATCAGGGAGTGGGAGGGAGGGGAAGGAAATGTTCGAGTTTAAAACTGCCTTGGACCGCCTTAGCCTGGCAGTCAGTCAGTCAGTCCTCTCCAATTGAAAACCAGTCTTAACCTCTGGAATTGAATAGCTCGGTTGGATAGTTAACCTGATGATAGCTGTGGGCTGGTTTTAGAAACAAACCTCTGCATAGCTATAAAAATCGGGTAGATGATTGGAGATTTGTGTCCTGACTCCTTCAGGAGATAGTAGACTATGGCACGTTGGACGTTACATGGTCCCACTGGTGCCAGCATCCTCCAGTCTGCTCACACAAGTGAGTGTTGGTTTTCCTGAGTGCTGTTCCATAGGCACTTGGAAGTGGCTTATGTTTGCCTATACATCACAGCCTGGGAACATTGTCTTATGTCATCTGTGGGCTGAAACTTGGCAGACCTCATGAGTAGCAATGGCAGAACATGGATCTGTTTCTTATTCTGGCGCTGCTTGTGTGCAGCAATAATTCAGATGCTTCTCTCTGCTCTTCTGCACTATGAAATAGGAATAATTACTATCCATTCTGGAGCAAAAGGAAAAAAAAAAAAGAATGCTGTGATTTAGATTTATTCCAGATTTGGGGCATTAATATTTCTTGAAAAGGCTTAATTATCTTTCTTTAAAGTACAAAGAACACATCTAGAGTACAGCATGCGATTGGAAGTTCCTCAGTCACTGAAAGATGTCAGCAATTTGGATGAAATTCAGGGAAGAGCAGCAAAAATGCTAGAGAGGCTAAAAGAATTGATTTATGAGGGAAAGAAGATGAAAAGAAGTGCATGAAACTTGGCTAAATGATGTCTAAGTGGGAGATAGGATTATCTGCAAGTATTTGAAGAACATAATGGAGAAGAATCCCTTAGGGTGGTCCAAGGAGGTAGAAATAAAGCTAATAACATGAAATAAAGCAAAGTGTAACTTGGCTATTGAGAGATGTTGTTTAGCAGAGATTTCTTACACTGCCAGATCGTGTTTGCAGAGGAAGATGATGTAGTTCTATTTTGAGAACAGTCATGCAGTTTGCCTGGATGTTTTCTAGTGCCTGTGTCAGGGTAAACCAGCCAGGCAGTCGGGTTGGGGGAAGCAGGACAATGTATTTTTCATCTCATTTCTGATTTTGTGTTCAGACATGCTTTTATTGCTTGAATGACAAGAAAGAACCTCCTTTCTAGACTGTTTGCTGCAGCATCTTGGTTTTTTGTGAAATAAAATAAAAGTATTTGCTGGCAGATCTGCTCTTCTGTAGGGCTTGGTTTGTGGACCTATTTGTGGTTTTGAGCGAGGAAGAATTGTAAAGACACGTTAATTGACAGGATGACGCTTACTGTCTAGTCTGGTTGTATGATCAAATGCATAAAAAGGGGGACAATCTCTAAATTCATAAAAGAATTTTGCTTAGTTTAACAAGCTGCTTAAAAAACAAACAGGATTTGAAAGACAATTTAAACTACGGTGCTCTGTAGGTTATGCTAAGCGTGTGTGTGTGTGTGTGTGTTCGAGCGAGTGAGCTACTGATGAAGTGCTTCTTGCTGAGGTGGGTGATAGATGGCAGCTGTTTTCATTGTAAATGGGACCAGTGCATTATATAGACAGGGTAAATGAGGGAAACGTATTGTTCGCCTTTGATGAAGAACAAGTTTGGGGAGGCAGGAACTGTATGTTTAACCATCTTATTCTAAGGGAAGACAAAAGCTAACAATGACAGTCTTTGGAAAATGCTTATTTCAACATAAGTTGCACCTAGGAATGTCATGCCAGTTGGTGAGAAATTCAGAGGAGAGTTCAGTGAATCGTTTGAATAACATAGTGCTAATTGTGGATTTTGTTTAACTGTCTCTCACCCAAGAACTGACCCTGTAAAACTCTGCTTGATTTGCAAAATCATAACCTGTTGATGTGTCTCATGACAGCTTTTAAAAGATTGGCTCTAGGTATGCCCATTTCATTGGTTTTGGCAAGTTGCATTTGTCTTGTGCTTAAATATTGTAAAATGTAGTTACTTTTAAAATCTAATTGGAGCATATGTGCTATCTCAGGCATGGTTCACTTTCCTTTCTGTCTGTCTTTACCATCTAGTTGCTAGCAAAGTGTTCATCCTTTCTGAGGCACTGTGGTGTGTTTGACTGCTATTCTTCTCTTTTTGACACAGTACAGTAAAAATTTCTGTATGCGAGACAAGTTAAAAGCTACCTTATTTCTTAATGCGAAAGAAGCAATGCATATCTGACACTCACAAAGCTGAACACATTTCTGAATTAAGCAAATTTAAATGTAATAGAAGGCACACTTTTCATAAGAAGACATACAAATGAGAATATTAGAATATGAGCTTTTTAACTTTGCAGTTCTTTTTACCTCTACAGGGTAATGGTAGTTTTAAGTTTCTTAGAAAAGGTGAAGACAAAGTTGTTTGTGACGTTGTCCTTTGTTGCCAGGAACTTTTTGCCTTGCATTTATAAGTGTTATTGCATACGAGAGAGAGTGTTTTTACTGTTCCCGCTGCTTGTTGTGGTAGAGAGGCTGAAGGAATAGCACTGATGCTTTCCCTAGTTCAGGGGATGCAGTGCCTCTGGGATCCCACAGTGTTGGTGTAAGATGACATAAAGTGGTGAGAATTAACCAATGTGCCTTATTCGTGAGAATCTAGTGTCCTTAAGTGTGAAATTAAGGGTTGAAATGCTGAATATGTGTTTCCCCCTTAGTGTACTGAGGAGATGGTGTGTCCTTGTGGTTTGGTGTTTTGGTGTTTTGCCACATACTTTTTGCATTGGATGGGATCCCACACTGCTTTGCAAAGTGGTTAATGACATAGAGGGAAAGCTTTGATGTAAGAGCTGTGGGTGAACAGCACCACTCTGCGTAATTTCAGTTCCAGTTAAAAATTGTGGATTTAAAAGTAGGATTTGGATCGGTTACTTTTTAGTGCTCCACTTGTGCAAGGGAGTTGAATGAGGTTAAATAGTATGAGGGAAATTAGAGTTATGCAAAAATGGAAAAATGCAATAGGAAAATAATTTGTCTTATTGTTTTCTATAACACCTCCTTTCAGAAATATCTTATTTGTGTTATTTTCCACCATCATTATTATCATCATCATCATCATTATTCTTCAAGGGGTATCTCTCTTTCTTCAGGTAGCTCTCAACACACCAACCTAGCTGACATTTGTGGAATGTTAGTTACAGGGCTTTTTAAACAACTGCAGGAGACAAGCTTTAAATAGTTGACTGTAGATAAATGTCATATTCCTAACTCTGTAATTTGGAGGGCAGTTCTTACTGACATCAGCAGGAATGGGGCAGTCTAAACCTTTTCATTGAACTGAGAATAATTAAACATCCTGTCACTAAGCAGCATACTTTTTTTGTGGGAGATCTTGACATTTGGAATCCTTTGCTTGTGTTGCATTAGAAGAGGATAATCTTCTTCTCTTAGGCCAAATGAAATTTAGGTACATTTAATGTCCATGTACGCCCAGCCTGGCTTCTCTTTTAATAAAAGAAAATAAAAAATTGTTGGCTGCAAGAGTCTGGTGGGTTGCCATCCCTGTCATTATCAGGTGAGGCTGAGCAGGATTTTAGTCAAGAGGAAAAACAAAAGCCCAAGGGCAAAAAAATCTGTGTAGCTGTGTTTTATTTGAAAGCTGGAGATTAGCTCTGCTTGTTCTTTAACAGTCCCTCTTCCCCTACCCTCTAAAACAAACAAAACCCAAAATCCTTGAGGGGTACTTCAAGCATAAATCTCCTTCTCTCTTTTTGGTGAAAGTTGGCTAATGTAGTACGGACAGAGGCTGGGAGAGGATTTCTGCCAGGGAAGCATCACTTCCCAGTATGATCACCTCTCGAGCGGATTAAACTGTAGTGATGTGAAAGTCCTGGTCACCACATATGAACTCCTGGTTCCTACGGTATGGAAAAAAAAGTTGGCCTGAAGGAATCAAACCTGCCTTTTAAGTGGTGACATTCTGTAAGCCCATATTGAGTTTTGGAGCTGAATATCCAGATTTATTGACCTTGGAATGTTCTTTTTGTGCAATCAAAATAAAGATTTGTGCACATTCCTTCTGAATGAAAACAGAAGTCAAAGAAGTGTTAATGTATTAACCGTCTGGCTGTCTCATGTTAGTACCAGTAAGTTCTTGTCTTGGCTGTAATGACAGAATTGCAGGACTGAGTCTCTAAACTTCGAGCTTTGCAGGGTGATGTGTTGGTTATAAGATTGGTTTCAGAGGCAGCTGGTCATTGCACACTAGAGTAGATGCTGTGTTCAAGGGAGGTTAAGACTCCTCTTCAGATATCAATACCAGTATTTGGATATTTGCATCGGAGTGTCTGTTGAGCAGGTTGCTTTTCTGGGATCAGGCAGACGCAGATGATAAATTATCAGGCACCAGGTACATAGCAGTGTCTGAGTAGTGTTTCTAGGGGAGAAAAGGTCCAACTTCTGTGGAAACCTGTGTGTTGGGTACAGTTTAGGCCACAGAGTAGTCTTCTGAAAATGAGATGGACTTCATTTCTTTTCCCCAACTACACACCTTTTTTTTTATGTCTATGCAAGAGGAGCTGTAGGAAAGTGTCATTAATGCAATGGAAGGACCATTGATGGTCCTACACCATATGAGGTGATCCATGTTTCTTCCCTACTCGACACACACTAATGACTTTTGCATTTTCCTTGAAGCTAGGGCTATGGGTGGCCTTCAGGAAAAAGCGGTATTGCTCTATGAACGATCTTTAAATGGTGGCAAAGAACTGTGTGTCCCGAACCTTTCTTCCTACCGCAAATAGCAAAAGCACCTTATACTTTAAATAGTGTGAGCTTAGCCTTAAAGCAAACTTAACTTAAACTCTGGGCCTTGCTGGCTATTGTCTTCATGCTTAGGTAATCATTTCCATTACTTCTACTCTGTAAAGCATGGTTTTGCGAGCTTTTCGTTTGCATTTTGAAAACAGTAAGGGTATAGGCACTGCCTCAGTCTAAGAAAAATTACTTTGAAATGGGAAGAATATTAAGGTGATGAAGTTAAGCATTAAAACATCAGAATAAAAAAAAAAAAATCTTAATTAGCTCTCCATTGTGCATATGCATTCTGATACTCTCTCCATTTGCGTGATTGCGTTCCCTATACTGATACACACAAAGAAAACTTCGCTGGTTTTGGGTGATGCTTTGTAACTGACTTGTTGTCTCTTACTGTTTTATTCTCCTCAGTGAACAATGCTTTATTTTTTGTACTTCGAGTTCCATTGTAAATACAAAAGTAATTATTTTTGCAAGTAAGGAAAAAATATCCTATTAAGAAAAGAAAACAAAAGTAATTCCAGCAGATAGGATTTGTTTGACCATAGCATGGGTATCTTTCCTTCTATAGATCTTCAAATACTTACAAGGGAAAAAAAAATCATCTCCCAAAGCCTCACCTGAGGTTTTCTTGTTTTCTTCTCTTAACAATAGCTTCCAATATCCCTCAAGTCCACTTCACTTTGACTAATTTCTGCTAATGCTCTTGCATCTGTCCTATCTCCTTCTGTTCTTTATTTTAGTCTGCTACTGCCACTGCACCCCCTGCCCGTCTTTCTTGGTCTCTGAAATCCTTTACCATTATTTTGCCCTCCAGTATTTCTGCCAGCAGTTTCGGGCTGCTGTACGGGGTGTGCAGTATTAGGGGGTGATTTGTTTCTGACCTGTGGATGTTCTGGTGTTGTTACATTGCAAACCTGTGAAAGGAAAGGGCTGAAAGGAAAATCCAGTCTGGCTTTGCTTGAGATTGCCCTCTGCAGGTGGAGGCTGTAGCAATTTTGTCTGCCAAAATAGGCTTTTCCAAGGGCGTGCTAATTAACATCTTTGTTTTTTTGCCTGCAAGAACAGCCGTTGCTCTACTAGTATCCTAAAGTTAAGTTTCAGATCCCTGTTGAAAAATATAAAGAAGTTGTAGTTAGAATTTGTTCATCTGAATTTGAGGATAAAATGGGGATCTGATAGTGCGGGGAGAGCTTGGGGGATGATTGTGGGTTTTTAACAAGTATTTTGAAACTGAACAATTGTTATTTCAGTTGGCAGCGACGCTGGCAGTCAGCTGTCCAAAGTATTCACAATGGGAAGCTCCCAAAGAATGATTTTTTTTTTTTCCTCTTTTGTTTAAAAAAACCCAAAACAAAACACAACTCTAAAACTGTAAAGGTTGTTTCTTCTCTTAGATGAACTCAGGTCATAGATATAAGAGTTTTCTAAGCCACAAGGCCTAGAGATATAAATTAAACAAACTGAGGTTTGCCCTCGGTTGCATGTTTTTAGGATCTGGGATTTCAAAAGAAGTGCACTTATCTTGAGATTTGTGGTAAAGCCGAGAGCTGGTAGTGCCACTATCCGTTATAACCTTATTTCTGTGCCAGGGTCTCTTGTGGTTGTAAGTCTTTCCAGTTAATCCAGGCTTTGTTATTTTGGAGGAATGTAGTTGTTGTGGAAAGTTGCATTCTCTGGGAGAAAATAAGCATCGTACGTATTTAGGGTTCTGATCTTTGAATTATTACAACAGCAACTGTAAGCTACTTGGACCCTATTGCACAGTTGAGATCACTGGAAGGATGTAGCGAAGCTGTAATTGATGTAGCTGAGGAGGCTGCTGTCTTCTGAGCTCATTTTTGCCATCACATCACTACCTTATCTGGTGACCTTTTCCAAATTATCGGATATCATTTGGCTTCATACTACTATGTGCAGTGCTACAGACTAAGGGAAGAGTGGCTAGAAAGATGCCTGGAGGAGAAGGACCTGGGGGTGTTTGTTGACGAGTCCCCATCCTTGGAGGTATTTAAAAGACGGATAGAGGAGGTGCTCAGGAACATGGTTTAGTGGCAGATAGGAATGGTTGGACTCGATGATCCAAGAGGTCTTTTCCAACCTGGTGATTCTATGATTCTGTGATACTGTTGTGTGAACTATCCCGTATCAGGCTGTCATGAGCCTTCCTGAACTTTCTTAGGAAATTCATTGTTATATGGGGTTTTTCTACTGTAGGTTACCTTTTTGAAGTAAAAAGGGGGAAAAAAAGAATCATGTTGGTGAGTGGCAAAATTAAATATTCAAATTGGGGAAAGGAATGAGCTTATTTCCTCTGTAAAAGCAGTTCTGCCCTTTTTTTTTTTGCATATGTGATAGTTGCAAAGTTCCATGAACACGCAACTGCGGGATAGAACTATATTTAAGTTAGAATTTTTTTCTTGCATCATCATTTATATTTTTCACTTAAGGTGGAGACTCCTTGCTACAGTCATTACAGACCAAATATCCTGTTCCTTATAGACGAAATTACGCATTTAATTTTTACTTCGCTGTATTTATGCTGCTGAAATTGCAAAGATTTTGGATTAGAATGTGGCATGGAACAACATGATTGCTCTTACTTTCATGAAATACAACAGTTTGTTTTAGTAAAGTGCTATACACACAAGAGCAGGATGCATGTGCTACCTTCTGTTTGGTTTTTTTGTTGTCCTTTCTTTAGGTGTTTCATTTTGCAAATTCAATACACTTGCTGTACTTTCAAGTGTGAAAACATTTTTTTTCTTGAGAAAGAATATAACTAAGTGTTTTTTATTATGTGTCTATACAGTTTGGCTAGGCAACCTTAGAACACACACACACATGAAATAATAATTCAATAGCTTTTATCTCTTAGAGGTAATAGGAAAATCCATTTTTGGTTTAATTCTCACCTAGTTCAACACAAGAACCCTTATACTTTCCGCTACAGGTTTGGGACGCTTCAGTGGGTGCTTTGAAAAAAATGCTGAAGGGACCAAGTACGGGATATTCTGAAGAGGAACAAAATATATATGTCTGATAAAAGTAAAATTAGCATTTCTATCAGTTCTGATGAAGTTCTCTGCTGTTAGTTCAGTGCTGTCCATCTGGGAAGGAAAGACACTTCAGTTGATGTCAGGACAGCTAAATGTGAGGGATCTGGAGGTTCCCTGTGGATTCAGTTATGAGACTGCACTGCCAAAATGTGGTACTTTTTAAAGTGATCATTAAATGCTCCAGAAAATGTGCTGGGGATTTACGTGTTTTTACATTTGTTGCCTCTACTTCTTTAGAGGTTTGAGGTGGAGTTTTATTGTGAAGGGCTACTCATTTTGGTGAGGGGTGCCAGGAAAGCACTCTGTGCGTGGATGGAACGTGGGATTTCAGGGTGCGCTGTTCATGAGCAACTCGCTCTGTCCCTCACCTAGCAGGCAGCTTTCTACAAGAGTCCTCTTGCTTGTTAACTTAGAGCAAGTGGAAACCCTGAGATCTAGATTGTGTTCCCAGCTCTGTAGGTTATTTATGTAATATCAAGGAAGGAATTATTTCCCTCATCTTTATTTCTGCTTCCTTGTGTGTGAAGTGGGATGCTGCCATCTTTGGATCTTAGAGTCCTCGCTTATGGCTTCACGGTATTTGGGTAGGAAATATTTGTGTTCCAAACCTTTATATAATTTAACTTTGATCTTATGAAATGTCCCTACGAGGGCAGCTCATGCATTCAGATTTCCCTCTTGCAATGAAATTTCTTTCCCTTTCTGTAAACTGTTTGTGCTTATTTACCTGATTTTGATCGTTCATCCCTTGGGCCTTTCACCTTCCCTTTCCACTGGTGTTTGTTCTGATAGCTTTTTGAAGTCTGAGTAAAAATATACACCGTGGGGGCTTCCTGGAGGCGTAGAGCTTTGTGGTTTGTAAATTGTAGGCTGTTTGAAGTATTGACTTGCAACCATGGCTGGTGCTCAGTGGTTGAGAACTGTTGTGTGACAAAGACGTTAACCTTGAGAGGCTGATCCATGTTTTGAGTTTGGGGACAAAAAAATAGTTGTTCTTAATAGTGTGCATTGATTTCAAGGAAGTCTTGCAAAGCAGTCTTTGGTTTGTGTTTTCACAAAGGGATTTCAGTGTTTAATAAAGAATAGGAAATAACTGGAGCTTCAATAGACCTGTTTTGATTGGAGGGGTGGTCTGCTGTAACGTGATTTTGTATAATATTATATATAAGCTGCAAAAGCACTTCCTGCCTGTAACTACAGTATTATTGCATTTTAAAAAGCTGCAGAAAAGACTTTAAAAGTCTTTAATAGCTGGAATAAAAGTTATAGGTAGACAGAACCATCATCCTGCTTAGAAAAGTCTTTTGTCTAATACCTGAGATTGTAACTTCAATCACAAGAATTTCATAATGTGTACTTTTGTGGATTTTATCATAATTTTCTTTTTAAATCTCTGAGCCCTCAATTCCCCCATCCCCTTCCCCTGATCCCCTCAACTATTCCAGATTAGGAAATGGAGCAAACTTGGTAATTCAGAGAACCTGTTCTTCCCCGTTACAACCGATTAGCTACCCTGTTTCACTTTTCCAATGTTTTACCATAACCTCTCTACTCTTCCTTGTGCCTCCCACCCTGCCTTCAGTTCCCTCTGTTTGACCATTTACCTTTTCTTACTCTCACAGCCCCTTCCTCTCCCAACCATCCTTGCCCGCGCAACCCTGAGCACCCTCAGCTGCTTTTTGTTTTTATGAAGTACGTAAATTCACAACTACCGAACCCTGAACCAAGGAAATGGACCTGTGCCATCTGTTCAATTACTTTGTTGTTTCATCCTAAACTGTCTCTTTGTATATAAATGAAGAACATTTGTTTGTGTGGTACAGTCTTGCTGTGCCCCTGAGGATTTTTAATTCAGTACATGGTTTTGCTGCCAGGTCTGTGTTTACTTCTGAATGCATTTGCTTACCTTCTCAGTTTTCTGTCTGTGAAAGAAGAATATTCCTTCTTTCTATTTTGACCAGCTAACGTTCGGATGTGTTAGGCTAAAGCCTGTTTGTCTGCATATTCCTAAAGTATCAGCTCATCAGGATTGGTATTATAATATGAATACAACCCAAAGAATATGCATTTGTTTTCTTTTTGATTGCAATGAATTATCTTTTCAAGCTAGCACAATGGTAACATGGGCTGTGCCAAACGTTGGTGCCAGGTAACGCTACAGGCAGGAGAGAAAGAAGACATTTTCAAGGACTGAAAATGTGGTAAAGAATGCAAGTTCCTACTGACAGGAGCAGGCTGTATATCACAAAGTGGGGATTTTCTTTTCATGGCTCATTACAATTGACTGTTCTTACAAGTACCTCCTCAGAAGATGTACAGAGATTATAGTCCCTTTGGAGTTCGTGTGGAAATCGATGCCTCATTCCCCAATCCCTGACTTCTTCCCCTAGTTTTCCCTTCATATTTTCCTTGTTATACTCTAAATAGTTTGAGGACATCATATAATTGTTTTTAGTTGTGGTTTTTCTTTTACTATCTTGAAAGTGTACGGGTTCAGAGCAAGATTTAGTTCATAGGGAAAAGCGGTATTAACAGCCCTTACTCCAGGGCTGTTGATAGAGAAAGGAACTTTTCAGGTTAAAACAAAACACTAGTATTGGAATGTGTGGAAGGCAGATGCATTTGTTTTCTGATTGTCACCACAATCACACATACTGAATAAGGCTTTTCTAAGGGGTGTGCATGAGGGGAGGCTTTCTTTGCAACCACAGTGCACCAACATGATTTTACTTTAAAAGGAAATTTTAGGAGGATGTTAACCACATCTTAGAATTCTGCTTGTGTAAAGCTGTGCAGATACTGCAAGTGTTTGCAAAGTTGATGGAGAAGATGCAATGTAGTTTGGATAAACCAAACTTATCCGGTAAATTATCAGCATTTTTATTTTTCACTGTAAGTGAAACTTAAGCTTGGGCTCAAGTCACTCTTCTTGGGCTCTGAGTCACTCTTCCCTTTAAAAGAAGTTGAGTATTTCAATAACCCTTTTCCATTTGCTAAGCCATGCGAAGTCCAAATAGGAAAGAAAGCTTTGGAGAAAATCATAAGATATTTTTATCATTTAATGTTTACTTATTTATTCCTATAAAAATCAAATTAATTTATCTTACCTGTGAAAAGAGAATAACTTGTCTATTTCTGATCATTGTATATTTCACTAGTGTTTACTCTTAAATATATGATATGGTTTCAGAGTAAACGTCTGCTGGAGCAATAATAGGAGTGATTCTCATTTAGAACTTTTCATAAAGGAAAAAGAAATCAATTTTATTTGGCATTCAGAAAAAAATATAAGTAGATTAACAACAGATTTTAAACATCTTTATTAAAGCTTAAAATTGTACAGAAAAAATACTGACACTTGTAAGGAGACTGTGCTGTAAGGTTTTGCAAATGAGTTTGGTTGAATAACCTTACTTTCTCTAATTTTCATAAAGAAGATGGATTTGTAATGTACAGAAATGATTTCTTTTAGGGTGGTTAAGGAGCAAGAGAAATCCTGAAAGCACAGAGAAGTCTCTGTGTTATTCAGAACCTGAAGTTTCTTGAGTTTGCTTGTTGATGGTTGAGAATCTCCTGTTAAAGACCATTTGATTTTCTCTCTACTTAAAGCTTTTATGCTTATATTGTTTAGATATGGTTTTGATTTCAGGACATACATATGGATTACGCGTATAATAAGTGGAAGCATGTTATGGACTCCCTGCTACTTTCATTGAACCAGGTAGTTAGAATTGGTTTGAGATGGAAAAGGAGGAAGGGACCAGCTGTAAGCAAATTGATGGACCATATTTCAGTCCAGCCCTGCTGATTATTTCTAATTGAAGCTGTCTGAGCCAGTCTTAATACAATTTAGTTATCGCTAGCCAGAAGGATTTTATTTATGGAGCAGGGCCTGTTGGAACTTCCTCCAACCCCGCAGAAGCTGTGAATGGGAGAGAGCTGATCGGGCATGCCTGGCTAGCGTATGCATTTCTTTAATAAGGCAGGGATTGATGTCTTTTGCAGTTCAGGGGTTAGGTAAACAGCAGTCCCTAGGTTCAAGGCTCTCCATGTTCAGTTGTTTGTTTATAAGGATCTCAGAAGGTTACGTTAGCCTTTTTGACATCCCAGGGGAGCTTTTCTGACCATAGTATAACCTCATCTGCTCCGAAGTTGCTCAGGAGGTGTCACATCACTTTTTTGGAAAGGTACCGCTGAGTGGAGTGTCTGCAGCTCATACCTAGTCTCTAGGAAAGGCGAGTGGAATCAGTGGTTGGAACACTGAATCTGTCTTCAGCAACTCGTAAATAATTGGCACGTGTTGTATATCTAACTAATTGCTCTGCTTCCACGCTCAGACTTGATATTTGTACACACAGATTGCTATTACATGTACCTCAGGCTCGTATTGAATTGCAGTTTTGAAAAATCAGTTATGTATATGACTGATTTCTCCAGAACTTTGAGGTTAAGTCTTTTACTAATTTATGCATCTGTTGAATGGCAGTGGCATTACCTTGTATAGAATAAAATCTGAATATGGAAGTAGCGTTGTTAGTAATTTTTACTTCAAAATTAGCAATGGCTACATGTTGAACAATACTGTGATTTAGAATGCGTTTCATGAGGCTCATTTCTATGGCTATCGTGTCCCAGCCTTCCTCTTCCACAGAGGCTGGTGATGGTCACCCGAGAGGTGAGGAAGCAATGGTGCAAATTCATCTGGGTCTTCTTGCAGTGTGGTTCTGATGAGTGGAGTTGCTCTGGAATTTGAGGATGACTTTACTCAGGGTTAGAAGTGTGCTTTATCATGCGTGTGACTGGCTGCTTTTAAAATGTGAAATGTTAAGAAGTTGGCTTAAATCTCCGAATTTGTTGAATTCGTTTTCACTGGTTTGATGTCTGGCAACTTGTACCTCCTTTTTCTGTAGCATCTCCAGTCTGTAGCCATGCAGACCCAAACAGATATCAATAAAAGTAGCTGCACACCTACATCACTGCTTGTGAAATATCCTTGTGTACAGACAGGGGAAACTGAGGCACAACTGTGGGCTGTGTATTGCTGCAGGATGTTTCTGAGAGCACCAAGCCTGTACTGACCCTTCCTGTCTTGTAATCCCCACCATCGTGCTGCTTGACCTGCAATGTCATTGTTTTCTTGGGACAGGTTTGTGCCAGTCCTGCAGCTTTTCAGGAAGCCTGAACTTTGTCTGGTGGTCTCAAATAGGACTATTAAGTATCGTGTCCTGTAAAAATCCATATGGGTGGCATTCCAGCTGAAAGGTGAGGTGTTTGGAGTGGGAGGGCGCAGCCACTTCCATCCTGGCTGAGGTTTCACAATACTAAAATATGAACATCTTGTCACTTGCAAATAATGTGTGGGGTCTGACTTAAATGTTGGGTTTCGAATTTAATCAGTATTAATATGATAACAGGAATGTGACAACTGAAGCAAACACAAAGAGATTATCTTCTTAGCCAAATGCATCCATTAGCTAGGAAATATAGGTTTCTATTAAATAAAGCAGACAGATGGACTATTGGAGGTGACTGAGAACAGGAGGGGGAGGGGGCTAAAAGGTGAAAGTTGAGGTTTAGAAAATCTCTATAAAAATAAAAACAAACCATCCGTCTTCATGGTTGGCGTTTTACCCTCTCGTTGCACTTTAGGGATGGTGCTCCGATTCCTATCGAGAACATTATGCTGAAACTTAATCTAAAGGAGCACTTACTCCTGCCAAACCCTGGCTCAGCAACCGTTCCGCTCCCCCAGAAAGAAGTGGCCAGCAAGGCTTCAGATATAGGACAGTGTCATGCCATCTTCAGGAAAATTGCTGCTTTGAGATTCTGGGGGAAGACAGATTGGGCCTTGTCCCACAAAATCACATTTAAGCATTTCAGAGCCGTTGTAAAGCAAATTATTTGTCTGTGTGTGTGTATCTATATGAATGCCCATCTACTAACTGTTGCGATGATGTTTATAACCAGCGTTTGAAACCAAGATTATACTAGTATAAATAATTATAGATAATGCAGATAACAAGAAGAAAATAACATAATTAAAAGAATTTTACAAGGTGGACAATTCACTAAGATAGATGGAGTAACACAATACATTCTAAAAAAAAATCTGTAACAGCGCAAACATGACACTGGTGACAGGAACCATCTGTCTTGCCCACCACCCCCTGGACTGGCCGCAGTCTCACATCTCCATCGCTGGCCCGGGGAGTCGCGTGTGCTCCATTGTGCTCACCTCAGCCTTAGGAGTGGGTGGCTCTGCTCAGCCACCAGGTCGAGGTATTTTTATTTGAAGGGGTTGTGTTGGGGTTAAGTCTATATACATTTCCCTTGACATTAAGGGAGCCTTGTAGGATGGTGCTGCCTAGGGAGAGTGAAATGACTGTGAACAAATTGAAGTTCATTTTTCTGAAAGTTGCTCCTAATAATTGGATCTGATTACTGTGGAAACAATTCCGCATGTGAGCGGTGAGAGTCTGGTTGGCTGCAAACAGTTTTTTGTTGGTCGCTGCCTCTTATCTTCTATCCCATTTTGGTTTTGCTGCCTGTTATTATTCTCCTCCCCTGGATTTTGAGGAAGGTTCAAACTTCCTTTGGATGAGTTTTGTGTGGAGTTTTAGATTTGTTGATGGTGGGGAGATAGGAAAGGAAAAAACATGTGGCAGAAGAGAATAGAAGCATCTCTCTTCTGTTTGGCATTTCCAGGCTTCACACAGGATTTTGAAAATTAGTGTTCTTCTACTTAAATTCACTCTCTTTATCTGCATTACTTCATCTTGATTTTCCTCTGAAGCCTGAAGTGTTAATAAAAAAGAAATGCATGGAAGTCCAAAGAGGGCTTTTCTTGTCCTTTTACACTTGGCCCACTGTCCATCTCTGTAAGCCGGTGGCAAATTAACAGTGACCAGTTCATTTGAGGAGCACAGACCGAATGTTCTTACAACCTCTGGATCCGAGATGCTTTTAGAAATACAAACTTTAAAACCAGATTGTTTTTTTTATTTCTCTCTGGTGTCCCTTATTTATAATGTATTGATTTTACCCCCGCTTCCCCAACAGGTGATAGCCAGCAAGAGGAGAAAAAGGTCTCGGAGAAAGTGAGTAGAGGCGAGTGATGGCTTAGAGACGCCAGTCTCCTGCAGTGGTAGAAGGAAATCTATGGCGGGGCCCTGGTCTTGGCGGCAGCGGTAGAGATGGGGAGGCGTATGTGCTTTGATGGCTTCTTTTGGGGGGGTGCAGGAGGCGTGGAGCCATTTCTCAGGCTGCCTTGTCATTCCTGCTTGGGAACCTGATGCATGGGCCCGCTTTCTTGCATGTGTTGTTTTTGAGGAGGGAGGGAGGTGACTGAGTGGCTAGCCCCTTGACAGGGCAGTTTTAAAACATTCATAAAACTTTTATTAGGCTGCCACCCTTCCAGATAAATATTTTCTGAGTTTATGGGCTTATTTTAAGGATCGAAGCTTAATAGCAGCTTTGTAGCCCTGTCCGTCCCCAAAATAGCTTTTTGGCAAATCCCATCTCAGGAGGCTGCCATGCTTTTCTAGGTCTTTGGAGTTTCTTCATCAATAAGTTATTACCCTTTCGCCTCCTTCCAGCTTTGTATAACTAAATGGGACCAACTGTTAAACCAGTCTTTCCCCTTCCCCCAGCTCTGCCGAGAGCTGAAAACTGATCCAGTGTACCGTATTTGGTCATCACGAAAGGGGAAAGATTGCAGTAGTTATACATTTATTTCCTTTATTAAATTGCTTTAGTTAGACCTGTTTTATTTGTGTCTTAATTATCAATCTTTTCTTAATGCTGCGTGGATTTTAAGATGTTACAGGCTGGTGGCATTTCAGATATACTGGCATTATTCAAGGCACTTTCTCAATGCGCTTCCACAAATATAAAAGCTTTACAGTGCTTCTCAGCATTAAGTGGTGAAACCAGTGGGCTTGCAGCCAAGGCTGTACAAAGGAATGCTATATGTAGTACTCAGAGGAAGATGGAGCTGCAACTTAAACATCTATGCCTTTTGATTTCACTGTGTTGTGTCCGAAGAGGTTTAATGAAT
Organism: Cuculus canorus; assembly: GCF_017976375.1. Lineage (NCBI taxonomy): Eukaryota > Metazoa > Chordata > Aves > Cuculiformes > Cuculidae > Cuculus > Cuculus canorus. The sequence continues at coordinate 6,505,487 of NC_071411.1, read as the reverse complement.
TTCAGGATTAGCTTTTGCTCAACACTGACCCAAAACAATGTGTGTAATTTCACTGCTCTTGGGAGAGCTGCGTATGATCCTTGTGTGTTCTGGGTCCTGAAAAATGAATGTTTTTAGCACCTGGAATGCTGCTCCACGTTGCTAGCTTTTTTTTATCCTAGTGCGGTTGCTGATCTCCCCTCTTTTCTTACCAGACACAGTTGTAAGATCTGAAAGAGAAGTGTACTATTACTTTTTTTTTTCATTTGCTCAGATATAGAATATGACACTGGTTTTGATCACTGATTTCCTGAACAGAAAACTTTGTCTAATTTCCTTTGTCTCATCCCAAGTGTTTCAGCAGGATGAGGCATTTTCTGTGCAGTACATTGAGTGCAGAGCCCCTTTGGCAGTATGTGAGAGTGCTGGTCCCTCAGACATAGTCAGAAAAGAGAGCATGGGGTAGGAAACAACTTAAATGTTGGAATCAGAGGTTCTTGTGAAAGACTAGACTGTAGAAGTGACTAAGATAAAATGGGAACTTCGGGACAACAAGAGACTAGAATAAACTTTAACTTCTTAACATGGTCACTTGGTCCCACCAGATTTTAAAAACAGCCATCCCCACTTGCTTTATTTTGGGTTGACAAATCTTATATAGTCAGGGAACTCCCTTTTCCAGACCAGTCACAGTTCAGCAATACATTCACTGGTTTGTTTTTTTTTTCCTAAAATAGAAATATCTATTTTGGTAGAAAACAATACCCTGAGACGTTTGTTTCTATATTTCCATGACTTCTGTTTTTCATGTCAGCACATCTTGAGACTTGTCCTAAAAATGGATCTAATGTATTCATGGCTTTCTGGGCATCTACATTCTTATTCCTCATAACCATCTAATTTTTTGCTTATATGAAGAAAGTGTTTAGTTCTGTAGGACTGCTTTTCTGCAAGTGTATAATTAAAGAAATAAAACATAGGAGGGACAAAAGTAATATATTTAATGTAACAATGAAATGAAACATTTAGATGTTTATATAACTCACCGTAATCTGGGCCTATCTCAATATAGGGTGAAGAGGTTCAGGTATGGCTTTTTGCAGAAGACTGATGAGCTCTGGCCACGTGCACACTATATGCAGAGTTCTTGTCCAGCGTAATTCTGGGCAAATCTGGATAGTTTGAATTGTTGTACATTAGTATCTGAATTTTATTGCTCTATTCATTATGTAAGTATGAGTATAATGGATAGTAAGTGGTTTAAGTCCTTTTTTTGTGACGTTTTATAGTTCTAGTCTTCCTGCTAGTGCCTGAAAGCAGATGGGATTTACTCTCTTTTACCCCAGAGAAGAAAGGTATTACCTGTGCTCCAAAGACATGGAGAGGAGATCTAGAAAGATTAAATAAGTAGCCAGCAGGTTTATGGCAGTGCAGGGAAGAGGATTCCAGTGTTTTTAGCACTGGTATAAGACCATCCCTGGGAGCTTTTGCAGTGTGTTTGGTTTTGGGTGAGTTATCAGGTCAGCCACGGACTGGTGGTGGTGATAATTTAAAAAAAAAAATTGCCTGTCATAGTGATGTGTTTTGATGTATTGCATTCATTCTTGGTGTAAGGGATTACTCTTCAGACGAAAACTGGTGGTTACCTAATTCATAAGATTTGTAAAACAGTCTGGTAAAGTAACTAAAAATACACTTTCAGGAAATAGCTCATATTTGACTGAGATGCTCCCTGGATGATCTAATAATTCTCCTTAATTTCTAGCATCTTCCAGTTGTAAGGAACCAAAAAGATCAAGTTTTTAGTAAGTACATCTTGCTAAAAAGATGTGATTAAGTTTTATCACTCCAGTACCTTCTGATTGTGTTGTGACAAGACTTTTCGCATTTCAAAGCACGTAATACCCACCAGTGTTCCTGCCACAGCAAGATAATGTAACTGGCAATGTTCCATAAGCTGTTCTCCATTGCCCTTAGTGACACCTGATCTTCGCCTGCCCAGAACGAAGGTACCTTATGGAACTGCACTGAAGAAGATGTTCTGTAGGCTGTGTCCTTTCTTTAGTTAATATGTGGATGCATAACATATGTAGCTCGTGCTTGGTTTTTGATATCATGACAGGAGTTTGCATGCTATCCTGCCCTTCGTACACTGCCATTTAGTTGCGTGGGGCATGGTGTGGGAGGCTTGGAGGGGCTGCCCTCTTGGATCGTCACTAAATTCATGTTATGCTATAAGAAAAGGATGGTGATGATCGGTTTCAGTTTTGTCTCTTTGATTAAAAGCCTAAAAGATCGTTTCTAACTTTTAACACAGTGCAAGTAGCAACTGTTGGCTGAGGTTATGTATAAAACTTTTTTTCACTGAAGTTTTAAAGAAAACCAGTGGCAGGATTTTATCTTTTTTGTGAACAATTCTGGAAAAATATATTGGAATAATGAATGTATGTATGCTGAAGATCCTTACAGAATCTTTCTCAAAATAACAGAGAAAAGGTAGAAAGTTTCTCTTTCAACCTACATTGTAGAAGAAATGAGTACAATAGCTATTATTACACTCTCAATATACTACAGGCCAGAAAATAGCCCTAATTGAGGGTGCGGGGGGCAGAAATGAGTAGTAGATATATTTTTTAATTTTCTAAAAATATAAAGAATATAGAGAGTTGGGTTTTGGGTTTTCTTACCAGCAGCCTCAGAAGACCCACAGTCTAGGCAAGTTGAGAGATATTTCTGATCCTTATTTGATTTTTAAACTCTGTTTCTGTGTTTTCTTTTGTTGTGGCTTAAATTTCACATTGATCAAAAAGTAATGCTCCTTAAGGATGTAATTTACCTTCAACGTGATTCTTCTTTCTGGTGTCCGGATGGATCAAACACTGTGACTGTTATGGGAAAAATCTGAACTGCAGGCATGAATTCATGCTCTGGAAGCAGAAATAGTGAAACAATGAACAAATACAGCTTTAGGGGGAAAAAATACACTTCTCAAGTTTTGTTGTAAAATAATTAGCCTTCTGTGGTAGGCATGGAGACCATAGAAAAAGGACAGGAGCTGCTCAGTTGCCTGTGATTTGACTTAAAGTTTATGACCTTGAGTAATGTGCCTGGTCAACAGCACTTAACAAAAGCATATTTGATGAAATGTTAAACTCATTAATTACATCTCCACCAAAAACCTTGTTTTAAAATTTGTAAAATCAGAAATAAATCTTCAGACCTCAGTGGAGTTGTTTGGAGATGAAGTTAAAAGGAACAGACTGTTTCAACAATGACACTTTGTAAACTTAATAAATAGTATGTTGCTTTTCTTCAGATTAAAAAAGGGTTGTGTATTTCAAGGTACTGTATAAAGAATTGTAGCCTTAACCCCATTTTGTAAGCAGGGAAGCTGACACTGAGATGGAATCATACCATGAACCGATGGATGCCAAACAAGCAAAACTCCATAGGTCTGGGTTTTTTAATTTCCAGTCCAAATGGTCTATGGTACATTAGGGCTCTAATAACTTGAAGCCAAGTTGTTATACAATTTGAGGGCTTCTGTAAGGCAGTACTTGTTCCTCTGTTTTTCTGCAGTATGAGCAACGTTTATTGGTTCAATTGTATTCTCATTTCAACCATTGAATGTGTCGAGTTACTCCCAGTTTATACTTGCAAGACAGTAGAATCCAGTTTACACGTGAGAGCGTAAATGTGCTGTCCCTGCTACACGCAGCCGCGAGCACTCGTATCCCTTACACAGAGCTGTCAGTCCAGGGGCATCCGAGAGCTGACTCTTCTCTCTCTTATTTATTGCTCAGTGAGTTTTATTTGTCTTCTTTAGTAATATATTGGTGGTATTATTGTTGTTGTTGTTGTTATTATGGGTTTGGTGTTTGGTTTTTTTAGGTACTGCTGTGCTGAAACAAAACCAGGAAGCATTTCCTTTGTTGCACTAGATGATGTGATTACTATGTAACAATGAAAGTCCAATTTTTGTTTTCTTGTGGGGCTTTTACTCTTATTTTTCACCTTTTAGGGGATCAGATCTGTTGCTAATACAATGCATAAAACATTTCCGTTGAAAAGTGGAAATTTCCTGTGAAAGCTGGGTAGGTTTTTAGGTCACAAGAAAGTTTGAAATGCACAATGGTTCTGAACATTAACTTTTCATTTTATGTCCCTGGAACTTTAGAAGACAGCCTTGCATTTTTTGGCATTGGTCAAGTAGTCTGGTCTTCATAGACTTGCCGTCTGTAGTGTCTTTGTGCTAAGTGTTCCCCCTGGGGCACCATCTTATGTTTTAATTTGCAGTTTCAGTTGCTGATGTATGCACTCTTCTGTTAAATAACTTTTATTTTCTATGCCATTATGCCTACATACTCTACATGATTTGTGTTGCATGGGGCGTTTTCCCCCTGTTGTGTTTGGAGGGGGTTTGTAATAGAGTTACTGTTGTGTAATTCTGACAAAGTTACAATTTTATCAACAAACACGAAGTGCTTGCTCTGTTCGAAAATTTGTGTTTTCTACTTATTGTGAACTATTTATGCATTATATGAGCTGGTTTTTATCGTTTAAATAACATCCCACTATTTCATGCATACTGCACATTAGGAATTATTAAGGATTCTCTGGTATGTGGAGCACTTACTGCTGTGAACACAAGTGAAGAGCTTCTGTAAACAGTTGATTCAAGATTTCAAAATAACACAAGTGCTGAGAAAACTATTGCACTCATCTATACTGTCACACTTCCATGGATTAATGAGTTGCTGTTTGTTATCTCAGTGATAGAGACTGTTTGAATGCTCAAACCCCATCACAAATGTTCTGTAAGTTCATACCCTTAGATCTCTGTGCAAAGCCCAGTGAAGATGTTCTGTTGTGAGTACTATGTACCAAGGAGTGTATTTGCAGTTACCGAAGCTCAGCTGATAGGCACTAACTTGCTTCTGTGTCCGAGCTATAAAATGACAAATAGTTGAAAGATATATCTTTTGTCCTAAGATCAGGGATTTCTGCCTGCAATTGCAGAGCGCTTTAGAGCAATTCAAGAAAATATTGGGATGTCAGCTGGAGAATGAATTAGTTCTTCTGAGCTCTGACTATGCCACCAGTCTGTGACTGTGCTTTTGTCACTGGTATTCATAAACTTACTGTGCTTAGAGGCTCCCAGCATCCTCGTGCTTCCTAGTCTTCCTACCTCTCTTGCTACACCCTTGCTTCCCTTAAATTTTTAGCTCACTGTGTCTGAGACAGAAAGACATATGTGAAGATAATTCTCTGGCCATTTTATCCATTACTTAAGTGTACCTGTGGTAGGCACGTTAGTGATGCTAATCTGGTCAAACCTGCAGATTTGGTTGTTGCACTTACTATGAAGCGTGTGTAACCTGTTTGTGACAAATAGGTAGTATTGCAATCAGAAAATGCTTTCATTAATGTGGTTGGGTTGGTTTTTTTTTTTGAGATTATGTCCCCAAAATCCAGAAGTTCACTGAATTTTGAAGTGCAGAGCGGCCGTGCTTGGCTTGGGAAGGCTGAATGCTCATGCGGTGCACATCATTGACCTGTACAGGGTAATGTTTTGGTATTCAAAAATATGCAGTACTGAGTTCTGAGTGCAAAACCGTACACAAACACTCGCACACTGTGTATATTGTGGCTGCACATCTTCAGCTTGTGTGGTATGATGTACACACTCATGTACACGCCCACACACTAAACCTTTGCAGGTCAAAAAGTGAGGATAAACTTTTGAACCCAGCAGCTTCCAAATTAAGTACATGTGCAGGGACCACCAGAGCTGGGGTTACCGTATTCCAGAAGAGTGCCGGACACTGACACCCACATATTGTGCTGCAGGAGACTTCTTGTTCTTCCCTTAGAGCCTGAAGGATGATGCCTTGAAAACACAGTGTCCTCTTTGCCCTTTCGTTGTCATCAGAAAGGACAGGCAGCAGTTTGGTGACTTCTCCCTTCGTTATGGAAATGGGACTGATACAGTAATCAGGATGCTACATATGGAGCTTTTTAAATTACTGCTCCTCAGTCTTTTGTTAGCCTTCATTATTCCTGAAGATTTTTTTTCAAGTCATAAAAATGACATTTTTAATATGCAGAATTAAAAAAAAAGGCAATATGAAGAATACGTTTTTGTCAATAAGCTCTTACCTTTTAAACCAGTTATCTTAGTTTCTGCTCTAGGTATTTTAATTGAAGATTAACTACTGTTAAAGAGTATACAAATTTAGGTAGTATATATTGGGAGTAGTAAAATAGGACTCAATAAAAGGTGGGAATAGAGTGGCCTGTCCATTATAATTTTAAATTGCAGAGCACAAACTAACCCTCATTAGAAATTAGCACAGCTGAGCGAGAGGTTCTTCTGAAGTTAAGGCTCTCTCTTTTTCTTTTCTTCCAGTGAAACTCACTAAAAGTAGACTTTGGAGTTGCAAGTTGAGCAGCTCTCATCTGTTTGTTTGGGGTTTTTTTATTATTTCTGCTGTCTTTTTTAATTAAACATTGTTAGGTTGAAGGCAATGAATGTAAATATGAAACAAACCCCTAAAAGTAATTGCTATGTACTTCTCATTTCTGGCTGATGGCATAAATGGTCTTGATGTACTCCTGGCTCGGTATTTTTTTTGCCCAATACAAGAAACAAGACTGGCTCATTCCCGTTTGCAAGCTGATCTTTTTTCTTGCGCCTAGAGCAGAACTCGGATACCACACTATCTTAAGTGTGTACTTTTAAGACATGGGGGCTGATTTTTTTTGTTTGAGAGGGAGTTGAAAATGCTGCCTCATTCTAACCCACCTGCGTGTCTCTTGGGCAAACTACCTTCCAGGAGTTAGGCTTTTCTCTTCCCCATACTATCCCGTATTTCTTCCAAAGGATAAACGGATAGCTGTCCTGGGGAAAATCTCGTTAAGACTTACTGTTTAAACCTATTTGGAAGGGAGTGCATCTGTTAGGTTTTGTAAAGACTCAATTTTTTTCCTTTCTCAGCAGCATTTTTACTAGAGCTGGAGTTTTAGCAGCGTAAGTATTAATGTAAACATTCTGTCAGTCAATAGCTTTGATGAACTGCATGTAAAATGAATGCTTTTATGATCACTTTTATATGAGTTCCCTCATCATCTGTATGCAGGATGAGGGAGTGCTGCTGCCTCTGTCATTTTGATGTGGGAAGGCTGAAATAGCTTCACGAAGCAGGGTGATAGGGTTGGCACATTTGCCCGCACGGAGGGGGCTTGTGCATTACCTGAGGGAGCTCTGCACCCTGTTGTTGTCTGCAGGCACTCGATCTTTAAAAGGGAAATGTGATTAGGTTGTGATGACGGAAGACCTCCTCCTCCATGCCTGCTGATTAAGAAAGGAACCTGGATAAGATAGGACCTCAGCCTTGCCTTAACACCGTAGAATAGTCTCTTGTGCTGCTAGCTTTGTGCAGGCAGAATGGCTTTGTCCATGACCACTTTCCCAGTCCTTCCCTTTTCTTGGGTTTGTTTTTTTTTGTTTGTTTGTTCTTGGTTTTTTTCCTCCTTATAAGAAGGGAGGATTTGAACCACACATTTGCCACAATTCTGCTGCAAAATCAGTAACAGCTGTTGGCACTGTAAATGGCTTCTTGGTTGCCGTCACAGAACCTGCAGTTGATCAGCTCTGCCCTGAGCAATAAGTGAAGACATCAGGACCACTAAGTCTAAGGGAGAGCAAGGATGGAGGGAATTAAAACCCTGAGGCAGGGGTCTAAATAGAGAACACAGGCACAGATGGGTATTGGAAGGGACATTCTGTTTCCTTTTATTAGATGTCTTTTTAGATGCTGTGAAGTGCAAAGGTGACTGGAACAGTATCATAAATGGGAGCTAGGAGAAAGATGCAGGAACAGTTTCAGAGAAAATGTAATTTGAGTGTGAATGTATTGTTTTATTTCTTCTCCTTCAAAAAGCCAGTATTCTGGCAAAACTCAGTGGGCAAAAGATATTCCATGCTTTGGTAGGGTCACTTACAAATCATTTAGGTTGATAGGCTAAACTGTATCCCCGAGTGGTCTTTGAGTGAGTTAGGTTGTCGTAAACACTGATACACCAGCACAAGGCAAATGTTTAACAATTATTTGTCAAGACAAATAAATCTTGAGACGTGAGAACTCCTGAAATGGAGTGTACTAGAACCCAAACTTAAGGAAATCAACAATCATCACACAAGATGATGCCTTTGTGGTTTTGGTAATGGAGCTAATTTATTTTTAAACTGTTTGTGTGTTTTGGCTGGTTATATTACATCTTCTGTAATCTAATTTTTCTCTCCTTCAATGCTGCCTTTTCTGCACTCTCTAGAAACACCAAATGTATTTGTGGGGGTTGGATTTTTTGCAGTGCAAGTCAAAGTAAGTTGGTGTGTTGGCATTGTGCAGTGACTCTGCAGTCTGGGTCAGCAGTCCACAGAGCTGAGTTGGCTGTCAGAATTCACTGGTTGTGGACCTTTTCCCTGTTTTGCTGGATTTGGACCCAAACACTCAAACAGATTTGCATTAGTAGTGGAATCTTGTAAGTTAGGTTGCTGTAGTCCGTTCTCTTCCAGCCAGCCTCTCAGGACACTTGTTATTAATTTCTGCATCTGAACATTGTGAATTGCCTTATTTCTGACCAATGTCAGCACCTCAAAATTTCAGAAAGATGGAGAGAGTCTTTTTTGAGGATGGTTCAGGAAACTCATCTCCTTCCACCTTAAATACGATTTGCTTTCCATGCCCTTGGACAGAGGCTGTAGCTGCATTTTCCAAGACTTCACTGGTTTTTAGAACGATCTGTGCCCCAGGAAGAGTGTAATGAGGAAGGAAACCCAGCCCTTGGGTGCTTGCCTAGAAAAATGGAAGTATCGCTGTGGCATGGGTAGAGGTATTAGGTTCTTAATATGTGCTAGGTCTGTATCACTGTATCTCTGCAACTTGTACTGTCTTGATTGAAGTCTGACTTAGCGTGCCGGTCCCTTTATATAAATGTACAACACTTTGTGTTTGACCTTATCAGTGTTGCTGTTTACTTGGAGCCCAAGTACTGTAAAATAATTATTAGAAAATATTAACTACGTATTCAAAGGTTTATTTCTGGTCCTTAGGACTTGCATGAAAAGGTTGAACTGAAAATCTTGGTAGCAAGAAGAGGAATATAAATTATGCCTTTAAAAATAATGCTGATATTCCTTTGAAATTACTTTATTTGGAGGGTGGGCTGATGGCTTTCTGCATTTTAATTTTTTGAGATTAATGGTATCGAAACAGCTTGAGCAGGAATAGTTTCTATTCTGCAAATCTTTCCTTCCTTTCCCAATTTCCAAAATAACTGGCTGTTTCATTTCTATAGGAAAGTAGTAGTAAAGTTTTAAAGTAGTAGTGGTTAAATAATACAAAGAATCCGTTAAAGTTCAGTGGTGCTTAAGCAGCTTGTGCTGAATGGGGAGAACCATAGTGTCTTAATTAAAAGAAATGCAGGGAACTTATTTATTGCAAAGGGTTTTTTTCTTTCACTGCTAGAGGATTTGTGGGTGACTAAGAAATGTGTAGACTTGAGTTTTTTATTTTATAAATGAAAACCAGATACCCATCTTCATCCTTTGCTGGCTTGTTGACTCAATTTACTTGGGTGGACTTTTTCAACATTTAAAACAAATTAAAATTTATGAATCATTTCTGCTTAAAGGCACAAACTTACATTGATGCAACAGTTAAGAATTCTAATGGTTACATGCATAAATACTGGTTTGGACATGCAAATCTTATATTTGCTCACTCACAAAAAATGCAGATGAAGGTTTTAATAGGTGGGATACAGTAGGCATTACCAGCTATAAGATTATTGCTTTGCTGAGTAACTGTCCAGTTTAACATTGCTTGTCTCTCTGCACCGTTTCCTGCAAAAGCAGCTGTTAGCTTGTAGGGTTGATGTGAAGAAGAGACAATACCATGACAGAGGGCAATGCTGTGCATCTTTCTGGTTTGTGAGGCTGGATTGTGCCGCCTTTGACACGGTCTACCTTGTCTTTGTTCTTGCTTAGAGAGGTTTTTCAGTTTCGCTGTAGCGATCCATATCTGCTCTTAAACTCTTAGGTTTTGATGCTTCTGCACTTGTCTGGTGTGACCCTGTTCAGGAGGGGGAGGTGTTATTCCACCCGGGGTTCATGCGTATTAGATTAAGATCAGCATTGTTTTACTCTATGGTAAATGCAGCATGTGAATTTTTTAAATTGTTTTAATTAGACCTAAGCAAACTTTTTCACAAGCATTTTGTAAATGTGGCAGGCTTTATCAGGAGGTTTTAATTTGAGCTTTTCTGTGTTTGAAAACGTAACTCGGGGAAGGCAGGTGAGTGGTCAGTGGATGTCAGCAGAAAATATAGTTCCTGACAAAAATGCATGTTCTTTTTCAAATATGTTATTTCAAATCATTTGATGTAGTTCAGGATTTGTTTAGGAAGTTGTTTCTGTAATACCGATACACTGAGTCACTGTAATGCAGCTCCAGGCACTGTGGTGGTGTCCATAGAAAAAGTGCTAGACGTGGCTTCCTTGTACTTCTTTGGACTTTCTTTGCGGAAGAAAAGGGAGAGCAAGCTGGGGTGTCTGTAGCTGTACATGTGCACATGCGTAGGTATTGCTTAGAACTGAAGAAGTTGTATTGAAACTGGAATTGTTACAAAGAAAAAGCAAAATAACGCATAAATAGGGGAGGGAAGCAAGAATGTACTCTCTTGGATGTTCCTTGCCAAAGCTGATTTGTACAGCAATGCACTTTCACTGAAAGCTGCGTTTGTTGCAGATGGGATTTTAAGAACACTGGAATTGTCAAGAGTGAGTTTTGTTACGTGGGCCGGATAATTAGTGTTTGAAGTGTAACCAAACGGAGCATCCTGTAACTATAACTGGAAAACACGCTGTACCTGCACAACCAAACCCAGTCTTGTCCCTGGGGTGGCTCTTCTGTACTTTTTATTACATGACTCTTGTTTTTCTCATGCAGCCTGCCTAGCATTTGACTGAGGTCCACCTGGGAATGGCATTTCCCTTCGGGAGCCTCACCCAGGAACATGTGCTGCGTGAGGATGCTGCATCTGTGGGTGTTTGTGTGCTCCATTACAGTGTTCACCGATTGCTGTGTGTGCTGTTGGTCTTGGCAGACTGAAAGATGTTAGGAGGGAAATACACTGTAGAACAGTGAACCCGAAGCGATGTTTTAGGGAGGAAATGTATGAATAATAAAGGAGGAAGAACTGGCAAACATTTGATTTTGTCTCAGTAAAACGAAATTATACATGTTTTGAGAGCCCTTTTCATGAAAAACCGTAGAGAAGGAATGTAGAGTTTATTAAAAGATTGAAAACTTCATAGTAACCCAGGATTCTCATAGTCTTTTCTTCTCCTCCACCTCCCACAACATTTTATTTCACTTATAATAATTAGTTTGAACTTTCATCTGTTTCTCTGGATCAAGGAATTTTCATGCAACTTCAGGATTTTTTTTTTATATGCTTTAAATCTTTCTTCTAAATAATGTTTTTTGGTAACAAAAAAAAAAAAGCCATGAATACATTATAATTTCAATTTTCATGGTGTGTGAAAGATTTCTACACTAGGTCTTTATTGTTTTTGAAGAATTCATCACCCTAGTTAAGAAGCTTAATATAAATTAAAGAAGGTATTAAGGAACATTAAGACATCAAAATGTGCAGCATTCTTTTCCTTTCGATTGCTCCAAATGCAAACAAGTTGAATAAAATGCAATCAAAGGGCCCGTTTGGAGAACATTGAGTGGCTTTACAGCTGTGTTGTAGAGAACCTCTGGTAAGAGCATAATTCAAATAAAAAGGCCTTTCTTTCCTCCTCCTAATTCTCTTTGTTGTGGTGACAACAGACTACAAGCCCGATAAAAATTTAATCACCTTATCTTTTTAAAGCAAATTGCATATTTGTTTACACACAATATACATAACATAAAAAAGAAAATCCCCCTCCCCCTTCTAATCGCATTAAAGGCCCTTGCCTAGAAATTTAAAAAAAAAAAAATTAGCGTTTTATTCTTTATTCTGAAGTCCCATTGTTCAGGATTGCTTTATAAAGGCAGCCCAGGGGAAGATGAATATCGCCAAACTTAAACTCTGGACCAGCGCTGAGCAGCAGATGCCTGGGATGCGTCAGCGGAGTTGGTCCAGCTTAACTGGCTTCTGTGGTGCCTACTCCACATCAAGAGTCGCAGGCAAGATGGGAGGATTACAGACAGGCCTGCGGATCTGGCACTTTGATTTGAAGCTGCTTTGTAATGAATTGCCTTTGATTTTTGTGTCAGATCTGCGAACCTTAACTTTTTCTGCATTGTATGCGTTCCTGAAAGGCTGCTCTAGGAGAGATTGTGTGTTGGGTCTGGTTTTGCTGTTGTTGTCTCTTCACTAGGCTGATGACATTTTAGTCCCTTGCGTTGAATTCAAAACGTGTTTGTTTCCGCTCACTTCAGCGCACAGAGCATGAGCATCATTCATTTTGTGTATTTACTATTTTCTAGGTACTCGGGCACTGACAAAACCTCAGTCAAGTGTCTTCTGGCCCATTGCTGAGTGGCCATGGCCGAGAACTCCCTTGCTGGATATAAATTTAATGCCGCCACAGTATTCTACAGGTTTCAAAATTATGAAAGCACCTATGCTTCGTAGGTCCTTGATCTGTTTCTACATATCTAGCTGTACTATTTGAGACATTTGTATGAGTTTTCATCCTTCTTTGTTTGAGGATTTAATTGTCAGGGACCACCACCACACAGTAAAATGTCTAAAAGTCTGTCTTGTACACCAGTCATCGTAGACTCTCCCAAAGTTTACTTATCATATTGATGTCTGCATGTTTGTCTCCTCCTCTTCCGTTCTGGGAGAGTGCTTCTTAGAGGACCAGTGACAATAACTGTGATTTTAAGACACTGTTCTGTCTTTGACTGTTTTGAATGGTCTTGGATATTTCACGCTGACCTGCCTGTGATTTGTCTATTGTTGAATTGTAACAAGAGCCTGTCTACATTCACAGGCTTCCAACTACATTGTGTGTATTTGTATTAATAATTTGATGTCCTTATTAGTTCCATTGTTTTTTTCACAGTTGCTCCTGTTGTGCACTGGGCATTTCCCATGCACTCGGTTTTGGCTTCAGGGAGTTTGAAGAACATGCCGACTAAAAACACAGCATCAGTAGGAGAGTTGCTTCTCACTTGTAGATATGGTGGGAGAATGAATGTAGGGCTTACGCATGATCTTGGTGACTGCTTGGAATTTAAGTTGCCATCAGGTGTAAACAGAGCTTATGAGTAATTGCTGGTTGATAGATCAGGCATAATTGCAGCCTTGTTAACAAACTGAAAGTGTTTATATAGCCCATGAAGAAATTAAATTGAAAATTCTTTCCTCTAGGCTAATGGGACAGTGTTGGATTTGAGGACAAAACAATTACCTTAATGGTTGTCTCATAGCTCTGCAAGTTGACCCATTGTGTGGTGTATACACTTAATTTGTGTAGCCTAGACCCAGTAATCATGGTGTACTGGAGTTTCCCACATAGTCTTTATTAAAGCCATTCTCTGGTTACAGAAACAAAGAATAGTATAGAGCATAAAAGTCACAGTTACATTCCAGGAGTGCAAAGTACAGTCACCATCTTTAGGAGAGCTGCCCAGGAGGACATAGCCAACAAATGGTTGTGGCACACAGTGTGATGGCAGCTGAACTATATGTTGGCCTATAAAGCAAGATCAGGTTTGGTAGTCTCAACCTATTCATACTGCAGCACGGCCGACTAGCTCAGAAATTAAGATCTCGAGAGAGTCCCTTCATTCCAGAGCTGTTATTTGGGGTTGAAGGGTATGTTGGATTAGGGTTCATTTCGGAAAACTCACTGTGGGAACGACAAATACCCTTCTAAAGCGTGTGGGGGTTTGTGTAGGCTGCTTAGGTAATGATATGGTTGCAGAGCAATGATAGGATGTGTGGTGGAGATTTGTCAAGTACATCTGTCCTTCTGTATGACTTCAAAAGATACTGGTCCGTTTGTATCTGGTGTTCAATTATTACATTTTATTTTTGCCAAAAGAAAAAAAAAAAGGTTAAAATGTGGTCATGTTATATAAATTTGGGAAATCGGATAGTAATTCTGATTATCTTGCTGGAAATGAAGAATTTATAGAACTGCGTATGAATGGCATGTTGACAATGTAATGTGGTTTGTTGGGTGTCCTTGGTGTAGATTAAGTTTAAGACTTAAGAGACGAGAGGAAGGGGCCGGCAAGGCATGTATAGGAAAGTATGGCATCAATAACCATTCAGCAGCTGGTAGGTATGGTCTGGTCCTGGAGCCTCTGCTCCATTTAGCAATATGAAAAATATCAGACTGAAAATCAAGACGCTGACTTCATGCAGAGGGTATGGCAGACTAATTAAAGAAAAAAAATGTGTACCGATTGAGCCTATAAAACTCTTCCTGACCTTGAGAAAACTCCCAGAGAGCTGTGGGAAACTCCAGTCTGTCCCCTCTGAACTTTTTTGTGTTGTTGTTTAAATATAGTAACCGCTTTTTTAATTAAAAAGAAAAATTAGATGGCATTTCAAATTGTGTCCATGGTGCCTTGGGGACCTATTACAGTACAAATTACCCTATACTATTTAGTGAGGTCTTGTTTACTATTGTGTGAAGCGAGGGTTACCGGTGTAAGGATGTAGGACAAGAAGGGCCCTTCTTTGAAAGTCTGGCTGTGCACATGAAAGTGACGCCAGCAATTGGAAGCAATTTGTGGAATTGTTTGATTATATTAATTATGGCACCAGCAAACAGTGCTTGGGAAACAGTTTTGTTTTCTTGCATTCTTTCTTGATTGCTTGCAGCAAAAGCCAAGATACAAAATGTGCCTTTAAGGACTGCCGGAGAGCGCAGTTCAAGCCATTGTGTAGAATTGGCACTGAGCTTGAAAGGGTTGTGTCCAGCTTGATGTGAGAGTTTTCCAAATACAGCTTCGACCTGAACTTCACCTAGGTCAGCCTCTTGAATTAAACAGCTTCTGTCTTCCTCATCAAGGAGGATTAGCTCTTTCCCTGCTAAATAGGAGCCTATAATGAATTAATGTTATTTCCAGTAGTACCACCTCTTATAATTATGTCTTTTAGTCCAAACAGTCCAAGAGCCCATAGAAACTTGACAAATTGATACACAAGGCTCAATTCCACTCGCCACTGAACTGCAGCCTTCTCTGATGTGGGCAACTCTTCCCCGATTTATGGGAAAATGTTTTAGTAGTTAAGGATTTCCAAGCAGAGTCTACCAAGATGAGACTGTGGGAACTGCTCTGCTGCTGCAGACTGGCAGTCGCAACAGCGTTTGGTCAGGACATGGGGCAGCTGACTTCTGCTCAAAGTGACTGTAAGATCTTTTTTTTTTTTCCAGTCTCTGTCATTAAACAATGAATTATGTATATTTTGTGTCGATCCCAAGTAACATGCTGAAGCATTAGTGTAATTCTCAGTTGAAAAAAATGAATCCACTTTCTAGTGTCCTTGGTGATTGGTTGGTTTCCCTGGCCAGCTTCATGGTGTAGTCCTACTAATGTTCACCAGACAGGCAAGGTGATGATAGCAGATGCTGTACCAGCGAGAAGAGAAAAATGAGTCTACTCTGGAGTTGGAAACTCTAGCGGAGCACTTGTGAGAGCTGACGAGAGGTGTGGGAAAAGGTGGTGTGAATTCAAAATAGAATTACAGCAGAATTGTGAAGGGATTTACATAAGTAAAATCCATTGCCTGATCTCTGAAAGAAATTGAAGCTCAGATCCTGGGCTCCTGAGGGTAGCAAGTAAAGGAGTATCCCTTGTTTCTTGAGTGAATCTCTTGTCAACTATAACTGAAATTCTCTAGGTAATCATGATATGCTTGCTAGTATGGGAACACCTAGAAGTAGAGTAGATTGGCTCCTGTAGGAGCACTGTGCTTAAATCTTTTGGCTGGAAAGGTTGGTAGGTATTGACGTATTAACCCTGATGTCAGGTAGAGAATTCCTACCTGATCCCAGGCTCTAGCTGGCTCAGGACTCAGTTTTCGTCCCTGTTCTTTCTGAAGCACCATATGTTAATGACAGGTAGGTGGGATGCCAAGTTAGATAGAACCAGCATTCTCTAGATGACCAATCAACCAGTCCACGAGATGTGGTGTGGCATATCTGATGTCCCTGTTATGGTGTTTATGGGCAGAGTAACATAGTGCTTTTGTTCTTGGAATGCTTATAAAGATGTTCTTTTTCCTGATCAGCTCTGGAATTTTTGCTGGGCTATTGGAAGAGAAAAATGACCATCTTAGCTTGAATAAAATCAAAAAGGTGGTATTCTGGATATCTTTAGCAGAGGCAAAGAGGAGCTACCTACTAGCTATGCAGACTATGGCAAGTACCACTGCAGGCAGCTGGTGAAATATGTTTGCTGTTTTTTTCTATTGTCAGATGAACTTTTGATTTTGACCTGATATCAAAGTTTGCATGAATCGGGAGACTTGAAATCTTTTAACATGACTTTTTTTCTCTATTACAATTTTTAGTGCTGTAAGAAAACTCTGTAATCGTCCATGCAGATAGCATCACGTTCATCAGTGCTAGCTGGGATAGTTAGCAGTTGGCTTTTTTTACAAGCATGCATATGAGAAGGGAGTTGTTGAAGTTGAGCAAAACAAATTATTCTCCCTGGCTGTGCTGGAGAGCCTGCTCTGCACCTTTATTACAACACCTGTTTTCAATGATGTGTTTATCAGTTGCTTAAAAATTACTCCCATCTCTAGCTGGTCTGCAAGGAGATACAGCATTATCTCGCTTCTCATCTGTTACGCGTCTGGCATTTGGTCTTTAAAATCTTCCATTCAAACACAACATTTAGTTAGCTTTGGAGGAGACAGAACTATTCTGAAAGATTGAAGAGTTCTGTGGAAATAGGAAATAGAAATATGGAGATGGGAAATCTGAAAAATAAAGTTGGAAAAGGAAGGAGAGAGATAAAACTCCTGAAGGGCAGAGTAGCAAGTGGAATTGGGAGTCAGGGAAGTAGGAGCTGGACTTCAGGAGAAAGATTAGAGACCACCCTTGGAGACCTTTTCAAGTAACAGAAGACTAATGGGGGGGGAAGAAGACGAGAAAGATGATGGAGGATGTTGATAAGGAAGGACAATATTAAGTGAAGGAGGATGTGAAGTGGAGAATTTATGTAAAAGGTAAAGTAGGATCCAAGCTTACAGGTAACATTTGAAATAAAAATGCATATGGGGAAAAAGCACAGCAGTACTCCTTCGTGCTGCCCTTGGGTTAGCAAAAAGATTTAGAAAGTCAGTTATTGTATCAGCTTTTGTCCTCCTTCCAGCTGAAGTAGTAGAGTGAAAGTTAACTTTGCTGGTTATGGACGTTTATGTGTTTGTTGTGATTTGTGCGCTGGCTGGCCCTCCTCGGCACTCTGGTTCGGAAGCTGCTCCCCAGGCTTGAGCAGTGCCTGCGGGCTCTGCCGCGGGGTGGGTAGCACCGGGCTTTGCTGAGTCCCTGTTGGAGGGAAGCCTGATCAATGGAAGGAGAAAATGAAGCATTAGGGAAACTTTAAGACTTGTGTAGATGTGAGTAGCTGGGAGTAGGGAGTGCAGAGCAAAATTGGTTTCCTATATTTGTACACAAGAAGAGATCCAGAATTCTGCAAGGTGAGATTTCCATAGGAAGGTATTGAAATCTGTGTGTTCCTGTGCAAACTTCTTGTGTGAGTAATTGTAAAACTCCAGGCTGCAATGCATTTAATTATATAAGATACTGCAAATCACTAAGCAGTTAGCTTTTATTTGTGAGAATTGTCTAAAGTATTGCATTTATCGTTCATTTTGTGCGTGTGAAACTGTTTTTAGACTTGGAAAATATTTTGCCTGATGAGGTGTTGCTTTTCATTTCAATTTGAAAATTTAGTCTTTTTATTTTGCATTTATAAATGGCTCAATTTGGATTAAATCCTTGAGACCATGCTGAGACAAAGGATATGATGCCTAGAGTCTGTGTTCTTATTTATTAATAATTAACTTAAGTTGAAACTGGAAAAATGAAGTGGATTAAACAGTTTTACAACTAGATTTTCATATCTGGCCTGGGTTAGTTGATGCTACAAGTGCATTTTGTATAAGACCTGTCTGGGCTCTTCGTGTTACAGACATGGTTATGATGGGTAAGAATGAATTTGCTAGCTTTCAGATATCTTATGTGCCTCTGAAGTCTGCCCATTAATAATATTAATATATAGGTATTTCCCACTGTTGTATGCAAGGCATTTCTTAACTTTGACACTAAAGTCTTTTTTTAACACGTGAACCTTTTCAATTTAATCCATTAGCAACTTGGCAAAATAAAGTAATTGTCCAACAGAGGAAGAAAAAAAAAAATCTATTAACATTTGCTACAAATCCGAGTAGTACAGGCAGCACTTAATTAATGGAACAGATTTCTCACTATGTATTCAAGCTAACATAGCTATTGTTCAGGAGAGATTAGACTCTTAATGTAAGTAAGTTAAACTAGACCTCCATCTAAAAATATCCGTCATTTCAGCTATTAAAGGTCTGATGTCTTCTTCGGTGACAGATATATTTCCCTTCATTTCCTTGGTTTTGTAAAATGTAAAGTATGCATTGTGTGTAACGGGAGAAATCCGCGGAGGTAGATGAAACCCTGATTGTGCCTCCCCGCCTGTCTCTCCCTGCCTGCTCCTTTGTGCTGCTCCCTATCACCGAGCCTCTTCAGCCCTTAGACCTCCTGGCACCAGAGCAGAAAAACAGAAAATGCCATTTGTTAGGGTACGATGCCAGCCACCTAATCTGTTTGCAGAGTGAGGGCCATGGGATCTGATTAGGTAATTTAGATACCATGTGAACTGAACAATACCTGAGCTGCCTTTGGCTGTCAGCCCGTCACTTCGCTGCTAGGAACTACCACGTTCTTCCATTTCTTCTGTAACTCCTTACCCCATGAATACTGTATTTGAATCCAGATAGGTGTTACGGGCTGCAGGTGGGGTATATCTTTACTTCTTCGTGTGTGGATGTCAATGACAGGATGGAGGAGGTGAGATTGCTCAGTTTTAATACATTTTCCCCAGTACAGCTCCACGTGCAACCTATGAAAGTGAAAATTTTCGAACATGAGATTGTTTGTTAAAGCACTTCATATAGCGTGTGGGGCCTCGGATGTGCTGGGCAGTCCAAAAGCTTGCTGGCATGTCACTGGCAGTTTTTGAAGCTGCATTGATCCAAAGTGCTTGTTTTATTCTCACAGCAGGGAGATGCCCGGCTTGCTGCCACCGCCGAGTGTTGCTATGGGGCGAGAGTTTGAGCCGGGGGGCAGGTGAGGGGTGTGCGGTAGCTGCCGAGTGCCTTACTTCAGATACCCACAGGGAATTTTTGGCTGTAATTTTAGTGCCACATCTCCTCCCTTCCTCTCTCCTTTCCGCCAATTAGCATTTTTTGGAAATCAGTCTCGCGAAGCCTACTAACATAAATAGAAATGTTTTAGGATTTGTTTGCTTTAATTAATTTAAAGTGTGTCTTTCTGAGAGGATTTAGTTAAGCATCTTTCTTAAACAGTAATGTGCCAGTAACAGCAACGTTAGTAATAGTGGTAAGACCCAGAAAGGGAAACGAGCTAGAAAGCAAAACAAAATGTTTCTTTGTCCAAAAAATAAATGGTCTTCCCAGGAAAGTAGAGGAAACCCTGTTCAGAGACACTTACAGCTAAGTTTGTCAAAACAGCAGAAAATATACAATGTGAAATAAATCCTTCAAAGGTAGAGAGTAGGACTGCATAAAATTGCTCTTTCTGCTGTTTTTGTTTTGTTTTCATCTTTTTTGACTGTTGGTATTTTTTCTCTAGCAGCACCCAAGATGTTCTTGCAGCTTTCCAAATAGGAAATAAGTTGCCTTTCATGTAATAGTAAATTGTTTTTTATAATGAAGATGGAGAGATTGTAAGACTAATGATATTAACGGGATTTATATGAAAGCATCCAATTAAAAAATCGAAACAGCTGCATCAAACGCGACTATACAATGTAATAAAACCCCACAATAAGTACGTGGTCTGGCCACACCGTATTATCTTGTTTGATTAATTGGACCTTACATGTGCAAAGATAGCCATTATCAGACTTCTCAACCATCAAGGAAAACCAGTCTCAATTATTTTCACAATGAAATAATCATTGCCTTTTTTGTGTTCTGCCATCTGAAAACAGAAAACAGCTACTGCCTGGACTGTGAAATGCAAGATCTTGCAGAAGAGTACAAAGTTGATTCTGCTTGATGCTGAACTTCTGCAGCCGTAGTGTAGATTGTGATTTGTTTAGTTATATACAAAATAGGTTGGGTTTCTTCCCTTTTTTTCATCTTTGCATCGTTTTCAAAAAAGCAAGACCTCTCTGCCTCCCAAAGTCTCCCCGTGGCTGCGCTGCAGGGTGTCAGGGCTGCTTTACAGCCTCTGGTTATGAAATAGCAACTGGACAGTTTCCTGGTTTTGCTTCAACACTTCCTCATTTCCTCCCTTCCCTTTGCCGTGGGGCGGGGATGCCGCCTGGAACAGTTTGCTCCCTGACAGAGCAAGATGAGAAGGTGGGCTCTGGTGCCACGTCCCCCCGCAATCAGCTGTAAGTGCCTCTGGATGTATCCGTGCTGGAGCAAATCACCTGCGCTTGTAGACCTCCTGTCTCCAGTAAATCATACACATCTCAGTCTTTTTGTCAGGCTGTGATATGAGAATCTGCATCTGAATTTCAATATGAGGGGAGAGAAGCTGATAAAGTGTTTGAGATAAGGTTATGTGACACCACAGGTTAAAAATACCTGAACTGAATTTGGCCAAATGCCTGAGAACCACATTGCGGCGTATTCGGGTGGCACTGAATGAGCTTCCAAGGAGTTTGCTGTCCTCTGCTTTAAGAAAGCAATTCTTCAGGAGTGGCCTTTTAGGAGCTGCATCGCTCTTGTTTTCCAGTGTGTCTTTGGGCTCTACTATCTTGCGTATCTTACCTAAAATGTCACCAATGTGTCAAATTAAAAGAAAATATAATAGTGTACCTAACCCCTAGCTATTTAAGAAGAAAAGGACAAATATTTTAGTTTGGCTCAAATGTCTGGAGAAGCACTTAAGTTAGATCCCCAAAATCCTGTGCAGGTTAATTCTAGTTCCCCTAAAAAGTGACTGTGGAAACTCATAACAAATCCTGTGTCTTAGCCAAAAAAGCCAACCCAACGAAAACGCTTGAACAACCTCAAAACTGTGTAATTTGTTAAAACCTAAACATTGTGCTTCTGGCAGGTCTGGGAAATAGACTAAAGACATTCAAGAACCCTCTGCCTCTTAGGACTCCATATAGTTTTAGTATATTGATATTCTTAGTGTTGAGAAGAAACGTTGGGAGATGTGAGTAAATAATAGGAAAGGGCTGCTGAGTAAAAGGCTTTGACCAGGCACGTTGGTCTGACTTCTTCGAATTTTTCCTATATTTAATACTTTAAAATCTGTAGAAGGATACAGTCAGGGTACTGCACTGGATTTGGGGTATCACATTTGTCAACTGTTTGAAAGCTTTTTGTGTTTTTAATGTGAGCTGCCATTTTCCAGAAGCGTGATACAGAAATGTGACTTTTCTAATACACCTGACCTACTTTCTTACTTACTTTGATTGATTTTGGAAATAAACTTACCTGTTTATTTTACACATTTTTACTGAAATGTGATGTTGAGCACAGTTGTCACGTGTGCCCTTGTCTTTTACAGATGGGCTGAAGCCAGATACCAAGATGCTTCTTACTGCTGCCTCCAAGAAGAAATCTAAGGCAGGGAAGGGGGATGCAGCCAAAGAGGAAGAAAACGGCAAGAATGACTCTGCCCAACCTGTGACCATCTCTCTTCTCTTCAAAAGATATGTCTTTGACACACAGAAGAAAATGATTCAATCTTGAGAAAATGGAGGGGTCTCTGATTGCACCTGAAAGACCAGACTCTGAAATGAATTCAGGTGGAATGTGTTTCTTGTCTGAGAACATTAGACCTGTTCTGTCCTCACAGACGGAGCCTGGGAGCTCCTGCTGACTAAGTGCCCCCTTCCAGAAATTTTGCAATCTGGTTTTGTTCTGTTAGAATGTGGTTATTTTGTTGTCTTTGTGATGTGAACCTTTGTGGCCTCTTGGAGAATGTCACCTGCTGGATGGGCACAATCGGGCGTGCGTTCTAATAGTGGTGTTTTTCTGGAGAATCGTTATAAAGTTTCTCATGATTTAAAAGTTTGCTACCAATATTAATCTAAATGCAGTCAAGATGTGAATTTCATGCAACCCACAAAGTGAAGCTGATTAGTCTAGGTTTACTTCCCCAAGCAAAGTTGGGGACAGAAAGCACATAATATAATAGGTGAAACCTAAAATGGATGTTTCACATTCCTTCAGCTGCAACTATGTAAGATGCTATCTGAGAGATGGTATGGATCTTTTTTATAAATGTGATTTATATCTAGAAACGTTTTTCATATTAAATATAATGATGTGTGTAACTGAGAGTCTTAATTGTTCTGTTTGCTGTTCCAAAGGTTCAGAACCTCCCTTCAGTGACATTTTATATAGCTTTTCTGAATTTCCTGCCTGTTCTGCAATGAATCCTACTCCAGAATTGTTTTCTTTTTTGTAACCAAAATGTGTGTGAAATCAAAAGTTGCCTCTGGAAATAGTCAAAGCTTTATTTCATTAAAATAATGATAGAAGATTGCAGCATAAGCCTTATAAAATGAATATCTCTAAGATGCTTTGGAAACCATTAGTTGTTTAATGGGGATTTCATGATTGCTTTAGCTCTTCCTCTCAATTTCATGTCGTAGGGTCATAAAAAGAAGAGCGCTAGTATTATCCCTTTTTGTTATTTGCAAAGCGTTGGACACCTTAACATGAAAACTAACGATAATTCCACAGGTACGAGAGCTGCAGCGTGGAACAGAAATTGGACTTGGGTTTGGCAGTATGGAAAATGTTAGCTCCTGCCTTTTGAACAAGAAAAGTATACTGCTTGTGCATGTTAAATATCAGCCTGTGACCCATCTGCTGAAGCCACCCATAGAAAATGACCACGTGTATAATCTAAGTGCATAAGGTGGATGTGGAAGTAAATAACTGTAATAGATTGTTACATTCATTCTTATTGATCCTATCACTATATTATTAGTAATAATCAAAGTCTGATTAGTCAAATATCCATTGATGGGCGTGAGTCCATCATGCTAATATGAGCTTGGTTTTCTTTCAGTAATTTTCTTTTCCTTTTGATTTCTAGGTAACCAGAGTGGATACAAGTGGCAAAAATATAAGCAACTGAGAGGATATTTACAGCTGGACAGTTGTGAGACAGGGCAAGACTGGTGTCTAGACTAGGTTGATGATGCCCCTTTAAATCAGAACAGACTTAGTGCTTTGTGGAATAATCCCAAACACTTTCTGCTGAGTGAGTCCCAGCAAAGCTTTAGCACATCCCTTAAGATTATGGGGTATGCTTTCCATGTGATCCCAGAGGAATTAGGCAGGCAACTTTAGCTATGGCTTAATGTGACTTGTGCTGGCAGCCTTTCTGGTAAATGTAACTTTCTATAATGAAAAAAAATGCATTGCACACCCCTATCACCTCTCCTTCCCCATTTCTCTCCTCTTCCCAGTCACCCCAAAAGGCAGTCTTTGAAAGAATATTTATTATGTTATCTTTATTTTAAGTGTTTATCAAATCCTGTTTTGTACCCTATTCTGTACCTCCGCTGCAGATACTGCAGTGATGGAAACTAGAGAAACAGGTGACATAGAAGGAATGCGTTATTACTGTCCCAGGTCAGACCAAGATTTATTGGTAAAAAAAAAAAAAAACCTCATTAAAAAAAAATCAAAAGTGAATTATTAAGGAACTTGTATTTTCATCTGTATAGTTCAAACATTGTTGCCAAATTTTAAATGAGTCACTGAATTCTGGCAACTCTGCTTGGAGTTCTGGGAAGAAAAGTCATCAGGAGCGGTGTCCTGCTGTAGGATATTGTTGGCTGCTCCAGGATTGTTAGCCTTCAACTTGCAGGGTTTTGTCTTTCTCACTTCCGAGGCATTTCTAGTACTTCTGGAGAGGAGGCTGTCAGTGTGAACGGTGGTATGTATTTTTACAAAGCACTGTCTGGCTCATATTTTCTTCTCTACACTGTGGACTGACCATGGCAAAATCACTGAGTCAGTTGTTATGGAACCCGATCCATTTTGAAACCTTGTCAGTCCTGGATACGTGGTTTTGCAGCCCTTTGCTTGGCTGAAAGATCTTCTGGTGCTGAGGGTACCATGACTTATTTGCTTGGGGTACTCCAAGGGAGGGAACAACAACAGCTGCCAGAGTTGGACCTCCATCCATTTCTTGTCTAGTCTCCTGTAATAGCCTTTCTAAAGTCTTTCCCCTCATCTTCCATCTCATTTCCAAACTAGTGTACTAACTCAGCATCTTTCTGCCATCCTCTCTGTCCAAGACCTAACCACCTTCTCAGTGCTGCTATTTCACATCTTTTGCTCATTGCTTCTCCTTGTTCTGGCTCTGCTCTTGCCTCTGGAAAAGGAGAAGTAAATCCGGGTGCTGGCAGGGCTCCCACGACACGTGCTGGGAGACCAGCATGGTGAGGAAGGTTCCTGCCCTGCAGATCATGCCTGCTCCTGTGCGTGGTGAGTAACTGCGTGTGTTCAGGCACTTAGGCTGTGATTTGGACACGTGGACGGCTACTGCTGGCCCTGGAGGAGCATTCTATGTGGAGACATGCATGTCTGTGCCTTTTGTGGGTCCCTTTACCCCTCGTCATGTCCTGTCCTCCTGCTTTACGATCCTCTGTGTATGTAAAGCCCTTGTCACAAAGCCCTGACCTTACATTTTGCTCCCCTAGCAGAGGTTTGTGTGGGATGGACAGCGGGGGAGGTATCTGTTGAAGACTGGGCTTTGGATTTGTGTTTTTCCTCATTTTTAATTCCAAAAGGAGAACTTAAGTGTGCCCAGGAACTTTGATTATAATGTGCTATTACTGCACATTGCTGGCTGCTGTCCTGAGGCTGTTGGATACACATTCGAAAAAGGGTGAAATGGTGGAACAAAATGATTATGGGAAAATCAAAGCTTTTAAAGACATTTGTAGGATGAACAGATGTTCAAACATTCTTTTATTTGGTTTCCAGACAGACGTGGAGACTTTCCTTTCATCCTCGTAATCAGTGCATTATGCTGTAATTTGTAAAAATGGCATTAAAAAAATATTAACAGGGTCATATTGTGATCTACTGACTCTGTCATTAAGCCATGAAGTTAAGAACGGCAACTGGGAACAGGGGTTAAATGTTGCAGAATGTACTGTACTAGCATATATTGTCAGACTGTATTATAATGAAGCCAAAATGGAATAAAGATGTAAGAAGGATTTTTAATACCACTAAGGTTGTCAGTGTTGCAAAAGTAGGAATTATTATTGCCGTACAGATGTTCAGTGAGTAATACATCTTCTGGTTGTGGGGAGAGGAGCAGTGAGAAAAGCTTTGTTTTTCCAAGCTTGTTTTCTGCTTTTTCTTGGAATTTATTTTGGGACTGCAGTCTGGCTTGTGATCCTGCCAGAGGTCTTGAGTTGTGAGGGTCAAAGCATGCAATCATGGTAGCAAGGATTCAGTAGGTGGCATCCTTTACTTGGAATCAAAGCTAAATCTCCCTAGTTTAAAATGTGGTATGTGGTGGCACTGATAATGAAGGTTTTCAACCAAGCTTGCTACCCAGCTATCAGAGAACAATTTCTGTTAAAAACTATGGTGCGTTTAATGGCCGAAACCGAGCCATTAACTCCAATCTGTTGACCAAAGCCTGAAGTACCAACGTCCTTTCTGGCTGTGTTTCTGGCTGAGTTGAAAATGGCTCTTTTCCTCAAATCCTACCAGTTGTGTTAATTTGCAGCAAGTACCTGAATATGGGAAAATGAGCAGGCTGCACCAGTAGAGTTCTTCGCGTGTACGAGATCTTTTTCTAGGCAGTAGGCACCGTACCTGCTTGTTGGAGCTCTGCAGTTGATCAGCCACAGGGAGGCAGATCAAAAGTGAGAGCCCAGCATGGTGCAGAGTTGGGATGATGCAATCATGTCCTAGAACAGCCATGTTCCATCCCAGGACTGTCTGCCTCTCTCTGCTGGCAGAGCAGCTCTATTTACATCTGTAAAGTGCTCTGGGATTTTGTGAAATGAAGGATGAAAAGGCAGCAGAGGAGTGCTAGTTATTAGCAGTTTTAAAGACTCTGCTTTTTCCTTTTAATTTAATATGCATAGTGAGCCAGAAAGCTCGTTATTTACAAACACATGAGTTTTATATGAAGTTGCCGAGTCTATAAATAGAATAATTTTAAGGTAAAGCCTAGCACAGGAAGCTTAACTTGCTGAGCCTGGGAGAAGAACTATACGATTGCAGTCTGCAATGAGGCCAGTCTTGCTAGATGGTGAACATCTACAAGGAATTTAAGCCACGTTTAAGCAAGATATTGGAGAAAGGGGGGGTAGTCTTCTGGGATTCCCCACACTGTCTCCTACCGTTCTTTACAGATACAGTTTAGAAGCATAATTTGAAAGGGTTGTAACTCTCCCATATAAGCTGTATAAGAAGAGAAAGAGTACGCTGGGTCTGCTTATTTCCTGCTGCCGATATCAGAATGTGGGAGTCTTTCCTGCAACTGCTACTGTGCGTGCAGACCTGGTTTTAGTTCCAGTTGTTAGTGGGCTTCAGGATAGAATGGAGTTTCCATTTCTGAGTAAATATCAAAATTCTTTGTTGTTATTTGTATGTCTGGTATGAGTGCTTTTTCAGGATGGTATGGTTGTTCTGCATGACTGAAATCTTTCTTTTCCTCCTCCTCATGGTGAGTATTGCTTGTCGAAGGTGAACGCTCTAAGGGACCTCTTTGTCTTCAAGGGCTACAGGTTTCTGATACGTGTTTGTTACTCCTTCCCTGATAATTAACAGGAGACGAAATCCCATCTCATTCTTTTCTTTTTGGAGCTCATGCTTAGGATCAGCTGTGAGAAGAACGCTGCAAGATCTTTGGTAAATCTGAGCCCTACCCAGCAGTAGAGGCCTCATTCTTAAAAACATGACCATCTTTTTGACTATCAAGTCCTTACCAGTCGTGCCTTTTCTAGTTCATATTTCTTAACCAAAAGGTAATTTGAGATCTGGATCAAGAGCTGCTGAACTAAAAAACTTTGGTGGTGACTGATGTGCCTGCTAGCATCGTTATGGTGGCATTTTGGCTAAACTGATCTGATTACTTATGATGTTTTAAGAAATGAAGACTGTTCATTAGCTCTAGAAGGTTCTGTTTAGATCAGTTTCTTCTCCTTTTCCTTGATTGGAAGTCATGTGGTCTTTTGGTGTTTTGGTTGCTCATTCTTAGATTTCTCAAGGGCCTCATTCATGTCAATCAGAGAGACTCCATCCTCCTTGGGCCACAAAATTGCTTTTATTAGACTGTATGTGGCCCTATTCAGACGTGTAGGAACCAGTTCTTTCATACTACTTGTCTGTGAAAACTGATATTTTAGTGCCTATAACTTCAGTCTGACAATTAGGAGTAATCCATGCCTTCACACTGAATTCATTCCCAAAACAGCATTCCATAAGGACAAGATGAAACTTAGACCCCACAATATTGAGAAAAGCTTTCTGCAAAGCAATTTTATTTATCAATTCTAAATGCTGACAGTATTTGACAGTTTTTCCCCTTGGTGTATGATGTATTTCAAAACCCTTATGTACAATTCACTTTCACTGATATGTTTGTTACAGCAAATCCGTGCCCAGTTGATGGGTACAGAATTGGAAGGATGAGTTAAGTGGGTTGTCCACTATCATATGTGGGAAATTGCAGGGGTGGAGCTGAATCTTCAGACTGTAGCTCCTGCTGCTTGTGTTCCCGTTTCACTTGTGGGCTACGTGAAGGCAGCTTTCCAAGTCTGCTGAGATTTGAGGGTAGTTAGTCCAGACTCCTCAGAGCGTTTCCTTTCTTTCCCAGGATGAGGGGAAAAAAAAAAAAAAAAAAAAAGAATGTCTGACGTAACTTCATCTCTCACTGAAGCAGTGGAGACAGAATTTGTCTAATTGTTCCTTGGCCCTTTTCTATTTGGTCTGTCTTTCAAAGGCAGATGATAAGATGGGATTGTGTGTTCTGCGCCATGCACCTTAGCAAAGGAGGCTCGTCTAGGAAATGTTGCTCATCTCCCACTACTAAAATGGGCACGAATGGCTGCTGCATCCCTGGAGATGTTCAAGACCCAGTTGGATGAGGCTTTGAGCAACCTGATGCAGTGGAAGGTGTCCCTGCCCATGGCGTGGGGTTGCAACTGGATGATATCTAAATCCTTTCAGACCCAAACTATTCTATGAACCTATGAAGTGAACTCATGGTAACTTTGTCCAGAATTATTTACTTAAATTACTAACATTAATGTAGTCCATGAAAGAGCAACAAAGACCATCTTCAGTTTGTACATAAAGCTTGCTAATTTGCAACATTAGTTTTGCTGGTTAGTGTTGTTTTCCTCCTCCCCCCCCTTAATTAGAAATTTTAATTAGAGCATGCTGTGTATTAAGATGTTAAAGCTTTGACTGGCAGTTCGAAATTGCAGAAGGATCAGTTGTCTCTGTAGGGCTGTAGCACAACAGGGATTAGCTTGCACCCTTCTGCCTGCAGGTATGTTTTGCTTCTTGAGTCAAATCACCAGAAAATATTCTTCAGGGATGTATTCATCTTCCTGATCAGACTTTCTGTTCCACAGGACCCAAGTTTAGAGAATATTGATAGATTTGACGATCATACATAGCGTGAAAGACAAAATCTTAGAAATAAATGACAAATACGTGAATTGTTGGACTATTTCACTATGGTGTTGGGTCAGTCTTGGCCATTTGTCTGCTTGCTGCAGTTGAGATTCTGCCAGTGCAGGGAGGTTTCCCTGTCCCTGTCTTTGAAGGTCACTTACTATTTTGGCATGTCTTTGCAGCTCCTGTTTTCAGTCCTGTGCGGGAATATAGAAGAGATTTTACCATCTTTGATCTGCTGATGTCAGCCATCTGTAACACACCGTGCGCTGCGCGTTGCTAGATGTGGTGACGGAGCCTTGGAGGGCTGATGTGGTTTGACTTGCTCAAGCTCCCTTACCTCATTTTTCTTCTCTCCTGCTTTAAAGCAGATTTGTGGCAAGAGGGATAGATTCTAAAACATTAGCGTTCAGTGTTCGCAGCATAACACTCTTGGAAAGTATAAAAACTTCTGCCACGTATAATTATGGAATAATGTACTTCTAAGGGAACTGTTTCCACGGACTCCTCACGCTCGCTGGATATCTTGTGTCCTTTGAGCCTGAGGATGCGTATTTTTGTTCTGTCTAGTGTAAGTGTGGGTTTTTCAGTTATCCAGACAAATACTCAATCGTTTAAAAAATTGCTGAAACACATTTTCCAAGATATCTTGTGTCACTCTAAGTCACAAGCTAATTATGAAAGAGCAATTTTAATTTGCTATTTTCATTTGATTTCATGTTCTGCTGGAACAGAAGTCATGATTTCCCTTCCTCTTGCTGTTAATGTGTTTACTTTTATCAGATGTCATCTGTCTTCAGAAGTGCAAATCTTTCCAACCTCTGTTGGTAAGAAAACTGTCCGTGCTTCTAATGGTTTTATTAAATCAATATGCTCTTCAAAATGAAGATTGATCAATGGCATTTTAATAATTTCAGTCATATCTTCCCTTTTCTTAGGCTCCTATCCCTCAGAGTCCTGCTGTGCAGACCCCGTGTTCTATTGAGCTGTTCACAGTGATGCCCAAATCCTTTTATCTTGGATGCTTCTGTTAATGTATCAGTGTAGTTCAATTTACCCGTTCTTTGTGGTTACCTTTCATTTGTCAATACTCAATTTTGGCCAAGCTTTGGTGCTACTTAAGTTCTTTCCTCCTCCTCATCCTGCTGGCTAAATTAACTTTGGGCTGTTTGCAAATATCATCATGTTATAATTCTTCCCTTCCTGGAAGATCATTAAAGTTGGACAACACTGAGGTTAGTGTAGAGTTTTTTAGCAGTCCCTTAATCTTTTATCGGGTTAAAGCCAGAATCATGTTTTACTTCTGTCCTTTTTCTTCTCTTTTCTTGGATTCATAGGCCGATGGTTTATGAATGTGTGTGGATAATTCCAATAGCATGGAGATGCCGATTTTCCTTTGCTTATTTGGTGCTTAATGAATCATGTTTATCAGGATGATTAGCCGGCCTGGATTTGATTGTTGCCTCACAGTTTTACCTGGCACTGAGGTAAGCTCACACTGGTCGTAATTCCCAGGAGAATTAACTTCTGTTTTATTGGTAATAATTAACTGCAGTCAATTGGCAATTGACTGCAGTTAAGACATGTAT
Source organism: Cuculus canorus (assembly GCF_017976375.1). NCBI lineage: Eukaryota > Metazoa > Chordata > Aves > Cuculiformes > Cuculidae > Cuculus > Cuculus canorus. The sequence continues at coordinate 6,474,966 of NC_071411.1, read as the reverse complement.
TTCTGTTTGTGTGTGTGTGTGTGAGTCATTTAGTTATACTGTCAATAATGCAATGAAGCATTTTAATGGTTGTTTTCTGGTGATTGTCCACTTATCAAGTGGGTTCAACCATTTTTATGCCAGTTAATGGAAGTAAGGATAACCTGGCTACTTAAAAAAAGTACATTCCTGGTTTGGGGATTTTTTTGCCACACGGTAGTAGAATAATCTGAATGAACAGTTGATAATTACTGAATGTTACCAAGCTTCTCCAGTTTTTTGCTGAGCAGATCTAGCCTAAAGTTGGTCACAAAACTGGCTTGGGCACAAGTTCATGTGTTCTTCACCCGATCGTGAAAGGAGATTCTGTTTTAAATCAGTAAAACTGATATTTTCATTATTCGTCTGAACTTTAAGCTGCTGCTATCAGAAAGCGCTGTGGAATGAATTTTGCTGGAAAGACTTTTGCAGGTATCATGCTGACCCAGGCAACCTTTCAGCCTTTGAGGAGTGGTTGAGCAAACCCAGCATTACCGTTCTGCACTTGGCTGCTCCTGGCTTCTGCCCATTGCAGTAACTTCTGTGTCCCTGTGCTTTATAAAAGGAACATCACGGGAGGCTTTGCAACAAGTCAAAAATGAGCAGTGATGTAGAAAATATGCCGTAATTGAAAAAAGGCTGATTTAATTAAATGTTTATGACTGGGACGCTCTGGTGTAAACAGCTTGTGGCTTCTGGCTTGCAAATTAGATGTCTTTCTCTTTGTGGCTAATCTAACTGTTTGTGCTTGTGGTACCAGAGTTTCTGTCACTCTGAGCTCAAAATATCAAATCCAGGTAAGTGACTGTGCACTGTATGAGGTAGGAGAAGCTCTTCGCTTAGCCACAGGTATGCAGCCTTTCTTGGAGGGGTGGTCAGCAACAGCACAAGTTACAGTGCAGCAGTGCCGCGTCCATTCCAGTTTGTGGTGTTTGTGTGTTAAGAGGGGGAGCTCTGATACGTGTGTGATTTGAAGGACGATACAGCAGTATTTCATTCTAAGATTGCACCAGCTCAGATGGAAAGTAGTGTCTTTTGAGCTTCCAGTCTATTTCTAACATCTCCAGTTTTTTTTCCTTGGAATCTCGTGGCTTGTGTTGTCACGTGGATTTAGCAGAGATGTTCAAAAGAGAAGCAGTTGTTGTTTTAGAACTTCTCACTGAGTCTTGGAGTGACTGTGTCCAATATAGGATCGATATAAAGATGTTAAGAAAGCAAACCCTCTTTTGTCGTATCCATTAGCAAGATCTCTTCTGAATCTGTCATTGATAAGCATCTCTTTGTGCCTTTTCAGTAAGGAGTTGTCATCTGTTAGATGTATATAGAATGGCAGGGGCTATCACTTCTTGAAGGGAATCCTAAAGTCATCTTGTCCCTCTCCCTAACTAAAAGAAGGATCAGTTTTATGTATGTTGTTCTTTTTCAGGTGTCCAGCTAACTTGTTCTTAGAGATTTTGTCACCAACTGTCACAGGACTTTACTACCATTAGAGTGGTAAATTAGGGGAAGAGAGAGAAGGGAGCAGGTTCTTTCTTCCTGGTATCTTACTTGAATCTTTCATGTTGCAGTGTAAGCCTGTTTATTTTTTTTATCCTTATCCACTGTGGCACAAAGAACAGACTATTCCTTTTCTCTTTGCAATGCTTTTTTATGTGCTTGAAGATTGATCACATCCATGCTCAATCTTCTTTCCTCTGGACTAAATGTTCTCTAGTTTGTACAGTCTCTCCCCTTCCGGGCTGTGGTTCCTAGGTGTGGTTCCTAGCTGTTTCTGTCTTCCTGAGTTTCTCCAAATGGTTAATGTCTTTCCTTAAATGCATTGCTCTCAGCTAGGCAGTTCTCTAGCTAAGTCATCATCTGACTGAATAAAGTGGGATTTTAACTTTGGATGTGCCTCAGGCTACTTTTCTATTTATGCTTCCCCATCTGCAGATTTTGGAGAATCAGGAGTTTGTTGCCTTAAGTTTCACGTGTGAATCCAGTATCATGATGCCCTTCTATAGGTCCCTTATATTGAATGGAAAATGAAAGCCATACTTACACATTTCTACATCCCCGTTTAAGCAGCTTCCTATTTTTTCAGACTACTTCCCTAATTTGCCAGGATCACTTAGATTCCAGTCTTTTCCTCCAGCATACTCATTCCCACCTGATCTATCCAGTCATTGAGATCATTAATGAAAATATTGAATGTAATTAGCTTGAGGACAGACCTCTCTGAACTATGCTTAATATATCCTCCCAAAGAGCATTCTATTGATGACTACTCTCTTAGTACTTTCCAGTATCACACTTAGCCTATAATGAGTTTCTCTGGACATTTTTGCCCAGCTTGCTTATGCAAATATCTTTTGGAAAACCATCAAAAGTTAGTTCTGAATTGACCTGCGTACACATATATTCTAGGTGACTTTTTCCAAGTTTTTCACTCTGCTTTCATTTGCCTTCAGCTGCAAAACCGGACCTGTGTGGAGGCTGCTGTACGCAAGGCACATGCTTATTTTTGATTTTTAATATAATCCAATTTTCAGAGAAAAGTCAGATTTTCTTAATGTGTGAGAGGATGCTCAGGAATGTGGACTACTTTGGTGCAAAATATGCTCTAAGCAGATAGATTTGCAGGCTTTCCTGGTTCTGAAGGTGTAGTTTAATCTTGACCTGCAAGTCTCAGTCTTCACAGACTTGACTTTCTCATTAAAGTAAGCCATAGCCAGAACCCTAAATCAGAGCTGTCATCAAACACTCAGGTGCCAAGCATCTGAACACAGACTGGATCCAGTTTCAGCACTGCAGCCTTTCTCTCTCATGGTTCATGTCTAAATCACAGTATGAATGTCTTCTGGAGCTAAGAAACAGTAAATTTTGCAGTTGAATTGAAAACCAGTTTGGTGACAAGGATGAATCCTAAAAAGAGTCTGAGGAGACATTCAGACTAATGTTCATGTATGAAATAAGTGGAGATTTGAATTGCAGGTGAGTATTCTGGTCCATTTCAGTAACATGATGCTTTCACATGTCATTAAAATGTTTTTTATGAATATGTAAAAATCAAATAAGACATTTGCTGATAATTCCTTTTCCTTTCCTGGCCTTGTAATAAGCATATAATAAATTCAACAGCTGATGTTGTGAGAAGCTATTGGATTTAAGCCTATCTGAACATGTAGATACTAGGACGCCTTCTGCACCCTTGTGTGTAACAAATGGATCTTAGTTATTATAAAGTGCTGCACAACTTCACCTCTGTGCGGGGTGTTAGGCAAACAATCCCCAGCAGAGAACATTTGCTATTGCCTAAGCCATGGGAAATGCTCTCTTACTCCATTAGTCTTGCTGCACTCGCTCATTTTTTTTTCCCCTACTAACTCAAAAGAGGAGGGAAACATATCTTCGCAACCACACAAGCAGGAATTAGCCCAACTGTATTTTACAGGTAAACTAACAAATAAGAGGAGAATCTGAGCGGTCCCTAGGGACCTGAATTTGTTTGCCACTGGGCCGTTCTATCTGCAGCTGGCATCGGTGGAAACCTGAGTGCTCCATTAAAAGTCGACAACCTCTGTTTGCTGGGGCATGGGGCAAACAGAGCCAGCCTGTTCCGCAGACAGACTGCCTGCCTTTATCTCCCCACACCCAGCTCACGACGGGAAATGATGAGACTCTGAACAAAAAGCTTGAAACTAGGACTCGGTACTCTTACCCTGCAGCTGTTGTACACAAGGTTGCCTTTCAGGGACCGTGTGGGAAATACACTGAGTGCAACACATTAAATGAGTATTGGGGCTCATCTAGGGGTGCTAATAGGAACAAGCAACACATGGTGCTGGTGTGGGCCCCGGACAGTGACCAGGGGTGTGCACATCTGAAAATCTTCATTCCGAAACATCAAGGATGCCTGCGTTAATTACCACTCTCAAAGACAATGGGGACAATAATCTGTTGTAGTGTCCACCGTTTCAACTATACCAATGGATTAATGCCTTATGCAACAGCTTGCTACCCTCTCACCCACCCCAAGGAGACTCAAACCCCTGCTGTCCTGTAGCATTATTTTGCAGTAACGTGATGGCTGAATTGATGCCTTGATGCTCTGACTTCTTACAAAGCCGAAAGTAGGTGTATGTGCGTCTTTGTCCCTGTGGTACAACAGGATTGAGTTGCACCTCAGACCAGTGAGGTTAGGGATGATTCATGTGAAAATACCTAAATTGGATGGTTTGGTCTTTTTAAAAGACAACACTTCAGCCAAAGGACAGTGTGCTGCACAGGAAGTACTCTGGGCTTTGATGGTATCATAGGCTGACGGGAAATGTATGATACTACTCTGAATGCAAGGGAAGTGGTCTTTCCACTCTGAGTTTACAGATATTTGAGTGGTAGATTCATCAGTTCTCCCGTGCGGAGGAACATACCTTTACCCGGTCCTTGCTGCTCCTCTGTCCCTTTGTTCTACCTACTGTTTTCATCAGCAGAGCTCTCTGGTGCAGCCGGCTTAAAGGCTTTATTTTGTTACTAAACGCTGCTGGTTTGTTACTTGCTGTTTTCGTTTGCAGTCTGGATATGTGAGCTACTCAACAGTAACACTGGAGTTTTGGAGTTGATGGGGGTTTGTGTGTAATCCTACTCTCCTTTTACTTTTTATAACATGTTCTGATTGAAATAATGTTTATAAAGGGAGAGGCATAATGTTTATAATGGGCATAATATAAATGCAAATGAATGCAAATGCAAATATAAATACAAATGAAATAATGTTTATAAAGGGCAACTGCCCTTTAGTCAGTGCGAGTGACCTTTCCATAACAATCAAGAGTAGTTTATGCTCTAAAAGATTGAATGTAGAAATGGACACTGCAAATAGCCTTTTGCTTTTAGCTTTTCACCCTCTGTTGGGTAGATAGTTTGAACCATTATTCTATAATAATGGCAAAAATGAGGCAAGCATGGCTCCACAAAAAAAATACTTCTGGCTTAGAGCTTGTGCCCGTGTTTTCTGTCAGTTCAACCATGATATTGCGCTGTATCAAAGATGAATCTGAAGCAGTTATATGTTGTGTGAAGCAGTACGAGGCCTTGCTAGAAGGGATTTATGGATGTGGTTTACCGGTATGTATCCATTAATGTAGAAGTCTTGAAGATTTCAGAGTCCTGCCCGGGCTCTCTGGCTGGCCTGAGATAGCAGTGGATGCTTTAGGTCTTATTTTTTCATAGGTGCTTTTGCAAATTGTTGTGAAGGTTTGTGGTGAAGGGGTTGGTAGGAAAGGGGGGGCAGCAAAACCATACCGACACTTACTTGACTTGCAATTGATTTCAGCATTTAGGCCCCTCTCCCTGCGCCATGTGTAGGTCCAAGCCTACTTCTTGGCTTTGTGGCTTTTGAGTCTTCAGAGGGGTTGAAGTGAGGGAGAAGCCCAATGATCTGAATGTGTGCAAGGACTTGGCAGTTCTGCAGTCCCCTTGGCAAGTCTGTCTGGCGTGCATGTTGAATGTTGTCTGCCAGGTAAGTGGATCATGTCTTTTTTGTTTTAGTTTCAGCTGCTTTGTGTCTGTCATCTTTGGCCTCCAGAAACATTGCCCTGGTTGTCTCATGGACTGAAGAGTGCCCATTTTGGTAGATACCTTTGCTGTTCTTTGCCTTCTGGTTTGTGACAAACTCTTTTTCTTCTTTCTGTGTTTTTTTTCTGACATTATTCTGGTCAAGAGGTTTTGTTTCTTATAGCACGCAGAGCAGAGTTAGAGGCGGAAGCAATGCAAAGCTCTGATATGTCCCCATCTCTCTTCAATCTGTTTATCTTCCGCAGAGGCCTGATAGTGAATGACATTCATATAAACAGTGGGTAAAAGACACAGTTCAAACATCCTGTCATGATCTGGGCACATGTACTTAATTGAAAAATAAACACCTAACGTACATAAGCATCTGATGCGTTTTCCTCGGTAAAATTTTGTGTCCCTGTGCTGTATGTTTTTAAGACCTACAGTTCATTCTTCCATTTTCCCACCATCCATAAGATATAACCTGGTTTTTATTCTGCTTTGAGTTGTGACTTGATACCAGCTATAGACAAGTTTACCTGAATACAAGCAGTTGATGCAAATTTCCCAATAAAACCATTTAGGTCCTGCACACGTGATGTGAAGCAGATGAAATACCTTGAGAAAGTAGTAGTTAAGGATGGCAAGGGAAACATTGTAATAAAAAATAGGTGAAATAGAAATGCAGGTGACCTTTATGGCTTTGGATTTTTTGAGTGGTTTGTTTCCTCCATGCAAACTTCTTGAAAATTGCTTTGAGATCATCTGCCCGCAGCCTCTGCGCTGTAGGGAAAGGAGGTGCGTACTTGTAGAAATTCATATGGGCTTTTTCCCAGCTGGAGTGGGTACTGCTTGTTGCTGCTCTCTTTCCTTTTCTGTAGTGCGTGCTTGGCCCTGGCAGAACCCTCGGGCCTTTCCGTGGTACCTTTCATGGGGATGAAGGTGGCATTTTCGTGCTTGTTGGTGTTTCTATGCATTTGTGTCTGCCAGAACCCCCGTGAGGTCCCAGTTGTGCTCTCGGCAAAGCTGTTTGGAGAAGAAGGGGGGAAAGAAACAGAGCAAAGGAGATGATTGACAGTAGCCCTTTAGATTTCTGTTGTTAATGCACCAGTAATAAGATAAGGCTTATCTTTAAATGTTCATAGAATCGAGACTTTGATGGAAACAGGCTTTTGGGTTATTATATTTTTGATAGATAAAGCAGAATGAAATGGAAAGACCAGGGGAACATACAGTATGTGGAGAAAGACGCATTTTTCTTTTGAACCTCTCTCCTCACATGCTACCTGTGTGCAAGTGTTTGACATGCATACATAAATGGTGTGTTTGTAAACACACGCTCAGTGCATGTGTTTTTGGGAGGGACATAGGGGCCTAGAAGGGGTATTAATTGTGTGAGAGGCAGCGGAGTGAGATGAAATCTGCTGCTGCATGTCAGTTGAGATGAAAAATCTCACCCTCACTCCCTCCACTTCCATTCAACTCCAGCTGTTGTCAGGTTAGGTATATTTGAGCAGATAAGAGGTTGGGACTTAGCAGAGTTTGAGCAGCAGAGTTTGGTTGTTTGGGCTGTGCAGGGGGAGTTTGGCGTGTCATAGTCGTTAATGCATTTCAACTCAAGCCCATTGTATGATCTGGTTTGCATATTTACACGCTTGGACAAAATTATCTCGCAGCCATGCGTAGTACAGTGTCTGGGAAGGCCGTGCCGAAGGGATACAGTCTCTTTTCAGTGAAGAGCTGCAGCATCTGTTGCTTGGATCATAGGCCATTTGGTTGCTGTTTTTCAGTTGTGTATGCAAATCACAGTTGTTGAATTTTATCTACGTGGCCTCCTCCCTCTCTTCTATACCTCTTGATGAGGAGTCATCTTTCCTTTCTTTTCTGTCCCTGCCCATGAACTCATGTACTGCAACCCCAGTTATCTGAGCTGGGCAAGTAAACTTGACAGAGGCTGAGGAAGGAAAATGAAGCCTTGTTGTGCTGCAGTGTCAATGTAGGAAAGAAAGCAGAGGGGAAACTTCCTCTAACCTACTGCAGTAAAGCTCTGTGGTGACATGAAAAGTTCATCTTAGGTTCCAAGCGGGTAGGCAAGTTTGCCATTGTAGGGGAAGGTATAAGAGAAAGCCAGGCAGATTTAGGGGTGGTGTGTGAAGTGGTAGTGAAAAGTGATGGAGAAGGTGAGGCTCTAGAAAGCCAGAAAGAATTCAGCTGCGGATGTGGTGTCCATCCTGGTGAACAAAGTCCAAGGAACTGCACAAAAGCTGGGCTGTAGTGGCAGACACTGTTCCCAACTGCCAAACAACGACCTAAGACATTGTGATTGGTAATTTCCATCATAGCGAAAAGCAAATGGAAATCTAGGTATTAATCAGGCTCAAATCCACATAGTCTGGAAGATATATGGAATCAGGTCCTGTACTCACAGAAATGCAACCTCTTTGCGAGTCTCAAAGCTGTTTGTTTTGCCTGTAATCTGCTTGGACTTTCTCCCTCTCAGAATGCACTTGTGTACCCCAGGTATCTTACCAGGTCTTACAAAACATTACTGTAAATTGCTGTTAAGCATCACGTTTAGCTGCCACTAAATGTTGCCTGGCAAGTGAATGGCACAGCTGGGAGGGGAAGGTTCTGCGGCCTTTGAATACAAATAGAAAGATTAGTGGGCCTAAAAATACTTTAATTCTGATCAACCTGGGAGAGCAAGAGACACATATTTTTATTTGATTTCACCAAATCAGGGCTTTGATTTCTCTTGTTGTAATAAGATCTCTTCAGCTTGGTTGGGGGTTTTCCTTGGTTTTTAAGAAGTTATAATGTCAGCTCTGAAGAATGAAGCTCATGGGGCAAAAACTTTGCTTCTTTTCAAGACTGGCAGCTGAAGTCTGATTTAATCCCACTAGGACTGGCATCAAAGCCAGGCAAACAATTTTTCAAGGAGCAATTTCTCACTGAACAGACTATAAATGTAGTAGGGTACAAATTCCTTGTGTATTTATAATTTACGTTTCTTTCAGCCTTTCACTGAGCATTAGGCTCTTGGCTCTGATTTCCTGACTTCGCTTATCCCTGGTTGTGGGCGCACTGATGTGTGGTGGTCCTGCTCACAGCTGGGTGAGTGTATCGGTGCTGCCAGTGAGTGTGTCACCTGTCACAGGTGCCAGTGTTTGCCCCACCTTGAAATTTACCTTCCTTTGAACAATTTCCACTGATATAGCTCTGCCATTAGGAGCCTTATGCATTTTAGAAGCCTGCGTGTGTGTTGGTTAGAATGTGTTTGTGTAAGTCATGGACCTCTATATTTAATTAACATAAAACAACCGTCTTGAATCTAAGCAGCTATCTAGTTGCAATTAGTTCTTGTTTGCTAATTAATTACCAATGGATGATTAAAGACTTGTTTACTGAGGTTTAGCAGCTATCAAGACACACATCTAGTACTCAAGGGATTTACTATGCTGTAACTGGATTGTTGAATTAAATTCTTATTGGAGACCTTTAAACTGTGACCAAAGAAAGCTGCTCCACAGCCAGTTTCCTCTAAGAGCTCACCTGTGTCCTCCTGGATCTCCTGCCTGGGGTAGTGTTGCTCCTAAGGGTAGAGGTTACATGGATCCTTCTGACTCCCTGAAGCAAGATACTTGATTCCCTTGATTAGAGGTAAGGAAAAATAGAATCTTGGGTCTTGCCTATGTTGGTAGAGCAGCTCTGCTCACATACACTCCCAAATACTGTCTGTCTAGTCTGACAATTGTGTTTCATCTTTGTTTCTTCACTAATGCTCATCACACATCTTACTCCACATAGACTGCTGTGAACACAGTCTTTTTCTTGTTCCCAAACTGGCTTTTGCTTCTGCTTGAAGGTTTTGGTGGTAACTTTTTTTATGATTTGCTGGGTGGTTTTGTTGAATCATTTAAAGTCTGTGGGTTTGTTTGCAGATTTAGTCCCTGTGTTTATGGTCTCTTTGGGCATCAAAACCTGAGGTTCTACTCACCACTGGATGAATGGGAACGAGATTTATGGTGGTAATTAGTGGCTTTTTCTGGTAACCAGCTTGAAGAGGCTTCAGAAAGTGGTGCATAAGCTGCTGTTGAGGTGTCTGGAGATGTGCAACCAACATTGCTCACTGCTTTTGACAGCCCTGTCCTGCGTTTTGTGGATAAAACAAGAGACAGGAAAGTTAAATACTGATATTCATATGGAGAAGCTCTTGGGTTTACCAGTAGGGAATTGTTCCCTATAGACTGACGTGAACAAAAACCATTCATGCAGGTTTGGGTGAATTAAAAACGGACAGAAACATGGTTTATGAGAGCAGCAGTTCAGAGTTAGAAGGGATGGCTTTAAAAGCTGTATTGCAGGATCCTTCAGCCTCTCTGTCAGAGGCTGCTCTTCATTTCGGTTTTTAGCCTGTAGGTCATGAAGGGAAGTAGGAGACCAGCAAGGGTGCTGGGAATTTCTGCACAGAGAGAAGCCTGGTAGGATTTTGTGGGATGATTTCATCCATTCTTTCATTTTCTCTTGTGTTTTCTTTATTTATAAGCCTGAGGTTTGGATTCCTTTTCTACCAGCCTCTCTCACTCAGCAGAGCTGGCAGGGAAAAAAAAAAAAAAAATGAGGGAGAGTGAGCAACTGTGGCAGAAAAGTGATTAAAAAGAATAATTAGCATTTGCCCCGATAAATGAGCAAAGCTATTAATTAGACTGATTTACTCCTGGCTTTTTTTTCCTTCTCCCTTTCCCCTCTCTCTTTCTCTTTCCCTCTCTCTCTCTCTCTTTTTTTTTTCTCTTTATCAAATGGCAGCGCCGTGACTGCCCCTTTGCTACGTTTTCATCAGCTTTTCACCAGTTGTCAGAGCTAACACCCTCCTTTCCTGGAGCCCAAGCAGCCTCTTGTAGCTAATGGATATGGAATGCAGCCAGAGCTGATAGCTGCTAGATCTCCACTGGCTTACAGGTGTTTCCATCATTACTGGCATATTATCTGCCTCTGGGTCCCCTTCCTCCCCCTCCTCCTCCTCCTCCTCCTCTTCTTCTCTTTTCCCTCTGTTTTTGCCCTCTTTGCAGTGTTCTATAAGTAATTACAGTTTAAAAAAAAAAAAAAATCCTGGCAGATTTTTAAGAATTGTATTTAATGCAACGCGATGTCCCGGTGATCAAATCAATTTCTTTTTTTGGCATGGTGACAAGCGGCGATGCTGCTGCTGTCGCCTGTTTGAATGTAATTACCAGGATGAAAGGGAGAATTTTAATTAAGACAATTTCCCCCCCATACCTTCTTCCCTCCCCCTTATTCAAATCATGAGCTGGGGGTTGTGGGTTTTTAGCGTTTTTTTACATGCTTTTTTATTATGAAATATTAGTAATCATCAGGTTATTGCGTATAATATCAGGAGTATGTCCTCCCCTCGGCTCCCACCCTGCTGAGAGCTTGGCTGAAGGTGGGGGTCTGCGCAGAATGGGAGAATGGTTTGCACGTGGTCTCGAACGGGGGCTTGGTACTTTACAAGCAAATATGAGCATAAAAATCCTTGTTTCAAATCTAAATGGTGCAAATGTGATCACTGGCATATATATAGTGCTTGGAGCCTTTTGTGATTAATTATTATCTGCATTCCTGTAATGCCCAGAGGCTAAATTCTTCATGCAATTTAGGGCATTGGAAGCAGAGTCAGGCCTGAATCACTGCCTGGGAGCCAAACACCACAGAAACATTGCAAAATCTGGATTTAACCTGCATTCTTCAAGCCCACCTCTAATTTAAGGAAGCATGTGAATTGTATGCTGGGAGAGGAGTAGGAGAAGGTACTTCAGAGGTAGGAAAAGGCAGAAAGTTACTGGCAAAGAGGAAATGTGAAGTCAAACGGGAGATGCGTGCACTGGGGTTTGCTGGAAGGAGCCGGTGGGAAGCTGAAGAGAAGTAAATGGCAGCTGCTCTCATGGAGCTTGGGAAATAAGGGAATGAGGCTTTATCTGGAATGAGTTTTACTTCTAAGGGTTCAAGCACATACAAATAGATATTTCTTATGAACCTCTGGCATGGGAAGTATATTGGCAATGGGTTTTGAAAGTAACGACCAAAAATTAAAATTAAGGCTTCATGGGGAGGATCTGAGATGCTGAGCTAAAACTTTGGGGGGTACTCATCCAGTCCAGGTGAGTGTTTGATTTTTATCTCAAGGGGGTTGCATGCTGGGGGATTATTTTAACTGTCTGTTGTCTTGCAGGGGCATATTACCCTGCAGTTCTGCCATCTCTCAGCTCCTGAATCCCACCACCGTTTGCAGCAGCAGCGCAGAGACCAAGTTCCTTTGGAGTACCACAAAGCAAAGGCAGCAGCTAGAGAAGGAGCATGGAGAGGATTTTTTTTGTATTCCTTGAGGAGAGGGCAGGGGACATCTTCCCAGTCCTGCTGAGATTTTCCTGTATCTACTTTAATCCCATAAATTGCATCGCAAAACCCCTGTGTTCCCAAGCCCAAGCAGGGCATCCTGTGGCCTGGCTGTGCAGATCTGCTACCAATCGAGAGGGGCTGGTGCAGCGTAATTCCGACTCCCTCTTCACCCCAGGACAGGCAACTGCCTCCAGTGTGTGCTTTCTAACCTGCTGTCTCGGGACCAGGGCAGAGCCATTACTTGGGATTGAAATTAGGTCTTCAAAGGGTGGGTTTTGAAGGGGCCGCAGAAGAGGAAATCCATTTCCCAGCTGCATTTCTGCAGCATGTTTCATGTCAGCGGAAGGTAATTTAGATCAATCTGGGTGCTTGATTTCCCAGAACAAATGCAAGTGCCTTAGCTGTGAGGTCTGTGGCAGGTTTCCTGAGCAACACCGCTCCTCGGGCTCCCCGCATTTCACCCTGCCTTCCTGGGAAGCACGTCAGGCATGACTTGAAGATTGCTGGACAAATAGGAAAACCTGCAGAGCAAGGTAGGTTCCTGCCAAAAAAATGAAGGAAGCAAGCTTTGTTTGAGCCTCTTCACTTGTGCAGTGATATTCAGAGGGGTTATACCTCTACCTCCCACCTTGCCTGTCACGCCAGCTGCCACGGAGCAGTGGAGCTCAGGCATTTGGGCAGAGCTGGTTGAAACAGCTGAAACGAGGGAACTGGTAGGACTTGAACCTTGGCTGAATGGCTGCCCTTGTCCTCCACAAAGAAACCATTCCTGCTTGTTAAATCCACGTGCTTCCACCTGTGTCTTCAGTCCAAAGTGGAAAATTTCTTTCTTTAGTCATTCCTGAGTGAGGCAGGGGAAAGGTGAGCTCTGGTGGGTTGTGAGTACTAAGGTTACTGGCTAGAGGAGGTGAGAGCAGTGCCGGTGATGAACAAAAACAAAGACTAGATGCTAGGACAGAGAGGGTCGGATATATCATTGTGCTTTTAGAGGCCTTGGGCTCTGCTGGATCTGTCCTAAACCTGACAGAGCCATTCCTGGGCTGGCATTGACAGCCACTGTGGTCAATTATGTTGGAAGAGGTGGTTTCTTTTGGATGCCAGCCCTCGAGGGTTTGGCAGAGCTTGGATGCACTGGGTAAATGAGCAAGGATCAGTATGCATGCCCCAACCACACGCAAACAGATGCAGTAATCTGAATTATTCGTGTGCAACCCAGGTCCCAGGCTTGCTCAATCCCAGAGTGGAAATAGTGCCTGAGGTTAATGCACTGCAAAGAATGTACGGGAAATGTTTTGCATTTTAAACAAATAAAAAAATCAGTGCGTATTTTGTTAACGCTTGCTGACCAGCTCTTCACATCCTGTTAAGCTAAATATTTGCACGGTAGTAGTGCAAAGAGGGCTGAGCAAGGAACCCCTGTGTTTCATTTGGGTGGCTGTATATTGCGATCAGCTGCTCTTTCCTCTTCTGTCTGTTTTTCTTAGCAGGGTCAGGACAAGTTTCACAATCCGAATGGTTCACTGCAATTCTCTACAGGATATCCTCATTTTACTTTAATGGGGAGGAAATTAATGAAACATACAGGCCCTGGGGCTTTGAATACTATACATTAATATTATCCCAACGCATTGTGGTATGTGCACTCTCTCAGACTAAACTTTACACTGGACAGAGGAAGCTGTGATCAGGTTCAGGTGCCTGTGAAATTTAAGTGGGGGGGAGAGGGGGGAAAAAAAAAAAAGAAAAAGAGAAGCTTGAAGCAGTTTCCTTCCGTTTCAGCCCCTGTTTAGTGTGAGAACAGGGATGTTCAAATGGGATCAGGTCAGTACAAAACAAACAAACTATCCCAGCTCCTAGGACAGGGCTTGGGCAGCCCGATCTGGTGGGACATTTCCCTGCCCATCGCAGGGGGGTTGGAATTAGATGTTCTTTAAGGTCTCTTTCAACCCAGACTATTCTATGATTCTATTTAACTGTATTTGTGTATGAGAGGTTTGTTCTCTTGATTTGTTTGTTGCCTTCTTTGGAGACTGAATTTTTCCTGTTGGTGAGTAGACCAATAGTGATCTGTAAGACTGTGATGGTCTTGGCAGAAGATGGGTGGCAAAAGGATTGCAAATCTTCCCACCTCCCTTTCCTCCAAAAAGAAAACACCGCAAGTGCTTTCCAATACCTGCAAACACGCAGACAGTAAAATGCGAGAATATCAAAGTAGTGAAAAGAAAATTAAGTTCAGCTTCACTTTTCTTTGGTGGTCGTAAGGAACAATGAGAAGATAGGCCTGAGCTTGCAGAAGTTACCCTGTGTTCAAACAAGGCAACAATTTTCATGCACCTCTGTGTGCTGGCTGCACCACAACCCAGGACCTGAGGGCTGAAGGTGTCTTCCTCCGTTGGTGACCCTGTAGACTATTGAAGCCTCTCAAGAAGATCAAAAACTTTGGCCATGGAGTGGAAACTGTTTAGACCCAGGGCGCTCCTCTGCTGTCCAGTATTGCTCTTAGCCGCTTAAATATAGCCCCTCTCGTGGCAGCTCCTCCCGTGGTTGGAAGGGGGTCATTAAGACTGGGCTGTGTCAGGCCCACTACTCGGAAAGCTGCTGACAGTGAATTCTGTCTTTCCTTCTGGGATTTTTGTTTTGTTTTCTTTCCCCTTCTGGTGCGATTTCCTCATATTACAGCAACTGGCACTGTCTTTGTATCAAAAGGAACAGAGTCCTTCACAATTTTGGTGGAAGAATGTGGAGGAGGGGACCTTGTTTGGAGAAATTGGCTGCATCAAGGAAAAGTAAGAAGTTAAAAGGTCATCACAGTTTTGTCTTGGATGTGGTGGGGTGGTCACAAGGCATTTTTCTTTTTTCTTAGAAATACGCTAAAATACCGGAATATTTTACAGGCTGGGGAAGGAAGCCATCCCCTCCCATTCCCAAACTCCACATCTCCAACTCTGTCCATTTGACTTTAAATGTTGCTGAACAGCTTGCCTGGTGGAGAAAACCACAACTTGAATATTACCATATTTTGCAAACTGAAGGCTCTGCCTTGGGATACGGGGACAATTTATTAGTGGAAATATCTTTAATTAATTTGTGCACAAGTTCGTGTTTTTCTTTAATTCTTCTCCCCAGGCACTTGACCCATAGTAATGAAATCCGAGAGCCCTTTTCAGAAAATGACTTTCTCAGCATTTTTGTTCCTTTTAAAGTTAAGTGTATCACATAATGACCATGAAATGTTATCCTTTATTAGGAACACACTTTTCACTGAGAGTCTTCAAATAGACTTTATTACCAAGAACTCTGTGGTAAGCTCCTATCCGCTGCCTTACAGTCAGACAAGCCTGGCTTTGAACTCCGCATGTGAGTATCTTCGAGGACAAGTGCTCTGCTCCAGTGGCTTGTTTGAGACTGGCCATCACTGGAAGGAGGTGTGTCCTCGGTTTGGCTCCGGCCTCAAAGATCAGGCTGAGGAGAAAACATAGCTTTGACCATGACTGGCCGAAAGCCAGCTGATGGGCAGCTGCAATGCATACATGGCTCCAGAAGGGATATTGTGAACTGACATTGGTGTTTGGGAGCCTTGTGTGTGACCTGATCCCTAGGCATGTCCAGGTGCCTCCAGGTGGTGTGGGTAGAAACACACCTTTTTGCACGGCCGGGAAGGCTTTTACTGGCCCAGTCCCTGTCAATGTAATATTGGGGGTGACAATGTCTCAAAAGTTTCTTCTCCAGGCTGCCTCTAGAGAAAGTTCTCAAGCACAGAAAATCAGGGCATACCTCTAGAGTTGCTTTGGTGTCTTGGATACACTTCGCCTTCTCACTGCAAACAGTCCTTGAGGACAGAACGGTTTCCTTTTACACAAAGATGAATCAACAGTCCCCTGTGGTTTGGCATGTGGGAATGTTAGCACTGACACAACAGACTCTGGTGACTGAGGAGTTGTTTGGAGGTAACGCTGCCAAAGCAGAATGGGATTTTTTAGGTTTTTTTGCAATGGGGAAAGGTGGGAGGGGGTTGCTTAACAACATCAGGCAGTGAACAGTTGTAATTTATAACCCGTCCAAAATGTGTTATCTCCCTACTCCACCTCCTGCCCCTTAACTGCCACTCTCAAAGTCTGGCACCTTCTGATGCAACATTTAGGGTGTTGATTCAGAGTGAACTTGGGGGACATGGTGTCATTGTGGAGTAGCTCAACCTGATGTTTCTTAGAAAATCTTGTTCAAGTACTGACTGGACTTTTCCCCGACCCTGAACGTATGCCAGGGAATTCACCATGCTGTAACATTACCACGTTGTCCTGGAACGGGCAATCTTGGCTGGAGCAGCAGAGTCCCCTGCACCCCTCCAGCTCCAGGTATGGATCCTTTTTTGGGGGCACTAACACAGTGCACTCACTACTCTCTTCTGTCCGTGATGCTCAGTCCAAGTAGGTTCAAACTCCAGAGTTTGGGGTCAGCTCCATGGAACCAATTCACATCGTGCCTAAGTGATTCGTCTTATCACAAAGATATTATTAGCGTATAGAAAGCTCCCACCAGCAGCAGAAAGGGCTGTTTCACAAAGGGCCTGTTCCTATTGTTTTGAGGCCATTCATCTCCCTGTCCTGGTCCCGTTTTCACTCTAATTTGTTTAGACCACAAAATGGGCGCGTGAACAACTCATTTTGTTTTTGTTTTTGATGGACGACCACAAGAACATTGGCTGCATGTGCTTTTCGTTTGGTTGCAGTTTAACAGCTGTTCCCTTTGAAATAAGCCCGTTTCTGCTGGCTTTATTTCTTTGTTGCTCTTACCCAACTTTTCTGACCAGTAAGTCTTCTCCCTCCTCCCCACCCACCTGGCCCCGTTCCCTGCCCTCCCCACTGCTACCCTAGGAACCCTTTTGGTTATTTCAACCTCTGTGATTAAACTGGCCCCCAATTGTTATCAAGAAGATTCAGGAAGGAGGATGAAAAAAGGAAACATAATCTTATCTGAGAATAGAAAATATGATAAGGGCCCCCTATCTGGAGGCTGCAGTGTCCCTCGTGGTAGGGCTGCAGCAGTTCCTTTGAAAATAATCACCGACACCATCTCTGCTAAATCACCTTTCACACAGCTCAGGCCTTTGATACAAAGCCCCCTGGCAAAATTAGAGCAGGATTGTGTAGACCCCAGAGCAAACGCATTAAATGCTCAAGAGATCAGAATTAGGGGGCACCCAGCTATAATTGCATAGGAGGAACTTCTGTTATTGGGGGAGGGAAGGGGATGATGTGTCTCTGTGGGGATATGTGTATGCGCATTTGTGTGTCTGTCTGGTTGCTACCAGATGATGACTACAACTTATAAGGTGTGACATGTGCTAATCAAATGGCCTTTATACCTTGTAATTATATGCATAGGAGAATTACTGCTGGACCAAATGCAATGTATACTGATTCTGAGTGCTTGGCTCTTTCGGAAAATCTCAGATAAAGCACAAGCAGAGTAGTACTATGCTGGTCGTGTGTAAACAGCAAGGCTAAGCCAGACTTTCTTGCTCTTAATTTCTTTCTTTTTATTTTTCTCCTTTCCCATTTTGCTGTCAGAAGCCTCAGGGTTAAATTTTTCTTGTTTAATTTCAGCTGAAGTGAATTTCATAGTCTTGTACGCAAATAGACTCTATTGGGCACAATGCAAAAAAAAATCAGTGTGTTGCTCCCAAGAACTTGGCAGGCTTCTGCGTGCATATACCTGACCTGAAACAGTGCTGGCGCAGTGAGGGGAGGCTGTTTGGGATCAAAAGTGAAATATCCTGCAGGGCAGGATGGAGGTGCATTGCATGAGTGTGTAGAATCATAGGAAAGACAAATCTATAGGGCATTTATCTCAGATAAATTACAACTACTTAAAAAGGAAAACAAAATGTTCCTTGTAATCACTCTGTCTGTGTAGACTGAGGTTCTAAGCAATACCTAGGGATGTGAGGTACTCGGTCTCTGGGTCTTTGGCATGGAGTGCCTTTTGAGGATGGTAAAGAATACTCCTCTCTAAGCAATTAGGTTCTTTTAAAATGCTTGAAATTGGTCACCTAAAAATGGAGGGTCCTCAAATCCCAGCTCAGTTTTGAAAATTGTATGTTTGGATTTGCTTCATACATTTGTGGTGACCGTGGCTTATGTGTTTTAGGAGCTGACTCAGATTGAATGGGAAAAGTCTCCCAAGAACAACCCCATTTTGCAGGTGTTAACCATCAGCCAGGTTATCCATTTCCAAGATATTTCCAGGCAAAACTTAATGATATGCTAAAAAAAGCATACAACCCACCCCAGAACCTCCTAAAACCTCCAACAACCAAGCAAACGCCACTCTTTTATGAATATCAGGTTAGGAAGTTCTGCTTGGGGCATAGGAAGCGCTGAAATTTGTCACATCTTGTTAAATAATGTAACTAAAGAATCCAAGCCAAACTTGGCAAAGCTTAAACTTGTAAGTAGTTCCTTTGCAGCATACTAATCTGGAATTAAATTGCTATTTTTTTTAGAGTGGAAAAATTACTTTTTTCTTAGATTTTTGCGGTGGGATGCTGCAACACAGAGGAAAGGCACTATAGTGTTGCCATTTGATATCTCAAGGCACAGTGTTGAGTCCAGGGCTGCATTGCTATGCTAAGGTAAAAAGTTTGTAATGTAACAAAATTTTAAGTGCTGGCCTGGAAACAAATTACAGTGGTGGGAAATTGGCATTAGAAGTGATAGATAAGCTCAGAAATCCTTGTCTTGCTGCTGATCTAGATTTCAGGGGCTGGAACTTGTGAATGCAGCCCATTGAAAGTGAGTGCTGTAGCATATTGGTCTGTAATAAATATGTGGTCCATGCGGAATAAGGTTGTGGATGACTGGCAGAACCTTCTGTCTGGTTTTTTTCCAGATACACAAAATATGCCCTTTAGGACTTTTCCTCCTGTTCTTCCCCCTTGACAGTGAGAATTATGGATGGAGGTGCCAGCCTCAACTTTAAATTTCCTACTGCATGTTGATACATGGGATATTCGTGCAAGTGAAAAACACATTGATTTGTGGAGCGTTCACAGAGGGCTGAGCGGTGAATTTGGACATAAATCCATTTTACCTTTCATAGATGGGTGGAATCCTTTCAGTCACTTCTGTAGCTGGCAACGAAATGCACCTGAACCAGATCCTCGGATTTCCTTAATCCTCGTGGGAAGCTTAAATCTGAGATGTCCCACAGAGGCTAAAGTAAAACCTAGGTTTATCAAAATGGTTGTTTTAAAAGCTTTTTATAATTGGACGTAATTGCTGACCTAAAGGCAGCACACACCAATTTGCTCGTAGAAGAATGAATGAGGCACGAGCCAGACGAGGTGAGCTGTGGATTCATCTGCAGAACTGCTCATTGACATCACAGTCTAAAGGCATTCCCACCCTGCAGCAGCCACCCCTGGCTGTGAACCACGCTGTTTTGTAAGGCTGTGCCGTGAAACATCCCAGGGAACTGCTCGGTCTACAGAAGAAAACGAAAAATCCTGCTTTAGTGTCCTGTGTGTTTTCCTGCCATGGGGGATCAGTTCCCCGGTCAGGCTGATGCCAGGCACCGCTGAAGCAGCACACGGAGGGGACCCCGCACTGCGGGGCAGAGCAGTCAGGAGGGAATCCCCAAAGCTGGTATTGCTGCTGAGTTTGTAATGTGAAACGGTAACCTCAGCAAAGGAGAGAGAACAAGTGTGTGAACAGTTTAAGGAAAATAAAAGAAAAAAAAACAAAAAAAAACAACAGGGAAAGCTGCGTTGGTGGAGAAAGTACTTAAAAAACAAAGACACCCACACTCAAACTAAGTCTTTCTTCATAAGAAACAGCTCAGGAGCAGCGTTCTCCTGCTTGACTCCACAGTGGAGAGGGGAGCCGTTTGGGGAAGCTTGCAAAGCAGGAGGGAGAGAGGAAAGAAAAGAAGCAACATCAACAAGTGAACAGTCAGTGAGGTTGAAAAATCCTTCCTCATCTAGGTTGTAACAGCAGAAGGAGATGTGAGTGACCATGACTGGGAGGAGAGCTTTCCCATTGTATCTGACCCCAGCATCCTCTTTCGTGCCTCTAGAAGGGGCTGCGTGCAGAACTGGCTGCTCCCCTTCGCAGACCCTTTTTATGGCTGCACGTTTTGAAGAGGGGTTCCCAGGCATTGCTCAGTCTGAAACCTTTGTGCACTTCCTGCGGAGCGTGCTCTTAAATTATTTTTTTTTTTATCAAAAAGGCCCAGAAATTTGATAGGGCAGATGAGAAGATGGGCACAACCAGGCAGGATAATAAACAAGAACTGTCACTTCCCTGGCTGTGTAGCTTTGTTGGCCCTCCTGCTTACTGAGATAAAGACACAGTGGCTGGACTGGGTTCTGTATCAAAAGGCTGATTTGGCTGCTTGATTATATATGAAATATAGATTTAAAGCTTAACTTACGTTCCCAAAAGCGAATCAGTCATAGGGTAAAAGCTTGACACATTTGTTATGATTGGTAAAGAGCTTTGCTGGGCGTGTTGATGCTTGTAGTGCCCAGAGGGGCTTTAAAAAGCTGTTTGGATCCAGTTTACTGAAATCTTACCTGTTCAGAATGCATTATTTACTAATAGCAGCTCAGAGTGGGAATTTATTTCTCTCTCTGCTATGCTTTCACTCTTGAGTTTCAGGAGCCACCCCCAAAGAAGGAGTGAAACCTTCTTCTACCAGGTGGAAAGGGGAAGAGAGGCAGAAAAACTTCCAGAGCCACCATCTGGAAAGGCTGTGATCTGATGAAGTGCTTAAGTTCTTCTAAAGATGACCTTACTCAACTCCTTGGTAAAATGCTGGCTGTGCTGCTTTAAGCTTTGTTCCTGGAAGGCAGAGTGTGTTAGACCTAGAGAAAAGCTGCCCTAACACGAGTAAATTCTTCCTAATACCCATGCAAACTCTCACAGAACAAACTGGGGGTATCTCCGTAGGTACTGGAGGAAGAAATACCTGCAGGGGCTGTGGATTAGTGCCATGTTCTCCTCCCTCACAGCGCTGCAAGCGCACAGCCAGAAGGTCAGTGCAACAGCGCGGGTTTGCCAGGAAGCAGCAGTTGGAGCCATCCTGCCTTGGCTGACGGGCCTCTGGGGCTCGTCTCTTCACAAATGACACACACATGCATGCACAAATAAAACCCTGGCAATCTCTTTCTGCAAGAGCCTTGCTGCTTCCAGGGGGAAGGAGCGCAAAGTAATTTGATGCCTTCATTATCTTCATAACATGAACCAATTTGTCAGCAAACTACTGTGCGGCCTGATTCCTGATTGTGGAGAAAACCAGGCTGGGAAAGAGGACTGTTATTTGCAACTAGTTTAAGCATTGTTCTTTTTTTTAGAGGAATGTAAATATACTGTGTAGAGCTGGCTCATTAGACACTTATCCGTTTGCATTTATGGTTTAATTAAATAACTGCACAGGAGGAATTTAGTTTGCAATCACAATAACAAGGATTTTGCCTCCCTTTTGGCAGTTTCTTTCTGAAGAAGGTTTTGGAGGCACGAGCGTGTTTAGTCTGTTTAAGTCCCATTTCTTGATGGAAGGAAAAAAATAAAACATTTTAACCCATGTTGTACAGATGGGAGGACTGAGTGGTAAAGAGCGTCAGTGACCAGCTCCAGGTTACCCTGGTTACTGGTCTCTTATGGGAACGCTTAGTTTTCTGCCTGAAAAGCAGGGTGAAGAAGTTAGCATGAAGAGCTGATTGCACTTTGCTTCTAGAGAGATAGTCCCCCAAGAGCCTTGTAAGACACTTTCACCTCCGTTCTTGTTTTGTTACAAATTCCAGGTTTAGTGCAGATTTCCGGACCCCCTGAATCTGCTTTTCTTTCTTTATTTTTTTTTTCTCTTTCCAGGTACAGAAGCCTGCTGGAACTCCAATTTTAACCTAGAGTGGGAAAGATGCAATATACTAGATATGATCCCTCCAAAACCCTGAAGGCTGGATTCCAGCTCAGGCGTGCAGGACAGGGCAGAAACTACCTCCTGGGATTGATGTAATGGAGATGTGAGGTAGGATACAAACCACCGGAGAAGCTGCAGCCAAGTTAGGTAACCCTCTGCCGGTCTCTAAAGATCCTGATTTTGATATTCACTTCTATTTGGTATCGCCTTCAGACATATCAAACCATGTAAGGGTTGCCACCATGTAAGAGTTGCCACCCTGTATTTCTCATAAAAATAATTCCTCATTGCTTTTATTTCTCGTAAAAAAAGCAAACAAAAAAAAAAGATTTGCTTTGAGGTTTTGGTGGGGTAGTCAGTGTCATGGCCCTGGAATGGAGGCCAGGTTGAAGTAAAGCTACTTTTAGGTGTAAAGGTAGACTTTCTGTGTCTGTCCACCCCTTTACTTCTTGTATTAACTCACCTCTGTGATCTGAAGTTGGAACAAAGGACAGAAGGGTTATGAGATCTTTTGATCAGGCACACCTCTTCAGGCAATGCTTTGATTTTAAAGCTGAATTTTCTCTCTGAAAAATCAA
Organism: Cuculus canorus; assembly: GCF_017976375.1. Classification (NCBI taxonomy): domain Eukaryota; kingdom Metazoa; phylum Chordata; class Aves; order Cuculiformes; family Cuculidae; genus Cuculus; species Cuculus canorus. The sequence goes on along the minus strand of NC_071411.1, from coordinate 6,452,518 downwards.
GGGAAATCTAAAGGAGGTGCCTGTTGCTTAGAGAAAAGAGAGGAAGAGTGCTTTGACATTATATTTTGTTATTCCTACTCCCTATGATACCTGATGCTTTTGTTATTTTTTTTTTCTCTCTTCCATGTTTAATGTGGTCCCTCAAATTGCTTAAGCTTCTTTTTCTTCTCTTTAACTCAGTTAAATCATTCCCCCATACCCTGAAATATAAAGTACATGGAGGTTCTCTCTAAAGCATAGTTTATGCAAATAATTCCCTCTCTGCATTCCTGTGCTAAAGTCAAGCACTGCATATCTGATTGGGCTCTTAATGACTTTTGGGAATCATTTAAATATCTAGCTGACTAGCCCAGTTAATAATCAAAGCTGCAGCTCCTTGAAGCAGGAGTGACTCATGGAAGAAGAAAGCTTCTGGTTATTTCTAAGCCTGGCTCCTGCCCCTCCACTGACGTGCAGACTCTGAAGGGCACGGCACTATCAGATGTTCCCAGGCAATGTGCATCCTTTCCGTCTTGCTCCCAGTCACACGTTCAGGTGGTGCGAACTGCCAGTGCGGTTTCTGAACATCTGTTGCCTGTGCACCCCGTTGCAGGGAGATCGCTGGAGCCTGCAGATTAAGCAGTTCAGGGGCAAATTTAGTGTTTGAATTGCAGATTTTTTTGAGAGGTGGGGCTGGAGAGAACCCTTAAATATGGTGTGCTGTAGAGACAACTGTCTTTACTCCTGTGTGCTTAAGTGACTCCCTGACGCTGCAAGTACTATATGTGAATGAATCAGAAAACTGAACACTGGGATTTGCCTTTGGGATTGCTAACATAATTCAGGGTGTACTTTCCCAAAGGACTGTTACTCTATTCTGATGTTTGTCTGAATTTTTAAGGTATTTTCAGGTCTTCTCACCTAATGCCTCCTGACTTTCATTTAATTTCTAGAACGAGCTCTTTTGTAAAATTTTCTATTTTAGAGTGTCGTAGATTATTGTCATGTGCTGTTGCTGCCGGCTGTACTGCAGCCAGACAAAGCTCTGCCTTAGTAATAGAAAAATAATGATTACTGTATGTTTTCCTTCTCCTGTCCCCTACGATTACTGTCCTGAACACAAACACGGTGTTGGGGACTACCTTTGGCATCTCTGTATTCCCTGTTATGTCCTGGATGACAGTATTCACCGAGACATTCTGCTTCTCTGATTTATGAATCGAGATATATTCTAACAGAGAGAATGAGTGCCTGGGGGAGGAGAGCAGGGCTTTGATCTTGCTGTGCTTTTGAAATATGACTGTAAAATCAGAATTAGATTGTAATCTCTTTGGGGTAGGGACATCTTTGTTTGCCCTGTACAGCGTCTGGCATGCTTTGGGTGCCAGATTACCAACAACAGGGGCTGAGTAATGAGTGATGCTCACTAGCTGTATCTATCGACCCTGTAGAGTTGAGAGGCTGTTCTCTCCTTATCCTGCAATTAAAAGTATATTTTGATTTCTTTCCTCTGCTCCTCATCTCCATAGTAGCTGGACTTCGCTGGGTTCTCCGGTCACAGGTGTGGTGGGATGGATCCCCTGCCTACTCATCGCCTGGGGTTTGGTGTTTTGCTGTGTAATTCTGCCCTTGTAGGTAAGCATGGAAGAAAAGAGGGATAAGGAATAACTTGGGTTGAGCACTCTCTTTGTCGCACGCATTGTGTGGCACCGTGCTATGAAATGTGAATGGTGTCATGCTGTGGACAGCTTCCCCTCGGCTCTGCCCAGCCCTGTGTGTCCTGATGCATGAGCAATGTGCACGGTTGTGGCTGGGCTCTTATACTCAACTATCAGCCTTGTGCACCTCCATGGCCTCAGGAAGCCTGAAAATGACAAAGAGAGCAAGGCAAAGCACGGGGAGGGATTTTGTCACTGACCTGAGTTATGCTAAGCCCACAAAATGATCCCTTGATGTTTTCTTTCCTTTAAGGTCTCCTTCTTCCCCCACCATATATGAAATGTGGATTTTTTTTTTTTTTGCTTGATAATTATCTGCCCTAAATCAAGGGGTTTTAATGGGAGGTAGAGCTGAAACTTTCCTGTCCACATTCCTCCAGAGCTGCTCTTTCCTTGGCTCTAGAGCAACATGCAATACCACGCATAAAGGTTTCACTAAGATTTTGCTGTCACTGCTACTGTAAAACACTCATTGTATTTGAGTCAAAAACTTACCTTATTCTAGATCAACTAAAAATAAGGATGCTCAAAGAGAAATAGCTGTGATCCCTAAATGGGTTGTGAGTTTTGAAGTTGAAAGAATGTCTGTGTCCTTTTAAACTGTGCGTGGCTCTTTTTTAAGGTGAAAGATGGGGTTTCTGTCTGTTCTGCACCTGATGGTTCAGATTTGATGATGGTAGCTTCCACAGTCTTGGCAGCTGGAGTTGTACAGCTTTGGGATAGAGGGCTGCACCATTCCAGGACACTACGTTGCTTTGGGGAGGCGATTTACCCTAAGGGAAATCATTTCTTGAAGAGAGGGAGCAGGATGGGCTTTCAGATGATGTGAATGGTGCTGGCTGGGAAGTACAGTCTTTGCAGAAACTCTTTCAGAGAAGGCTGGTTTCACATCTGTCGTAAGATACAGGAGCACTTTTTAAGAGATTATACTTTCCTAAGAGTAGATTGTAATTCAGAGAGAGGCAGGAAAAGAATGCCTTTTTGCGACCCACCAAACTATGAGTTAAAGCTGATGGACACTCAGGTGTTGTCTCTGGCTCAGTTGCCCATAGGTACTTTTCTCTAAAATGGCACGTGTTGCATCCCGTTTCACATGGCCTACTGAGCTGTGTCCTAAAACTCTCACCTGATTCTCCAGCTACAAGGACTCATTGACAGAGACAGAAGTTTCTTGCCTCCCCAGCCAGGAAGAAAAAGACAATAGGACTCATGAAAGAGAGGGAGGAGAGCTCAGAAGGAGACTTTGCTGGCAGATGACTACAGTGAATATCACAGCCCCGTTTAGCACATCAGTCTCTCCAGAGCAGCTGATGGCATATGTGAAATGCAGCAAGTCCTTGGGCTATTGTGTAACTTGGGGGATGCCTGCAGCCGCTGCTCATAATTAATCATTTATGCACAGTAAAATCAAGTGACTTTACTGACAGTATCCAAACTGCTGACCTCAATGCATTTTAAAAGTTCGATGGATACTGAACCTCGAATGACCCATGGATGAATCTGGAATAATAATTTTCATAATCCTCAAGTCATTATCTTAAGAGGGAACGTATTGTTCTCCTAATTAAGTCCGTCCACACGCTGTGCATCTTCCCATGCAAATGCACTGTGCATAAAGTAATTAAAAGAAAAATACAGCCACAAGGACTTAAACTGTCTTTTATGCAATCTCTTTAAATTATAAGGAATCTCCTTCCTCCCCCCTCACACACACACTCTAACACGGAATTCGGCACCATATTCAGCAGGGAAAACCACTGAGCACTTTTGGATCAGAATCTGAAATTCCACAGAATTTATTAGAAAGCCTTTGTTTTATTACATTTTTGTGAGGGCCCTGGTTGTGTAGAAGACCCTAATTAAGAGAGAGTTATGATCATTTAATAGGACACAGTCCCTGCCCTGAAGAGCTTACAGTCTAAACAGACAGGACAGCCAAAAGCTGAAAGAGCCTTGTTTGCAGTTACACAGTTCAGCCATTGAAGAGTTGAATGACTTTTTCAAGGTCATACATACAGGGCTGGAAATTGGAGGCAGACCTGTTTCAGCTCTGCAGGTAGCTAGGTCTTCCACCTTTAGCAAGAGACCCAAAAGATGTAATGTGTAGGAACCTATTTGATGCAACAGCACCAAAGGGCAATTTCCCAGGGAAACTCACTGGTATTTGGTTAGCTGGGAAATGGCTGAGAGACTACTTGGCTTCTATCAGTAGTTGTTTCATGTTCTTGGGCGCGGTGGAGGCTGTCCCACTGGAAAGCAATGTGTTAGAGGCATGAGACTGTCTTAAAACATTTTCTGTCATCTTTCTCCACTTAAGCTTCAACAGCGCGATTCAGATGTAGCAGAAGCCCCACATGCCGGCAGTGTGTGCTCTCACGCCGTCTGTGTGCCTCGTGTTGGACCATGGTTTTACTGAACCCTGGGCCTTTTTTGCTTGGTTGTGACAAGAACATGAATGAAGCAGATTGAAGGATATCATCAAGGTCAGCCTTTTTGCTGTAATCTCCCTTGGGACCATTGCTGATGCTGCCTTCGACTTCTTGTTTGCTGAAGAGGAGAAGTGGGAAGCTCTGGATATGTCCTGCTTGCTATTTCCACTCCTTTAGTAAGATGTGTTTGGCATCTGCACATCTGCTAGAGCACTGTAACATCACTGCTTGCTCTCCTCCTCTAAGAAATCAAGAGCAAAGTAAATATTTTGTTGAATATATATATTCATAGTCTCCGTGGGTGCAGGAAGAGACATCTGTGCGTACTAGCATGCTAAACTTGGGAGTAGCCTAAACCAGGGCGTATGTGAGCAAATAACTTGGATTTTTCTCTTGCTCAGACTTTCTCCCACAAACCCCTTTCTTGGCTACTGGGGAATGCAGTAGCCCTGGGGCCTCTAAGTTGGAACAACAATCTTGTAAACTGAGTTTGAATATAATATTGGAGCAACTCAGTGTTTTCACTGGTCTTGAATGGTCTTCAGTGTGTTTTGTGGTAGAGAGATTGTCATTTGCAGATCTCATGCACGTAACTGTGGGCCTGATCTGCACGGAGGCCATGACTGGCAGGTCACAGCAAACAGGACAGCCAGCAAAGGAAGGGTTTGTGAGTAGCCTGACCCGAGCGAACTACTCAGACAAAGAAGGTGATATTTGCATTGAGGTGAATGTGGATAATGCAGCCAGACCCACCCATGCGACAGGACACAACAGCAATCGCTGTGCAACTCAGCTGCTCTGAACCAAGTGGAATAATAACAGCTAGTTGGTGCCTGCAGCTTCTGAGCAAGCAATATCTGCAATTAATGAGGCATCGGAGGTTCAAATTTCAGAAACGGACAACCACTGTGTGTGAATGCCATCCACAACGGGACTACATCAGAGGGAAATGGCAACCGAGCTCTCAATGGCCTTGACATGATTGGATAGGAATTTTCCCATCAATTTTGAGAAAGCACAGGTCCTTGCTCTCTGTTTTAGCAGGTGTTTATAAGTGCAAAGTGAAAGATGAAATTTGCTGAGGCTGGTGTTGATTACTGCTTAATTCTTTGCAAGTGGCAGGTTTCCTGACAGCATCCCTACCAATGCAGTAGTGGTTGAAAAAAGCAGCTAGAAAAGGAGGATGAAGAAGAGCCTGGCTCTGTGGCCGAGAGGCCCCTCAGCACAGCATCAGAACCGGAGCGAACAGGCAGTTCTCTTATCTGATGTAGCCTGGAGAGCAGACAGATAGGACTGAGCAGTCAGTATGATGGGAATGTGGTGGGTGGACTCTACCAAGAGAAAAGAAACCCTCCCCTCTATGGATGAACCTTCATCTCTCTTTTTCCCCCCTCTCCAGTTCTCATTCCAGTAAAAGGGAGGATATTTTCCCCATCTAGCAATGAGATGAAAGAGTGCCCCCCATTTGACACTTCATGAGTTGGCTGAACCCTACAAAATGATCTTCATAAAATCCTGATTCCAAAGCATCAAAGCCTTTCCTGACTGGTGAAAACCCTAAAAATTCCTGGAAGAACTGCCAAAGGGCAATGGGGCTGATTCTGTCAACTGCCTTTGGTTAGAGCTGGGTTTGGTTATTTATGGGGGCTGGAGGAGGCAAGAACTTTCCAGATGGGCGGCTGAACCAAATATAACAATGATAAAAATCAATGCAGTTATGTGAAGGGAAAAGAATGCCTGCGCTAAAGGGCTGCATGAGGCACACACTTCTTTCTCTGTGCTGAAACATCCCGCAGCACAGAGCTGCTTGTGGCATCCCAGCCTGCACTGTTTCATCCCTGTGCATCGCACAGACACCTCCTCTGTGTCTGCTGAAATGTGGCCTCTGCTGGGTGGATCCTGGCTGGATTTAATAGTACCTGCCTGACAAGACTCCACACCGATTGAGGGGTAAACACTTCATCCTACTAAAAACACGGTTGGGAGAGTAATCACCCAAATGCAATGAGATGTCATCCCCACCCTGATGAGATTACAGGAGGGCTCATCTCTTGGCCCGCGCAAGAAGCGAACAACTGATTAGCAGCATGACTTTTGTTTCCCCTTAAAGGCTGTGGTGTTCTGATGTCTGGGTCATGCTGGGACTCCAAAGAAACAGATGTGTGTCTCGTCAGATTGCGGCTCAAACAGAATTGGTCAGTGAGTGATAGAGGCCGAGGCACAGGGTATCAAATGGGCTGGATGAAAGGCAAAGTGTGAAGATTAACTTTTCCTGTCTGAAAAGTCTGAAGAAATTTGATGTTGCGATGTGATGGTGTAGAGAACCTGAGCGGAGGGCCAGTCCTCAAAACCATCTGGGTTCTTAAGTCACCTTGAAGCTTTAGCTGTGATTTCTTAGAGCCCTCTTGGCGTGTGTGGCACTCCACTGTTATGAGTGAGAGTGAAAAATTATTGCTTCTCCAAAGGCATTGCAGTCTATGTGTACAAGGGAAGAGAAAGCATAAGAAAGGCAGAACATATGGGATTGCAACTGATTGAAATATCTTTGAATGCATCCAAGAATAGAGGAGGAGGATTCGGTAATTCCTCCAAGAAGGAAGCTTGCTTGCCATCTACTTTGTGAGGAAGTATGCTGAGTGTCTGGTGCAAGAAGGAGGATGGCTAGGAGTCAGGAATGAGCGAGAGAGTTGAAATATCTGGTGAGACAGGGAGTTGGAGTTTGTGACTGCAAACTGCCCTTGGCTAACTGTACCACTGGCTTTCCTATGTTAGTGAAGTTTTGGATGCGTGCATGGGTTGTTAGTAGTCTTAGAATTAGCCAGTCCAATGTCATCATCTTCCCAGTGTTGATCTTTATTTTTGGAGGTGGAAAACCTTCAGTACTGTGTGGAAACAAAATGCAAAGAATATTTAAAAAATTGTCCCTCAGGCAAATGTTTTTTTTTCCAGAGTCCCCTTATTCTTCTCTCAGTCTGATATTTGCACTCCTTGGCCTCACCTGTTGGCCATTATGTGTTTACAGTAGTGAAAAAGTGGTGAGGCTCAGCCTACTGAGGTTGGCTTTCATCACTGTGCGGTGCATCCCAGCTCTCTAGGTAAGTAATGAAACTGGGGGGAAATAGTCTCCCTTACTTAACAGATACAGAGCCTTATTCAGTGGGTTTCTCTGTTCAGGTCAGGTGTGCGTGGGCTGCCATCAGGTTTGCCTTTCACTGCCACGATGCTTCGTGGGAACACAGCCATGGCCACAGTCCTCAGTCAGCCAAGGTGCTTCCTCCTCTCTCTGCTCGTTACCCACAGAAGGACTCTGCCTGCAGCTCTTCAGAAATTCAGCAGGAGAAGGCCAGGATGAGGTAAGTGATTTGTTTGCTACTGAGATGGCAGGACCCTTGTTTCTTGTTAAAGGCACATGAGATAAGAGATGCCATTGATGCTTTGAGGTGTTCTTATCACAGGCTTCAGTCTGAAATGACACTGTTCATCCACACTTCCTCTCCAGCTTCTTGACGAAAATGGAGAATTTTCTCCTGCTGTCTCCAGTCTTTAGAAAGCCCCTAGACAAAAGAATGTTTCAGACACATCATTTCCTTTCGTTAATCAAACTCTAGCCCCTTAATGTTCAGCAAATAATTTGTTCCAAAGGGACTGTGTTGTATGTGATCGTAATTACATTTGGTTTTTAATAATCATAAACACTCTTGTTTTCTAAGAACCAGCAAAACTGATTTCCAAGTCATTTAATTTGAATGGCATGTTTTGTGTTTGTGTAGCATCTTCTCCCCCATACACACTTCTAAAGAAAAACAAACAATGTATTAAAAATAAAAAAAAGCAAGTGTGGCAGAAAAAACCTTGGAGAACTTTAAAAGACTCTGAACCTGAAAAGGGAGGGTGGGATCAGCTAATTTGTCCCTCTTTTGTGTGGTTTATTAAGCCTTTTGTTCTGGAACGCATGGGTTCAGTGGGAAAGCGGTTTTTGATATATAATGTATTTACTTTTGCTAATTAATTAAAGCAGTATTCATATGAAAATGCTGACTGATAATGGCTTTCACAGCAACAACTGTGTTTTTTAAAGTAGCAACTTTTAATTACAAATTGACTGGCAGAAATATATAAACCCAAATATTGTTCCACTGATTTCCTTTTAACTGTGTTACTCTTGCTTGATTTATCGGATTAGGGCTTTTCACACATAGTGCGTACAAGATATTGTTTTTAATGAGAATTTAAAAGATTACCAACAATACCCATAAACCATTAAAAACACAAACTCTAGATGAATGGTAATTAGACAGAATGATGTGAGGCTGATAAATTGAAAGCAATTAATGCATTTGTTTGGGATTCTGAAGATAGCTCTGGGTGTTCCAGAAAGCATTGAAGAGTTCAGATTTGTTGCCGAATTGCGTGTGGAGATACCTGCACCGCTACAAGTGTCTGGAGCACCAGTAGAGCACCAGCAGAGAAGATGCTGATAGGGCTCCACTGGGCTTTGAGAAGAGGGAGAAGCGAGGAGTTATATAGTGGGATTTTGTGGGAAAGGATAAAGGGATATATCAGAGCAGGGCTTCCGTGGACCGAACCTTTTCTATGTTTCACCATTATCTCTAATGTAATGTAAAGGAAAACTTGAGGAGGTAAGAGGAGGGGAAAGTGCTGAGGACAAGTAAAGGTCTCTCAGCATCTTCTGCTCAATTTGAGCAATCCTGAGTCAATAAGGCTGCGTGAAGTGTGTTCTTTTGGGAGATGAGGAGGTTGTATTTGCTAATGGTGGCTTGTAACCCCAGCAAGAGCATCCTGTTTCTATTCTTCCTCTTGTTCTTGGCAAAGAAAATGTTTTGGGATTCTATTTCAGCAAAAGGAAGTACTCTCAGGTGGTGATGCCTTTTTATATTGTTCCTTGTATGTGGGTCTAGAAGAGAGCTCACCATGATTCCTCATCTCAGGAGAACTTCTTAGGACAAGTAAAATAGCCAAAATCAAGTAACCTCCTAAATCAGGATAGTGATGTGCTTTCTAAAACATCTTAACAGAAAATACCCTTCCCCGCTCCAAAACCTAAAGCCCTTCACGTTTAACCATCAGCAGCTGGTATATTGTCGGAGAACCAGGTTTTCAAAGGAGCTCTTAAAGCACTTAACAGAGTGGATGCTGGTGGGTATTCAGTTCTCTTGAAAACCTGGTCATCACATTCCTAGTGGAAACTGTTGGACTGAAACAGATTTTTTTTTTTTTTTGAGGCTTTGCCCTGAGAAAATAATGTTCTCTATGAAAACTCTGTGGCTAAACAGATCTAGGGCCCAATTCTTTCACTCATTGACTGTTTTCCAGGCAAGTCTTGCAGGTGCTCTGAAGCTTATGTTTGCAGGAATGAGAGCCCTGTCGTCTGTCCCTATGGCTCCATCCCTGTGCTGCGCACTGTGACTCTTGTGGGGTGATTTTTTCCTCCATCCCACTGAAGTCATGGTTGGTCGCAGAGAAAAGCAGGTGTGTTCGCAAAGAGTACCTTGCTTTCAGAGAAGGATTGGACAAGGTACCACTTCACCCAGCAGGCTTACTCGGGAACACTTGCTGGGTTGTTGTTGCTGCTGCTGTGAAGTTGCATCTTGGGCATTTTGTAAAGTATTTGTCATTCCTTGTACACCGGTTCAGCCATCAAATTAACAAATAAGGTTCTTGGAGGAGCCACCTGGGGCCTATTGCAAAATCTGGATGCCAGTAAAATCCAGTTGCATGTAGGAAAATAGAAAAGACCAATGAGGAAACAATAACAGAAAGCTCTATTAAAAAGGCATATGGATACAATGTTACTGGCCCGGTTAATGAACCTGTTATATTCAGTAGTGCAATAAAATCTGAAGTAATTGCAAATGAAACTTAATGCCTTGTAAAAGAGTTCAGCTCCTTTCTTCCACAGCTACAGCTTTTTGAAATAAAGGCCTGATCCAGCAGGAGGTGTAGGTGTGCTGTACAGCTTAAAGAGTGTTTAGGAAACATCTGATTAGCTATGGACAATGTTAAGGTTGTTTGAAATGTTCTGGATTTTCTGGCCAGCTCAGCATTCTGCAGGAAGATGTCAGACAGGGCAGCATATGGAGAATTTGACCTCGACCCTGTGCATGTGGGATCCTGCGTGTTCTGGTCTTCCCTGCAGGTGCAGGAATCACTTCAGACTGGTTCAACCAGGAAACTGCTGAGGTGTTGGTTGCTTTTTTCTTATGTTCTCAAATCCTTGTGTTTTGCCATCATTTTGACTAGAGCGGTGAGCTCAAAAATGCTGCAAAAGCAAGGCAGAGGAGTCTTTCTAACCTTGATTGTGTGTGTATTCCTTCTGGGCTTTGATCCAAAATTTTTCCTCTTTTTTTTTTTTTTTTTTTTTTTTACAGCGTATGATCCCTGCCTGCTCCGAGCAAAACCCATTTGTTTGGGGAAAATCGACTCATGGGTTTGTTCCCTATTGTAGATTTTGGATAGTAACAGTTTCTTTAAGTCATAGAGCTACATCCTGATCATCTTTACTTAGGTCTCAAGTCAAACTTTCTTTATGTTAATAAGAAATAAGTAGTAAGAGAGGATTTTTCAGCACCAGCATTTTCTGGTGACGATAGTGATATTTGTTGGTTGTTTAGTGCCTGGTCTTTGGAAATTAAATAGCTGTTTGAGAATTTTAGCTCTATTTCAAAGGCATGTTTCTAGTCCTTATGTTTGCATGAACTCCACCCCCACAGGTAATTTGAAAGTGTGACTTGGTTATGCCTGAAAGATTCAGGATCCAGAAGGCAGAGAAAAATAACCCAAAGCTGACTGTTATTAAAAACAAACAGCGCCACCCCCTCCCCAAACTGATGGTATTTGAATTCCTGGGTTTGCATTGCTGATTTTGGGCCAAGGGAACTGAAGGCAGGTAGATGCCTGACTTGCATTAGATCAGAAGCAGGAACCTGGCAGTTTGCTTGAAAATGGCCTGAGCCTGCTAAGCCTGGTGAACGAGCGCCTGCCGAGTGGGGTGAGCAAGGACAGAGTGCATGCCGCAGAGGGAAGTACCAGCTCTTACAGAAAATCCTTCCTGCTTCCACCCATAAAATATCATTTTTCAGGACAGAAGTATCAGTTCTGCAAAGGGTGATGTCTATTCCTCCTTCTCCGCTACTAATCAGGTTTTCGTTTAATTTGCAATGCTTCTTTTCCCCACATGCATTGACTATAGTTGGCAGATAAAGCTGTGAAACGGCTCTTTTGTTCAAATGGTGGTTCTAGATGCATGTTTCTCATGCATGTGCTAGCAGAAGTCGTCCTTTCCTGGCATGTGCTAGCAGAAGTCGTGGGATGCACTCTGAGAAATGGCCCCTGCTTTCTTTATTATTGTTCTTTCCTTCCTCTGATGGCATGAGTCAGAGGTACTGTCAGTCTATGAACCGGCAGCGTCTCCATTTCAGCAGTTACTCTGCACATTTCATTGTTTGACCGAGCTGTGGCATGCCGTAAGATTTATCTTGGTTCTGGGTAGTTGACAATAAAGGGGCAAATTTCTGAAATTCTAGTGGGATTTCTACAGAAACTTCCTTCCCTCTCTTCCCCCTTGAAAGGAAACAACCTCCTGCAAACATGCCAGACCACTTCTTTTCTTACAGGGTTAGCATTGGCGTCCTTTATTAGCTTCCTGTGTAACCATGGGTTTGGCTTGGCTTGTCTCAAGGTTCTTGCTGAAAATGGTCCAACACTTTATCCTCGCGTCCGCCCACATACGTGAATTCCTCAGTGTCATAAGTTGGTTAAGATCCATGTAAGTTATGGCACCTCTCCGTCTTTGCCCCTGTGAAAAATGTGCGGTGTTGTAATTGAAGGCAAATGCAAATATATGCAAGGTGAGGAGCCTTAGTGATATGGAACTATTAGATGAGGGCAGAAAAGTCATAGTCTGTGGAAGGTGTGAAGGGTTTTCAATAGTGAAATGCAAGACTGTCCCTGAACACTGAATATGAAGTTTGCTAAAGTCAATGGAGAGATTTGTATTGATTTCAGTGAACTCCAAATGAGTCCTTTCAAGAGGTGCAAGGGATGTGGTCCTAATCAGATGATGCAATTGTGGCTCATTTACTCGTTTATTAGCAGCTGGACACTACGGGGCTAAAAATAGGACTTAGCCTCTATGCAGGACCCTGAATAAGACTCCAAGTATTTCAGAAGTGCTCATTAGGAACAGGACAGATCCTGTACTCGGGAGGTATTATCCGAGACCAGGGGATGTTGTGTGTTTTGGAAACTCAGCTCCTTTGTTTGGTTAAATGGGAATGCCATGTATTTTCAAATCTGTTTCCATTTGTAGGTGTTGAATGCTTGAATATCTGTTGCTGAACAAATTGTAACGTACGCCTCCCCTTCCATTTCAAAACCGAGTTTTACAAGGTGTTACGTTCCTTCAGTTTCTAGGGCTTAGGAGGATCGCTGTTGGGAAATTTTTTAAAAAAAAAAAAAAAATTGGATATTTAGATCAAGGATATGAACATTTGAGATCATTTTAGAAATGGCAGGCCAGCCAGCAATTTCACAACTAGGTCTTGATTTGAACTCTGAAACCCTAGCAAAGTTGGGGTATATGATCCCAAGACTGAGGTTGTCTAAACACAGAAATCACTCGGAACTCAAGTCAGCAAAACTGTATGTAAAGGCACTGAATAAATGCAATGGTCATGGGTAGCTAATCTTCCCACTCAGGAGCTATGGTATTCTTAGTACGCAACCATTATCACCTAAAATATTATGCATCCCATTGCAGCCTGGATTTGGTCTCCTTGCCTATGGGTTAGATGTAGGGAATATAAAACAAAATACAAGCACAAAACTCTTGTGTTTCCTTTGCAAAATCAGGCTGTGCACATAGCTAATTCTTTTCATGTTAATCTACACTTACAACTCGATAACAAGCTAGAGCTTTCTTCTAACCGGGCTTGATTAAATTTGGAAGATTTCTTCCCAACAGGAGAACTCTTTCTGCTTTTATGCAGTAAACATGATTTTGTGCTCTCTGTATTTCCCTTTTTTATTTTTATTTCAGGAAATCTTTTTTTTCCTTATTATTATTATTATGAATAAGCTAGTTTTAAATCAATTTCAACAGCTGGAATTAATTTTCCTGTTACTGACTCTTCACTTGGGCCTGTCACAGAGCGGGAGGCTTTCTATTAGCATAAACATAACTGAAAGCTCTGGAATTTGCATTAATGTACTTTTAACAAGTTGACAGTCTTTTGGCACACGCTCCTGAGATCTGAGAAGCAAGGGAAAAAAAGACTGTATTATACCTTACACAGGCTAGATTGTAAGAAGCTGTCAGGTAAAACCTCAGGTTTCTTTTCCTACTACAAAAATATGGGACAAAATATCCACTCATAAGCAGGTGCATATATCTGACAATTTTGTGAAGTCCTTACTGCTTGCCCCCTAGGCTCTGCAAGAGCACACTCGCAGCTCAGGGGAAAGCTGTTGTGCTGTTATTTAATGGATGCGGAACTTGCATAGGGGCTGGAGGTGCAGAGATGCAAAATATTTTACAGAGGTTCTAAAGCCTCTCAGGGAATGGGTATTTTAATGACAGGGCTATGGGCTCTTTGAAAAGTGATCCAAACCCTGCTAAATAAGTTGGAAGGTGTGTCAAATAAGGAGCTGGTCCTGGCAGCTCCTTAAAACTCTGAGGTAGGAATCGAAGTGGGCTTCGCATGTGGTGGTTTTGACAGCAGATGACAAAATCATAAGCGAAGACCCAAAGACCAAGACGATGGTTTTCTACATCTCTGTTTAAACCAAATAATTAAAGTGAGGGTATTACTATTTACTTCCAGCTCCTAAATGGCAAGTGAACTGTGGTTGAACGTGGCCTTCATTAGCCACAGAATCAGAACGCAGTTCATGGATGAAGAGAAGCTGATGTTCCCAACTTGTAGCAGCAGGGTCTTAAAGAAGGATGATTATTAGGAATGCTGATGTCAGTGACATTTGGCTAAACTCTGCTGGCTTTGCAGTTAGTGCCTACAAGTAGCTTGGCTACTCCTGGGTTAGTGTGGGCAACAAATGGGCTGGTCTGTGGGCCACCATCTGCTTGCAGGGGTGTCTGCGAATGGGCTGTGTCATGACTGAAAGCTAAGAGTTAACCGAGCCCCTCCACTGCAGGCATTGGCTATACGGATAGCAAGCTTTTGGTAGCTCTGGATCCCTCAGCTATGTAGATGTTCTGCTTGCAAATCAGTAGGGTTGCTGTGCGTATTTAAAGAATGCAATATATTTTCACCAATTACTTAGGTTAAAGGTGTTACAGCATTTGCAAGAAATGTACACGCCACCAGCAAATTTGTATGGATATTTACGTGTATGTATTTCCTGTTATACTAGAAAAGGAGGCAGGAGAAAATACTTGGGCTGCAGATCAGACTCGTATCAGTTGCTATGGGAATAAAAAGAGTACTGAGAATTGAGGGAATCCTTTAAACTACAAGATTTTTTTAAATGGAGTTCTTATTTGACTGTTTATTTAGGCCCTACATTAAGACAAAAATGTGTGTTTAGCCAGCTCCTCCTGCTGGATCCAGAGCAACTATTAAAGCTTATTTCCATAGAGATATTGCTGATCCTGGCCCCAGAACAGAGAAGCAAGAGGCCTGGGAGAGCCGCTGTGCTTAGTGGCACTCTGCTCGCTCTGCGGCCAGGGGCGCGCGCAGCCCCCTCGCAGCTTGGCAAACAGAGCCTGGTTTTATGCTTACACGGTAAAGCTGCTGCCAGTGGTTTGCAAGGCTGCGGTATTAGTCTGCTCCAGGCTTTTTTCCTCACTTTGCCTCTTGAGTTTGGAGAGACCAAAATGGTACCCCTTTGGTCCGGAAACTATGACTCGCTCTGGCCAGCACGGGAGTGATATGACGCTGCTTACAGTCAGTCGTATGGGAATAGTCTCACTGCTGGGAAGAGTCATTGAAAGGTCTGCTAGTTAATTAGCAGGGGGATTGTAAATAGCTAAAACCTGACTGAATTCCGCTGTCAACTCAGGACAGGATCCTCCTGCCGCTCCTCTTCCTGCCTCTTCAGTCTGACCACAATCGGTTATTCTGAAGATAATTTTTCCTCTCACGGCTTCTGTTTCTGTTGCTACCGTGAAACTCACTGTGGATGGTTTTTGTAGCCTATAGGCAAAGGAGCAACTCAGCGCTGTGGAAAAGTAGTATCTTGTCAATTCCCTTCGTGTCTTTTGTGGTGTTTCCCTTTTCCGAGAAAAGACCCAAGAGATATTGACTGGGAGCGGAGG
Organism: Cuculus canorus; assembly: GCF_017976375.1. Lineage (NCBI taxonomy): Eukaryota > Metazoa > Chordata > Aves > Cuculiformes > Cuculidae > Cuculus > Cuculus canorus. The sequence continues at coordinate 6,437,099 of NC_071411.1, read as the reverse complement.
CGGCCTGTCCAGCACTGCTTGGCTCAGATGATGCTCTCCTCTCTTGCTTCAAATGATGGAAGATACTTGAAGTACATCTGCGTAGCTGTGACTGAATCACACGATTTTTCCTGCACTAATCTGCCTGTGTACTTTTGGATGCGTGGAGCTCACTGAAGATTCCTAGTCCAACCAACTACCATGTGTTTGTGCACAGCCTATGCCAGGCTGGACCGTATAGAGATACCTTGGTGATACATTGAGTTGCAGTCGCTGACTGATGCACAAGGCCAGATGGGTGAAGAGAGGAACGGGACAAAAGCTTCCAGAGCCTATGATCATGAAGCCAAGAAGATTTCTAGAAGGTTTACCTCCTCCTTAATGTACTCCAGAGGACCTGTGCAAGAAACCAGTTGTGTTGGTATAGGCAGTGCATCAAGGCTGCAAATGCATAAGCACATCACCTGTCTGCCAACATTGACAGCATCGGCCAGGGTTCGTGTGTGTGAACAGTGGGCAGAGGGGCTGTGGGCTGGGAGAGCTTTGCAATGATGAAAGGAAGAGCGTGGGAGGGGAAAAAGGAAGAGTAGCTTGGTTTACAGATACTGTCCGCTGCGCAGATTCACTGGGCTAATCGGATCTTGGTGGCATTTTTCCTCCGATATCTGCTCTAGGCTTCTGTCACTGTTTTTGAGAATTTATCTTTCTCATCAGAGCTTTGGCTTTTTGTTGTACGTTTTTCCTCTCTTCATTCAATGCCTGTAAGAGGAAAACATTTGAAAACAAAATGTCCTTTTTTTCAGCACTCTGTTCAGTAGGCCTGAGCTGTGATAAAGTTTCTTCTCATGTTGTTTGGCAAGGAACGTGGGTGCCCTCTGGGCAGCAGCCAGCCAGGACTACCTAAAGCCTCTACTGAATTCTTTGGGTTTTGGTAAGAGTTCTCAGTTACTCCCAGTCTCAAAACAGCTCCCCAGGGCCAGGCAGCAAAGGCATTACTATAGTAATTTTTGGTTGAAGCATGCCCTGTGCCAGAGATCCTGTGGGTGAGGGTTTGGGGTCTTCCCTTAAGTAGCTCTGTTTCAGGCAAGTGTGAGAAATGGTAGTCTGTGATTTAAATTGGCAGCCCTAATGGGCAAAGATGGAGAGGAGCACCGTCCTGCCCAATGGATCCTTGTCCATATCCTCCTACAGAAAAAGCCTAATGAAAAACAGTTGAGAAGATTTTATTATAGCTTAGGTTCTGGTACCATAACCAGAAGGGTTTGAGCAACTGTTGTGGAGCTCTGCTCTGTCCTGTGCAATCTGACCTGCACAGATTGAGGTGAAGACGTGAGCTAAGTGGAGCTTGTGATGATCAGTGTGCCAAACCTCCAAAGTCTGCAGAGTAGCATGGAAAAAGAGGTTCAAGTATTAATTATTACCTGGCAGCTGAAACCTCCCCTCCAGCCTCTGTTGTATATGTTAAGCCGAGCACAGCACGAGAGGGGGGCTGTTTCGGGAACATCTGATAAAAGAAATTTAACTGTGCAAAGTTCCATTGGTAAGAATTCTCTGTAAACATCAGCTGTTGTTAATTCAGCCTTGCATGCTTACAGACATTTGTGTTGATTATGTGTGTTTTCTAGAGGAGAGATTTTTTAAATATGGAAATGAATGGAGATACTTGCACAACCGGTTAGCATCCATTTCATATTATTATTGAATTTAAGTATTATGGAAGTGCCTAGAGACCTTAGATTATAGTATGGCTTCACTGAACAAGGTACAGAATATGCCTAGGGGAGATACGCCTTGCTACAAATAGTTTGAGACAGTCCTAGCCAGGGCAGACAGTTGGGCAGAGGGAGGGCAAGCACGAAGGGTAAGGTGACCTGCTCAGGGCTGTGTGCAGGGAGGCAGGAGCAAAGCTGAGCCAGGCTGCAGGTTTTCTGGCTCTGCCCAACCCTTAAACGCTGCCGTCTCCCCAAGCTGATGTGGGCAAATGGCAAAGAAGAAAAGGCATGCAAGCAAGCAGTTATATTAATACAGCTCTCCCTGTGTGGTGTTTTTACCACCCTACTCGTGATATGTCAGGCCTTAGACACTGAGCTTTTGAGAGGAGGGGTGCTGGTTTTCTTGAGAATAAACCATGATGCTAATTTCACACATTTTCTGCATTCGCAGTGCCAGAGACTATAAGAAAAAAGTTCTTGTTTTTTACTAATATCAGAAGACTGGTCTCAAGAGTATGTATGTTAGTTTATAGATATTTATAAATCAGTATATATGCTTGTCTAAATTCTATAACTTGGGGTAAGGCAATGAAAGGAGATCAAATACAATTGTAAATGGAGACACAGGCTACTCAGAGCTGTTTTAGGATACTTTGGTTGAGGATTTGGGTGTGAGTGAGAACTGGAATCCTTTGCTGCAGCTGATATTCTGTGCATTTGTGCACCTGTGTGCATATTTCTACCATCTTGAGCATGGGGAACCTCAGGAGATCAGCTGAAGGTTACGGCCTTCATAACTGCATCCCAAACGGGGCTGATGTGGGACCAATATCTTGCTGAGTAACATCATAACCCAAAAGGCTCGTACTAGTTTCCAGAGGATATTCCTGGAGTTAAGTGTGATTTACTTTGCATGTCTTGTCCTATCTAAGCTATCGCTATCATCCTTCTCACTCACTGGTGCCTTTGGTCTAATCTCTTATGCTCCAGAATCAGGTATCTCTGTTTATTCTTTTTGGCTTTAATGAAGGATTTACAATACCGTTCAGGACTGGCCCAACTCTGCTCCTACTGAAACAAAAAGGTGTTTTCCCACTGACTTCACTGGGAGCTGTTAGAGTAGGGCTTGGTGCTGTTGGAAATCCCACGCCAGCTGTCTGAGCAGGTGGTGAAGCGGCTCGAAGGATCTGGCATGTTTCATGACAGTAGTATTTTGGAGGGCTATTGGGAAAACTGTCACAAAAGGCAATTTTTCAGTGATGTGGTAGGTTACCTTGCTTAGGAGTGTTGTGGCAGGCATAGTCCAGTGCAATTGGAAGAAGTGGAGGACCCAGTGGGGGTGTATGGGAATATTTGTTCTCGAAAGAAGCTTCTTTGTTTCATTCTGCCTGGTCTATAATATTCATCTGACTGACTCTTTTTTTTTCAGACTATATTGATTGTTCTCTTAATGTTGCAACATCTCTTTTCCGAATATTCATTCCCGCAAGTCTTCAAGCAGCTCCAGCCCTACAGGGACTGGAACAACCATTGCAATGCAGAGGACATGTGCCAAGCCTGTATTTTCTGGAACCAGCAGTAGGCCACAACCAAGAGTCTTCTTCCGTCTCAGGATGAGTGCTTCTCTCTGATGCAGCTGACACACTGGCAGCAGGACCCCAAATTGAGCTTCAAGTGCATGGGCAGGACATGAAGAAGGACCGCAGGTTAATGTGGCTTCAGCGAAACCTGTCTTCAGCCTCCATTTCATTGTTGTCACCCAAAATTTCAGAACCTTCCTGTGATACTTGAATGGCCATTTATTATGGTTATCACAACGGTAAAATTGTCATGGGTAAAAACATCCCATTGTCCAGAAATACAAGATGATAGCATCAGCGAAGAGGGCCCATCCTCCACACCTCCCTTCCCCTTGTAACTCCTCCACACTCAGGAAGTGGCAAGTCTGTGCTGTGTGGCCAAAAACACAGCAGAATAACTCTAGTGAAGAAGGGAGTTAGAGCTGATCGGTAAGCCAGGCATGGGCACTGAACATCTCTCAAGAGATAAGTCTCTGACGCTTGATTCTTTTCAGTCCTTTTGGAGACCGTGATAAGGAGGCGGCAGTTCCTTTGTCAGGGTTGCTCACGCTCTTTTGTGCAGTGTGTTCAGTCACTGAACTTGTTCAGATAAGACAAACATCTAAACTCCATTTCCGGAGACACATACCAGTCTTTGCACTCAGGCAATGGTTATGCCAGCGGTAGACTACTAGGGACAGGTCTGATGTTGAAAGCCTGTGGAAGGATGTTCCACAGTAGCTGGTGGTTCCGTGTCTCCTTTGCTTCCCTGGAGCTGGAGTTCAGGCGTTCCAATTGGTCCAAAGATCTGGGGTATTTGGCAAAGGTGGCTACAAGTGTTCCAACACCAGAGAGGGAAAGACTTCTGAAAACCTCAACAAAATTCTGGATACTTAGGGCTAAACAAAGCTGGGCCCTCCCAAAGGCCGGTTTTGTCCAGACTGGTGTGTATCCAGACTCACAGGATTTGTGAGTCCTCAGCCGTCAGAAGAAAACTTGTAGTTAGCGAGTGCTTCAGTCACTGCTGAAAGGCAGCCACAAGGGAATGGAAACATGATTGATTAAAGCGAACAATGTCTGGACACAATTGTTTAGGACAGACAGTGCAGGAAAATAAAGCAGGCAACTGGAAATCTGCAGAGAATTTTGTAAGGTGTCAGAATTTGATAAATGCCTAAGGTAGAAATCAGTCCAGGTGTTACTTACACCCCTGCAACAAGAATTGCTGAGGCAACTGTTGTAACTGCAGTTGGCTAGAGTTTCTTTCTAAAATCTCATGCAAAGTAAGAGATTTTCTTTGGGTTCTAGTCCTGTCTAGAAGGAAGAAGCAACTCCTGTTCAGTTGCCCTAATTTTTTTCCAGCTTCTGAGCTTTCTGTAGAGGGCTCCCAAATAACTCTCTCATCTTGCTTTTGCCTGTGAGCTCTGAGAAGTCTTTGCCTGGGTTGGAATGGGCAGATACACAAATAGCTATCCCTGCTTCAGCAGGTGAAGCAGACTGAGAGCAGTCATGCCCTATGGGCAGTGAGGGTTATGGGAAGATGTGTCTTAGGGTGTAGTATTTTCTGTTTTAAGTGTCAACATAAAAAGGCGGAGATACAGTTTGTGTAAAGACCGGTATGTTTTACAGGCATTGTACTCTGTCTGAATACATTTTGGTTGTATGATTTCTGGCATGTCCCAATCTGGCAAGAAGCAACCAAGCTTTTCCCTTCTTCTGGCCTGATAGGGAAGTAAATACCTCTGATGAACTTTCACACCCTTGAAAAGACTTGATTCCTCAGCAAGGGAATAATACCTCAAGTTCAAAAGTGGCAACCTGAAAAACGCCTGTCTTGTTCTCCTGGTCTAGGATGAAGCATGTCCTTGCTGTGTGCTACCCACCGTGAATGGCCTTCTGAGTCCCTTATCCCCTAAAAGCTTTATTTTCTATCTCATAGTATTAGTCCACAGCTCAGCCTAGTGGGAGGCTGATCCAGTCAGCCTTGGAGGAGATGAGAAATATGTCAGTATTGGAAGGGAGGGACTGCAGGAAGAAAGCAATATTGTTTGACTTTTGTGGGTGGTTTTGTTTTTCAGAATGGAAATAATGGGATTAAACTTAGTTACACAGTGGTGTTCATCCCTGTCTCCTAACTCAGGACTAGCCCCTGGCAGCCTCCTTGAGTCCTGGGCTTGGAAGTGCTGACTGTACAGCCTAAGGAGAGAAAAGAGCCGTGTGCTGCTTCTGAGGAGATCCTTCATGAAACTACTATCTCACACAGGGTCAGATAATACAGTGGAATACTAGTAGCAGACTGATGTTGGCTTGTCCTAAACTGGGTACCTGGTTTTGCTGATATTCTACATTGAAAATGGATGTACTTTAGATGCCTCCTAGGAGTCCTGGAGGGACAGGGATTGCTGAAACATTGAGAACTAGCTTAATTATTCTGTCTGAACCTCCTTATTAACAGAAATACCTTCTTTGCCCTCTTCAAACGGATTTCATCTAAAAGGCACCAAGAGTGCTGGGCATCTTCAGCACTCAAGGGGTTTTAGCTCCCATTGAAAGTACTGTCACGACTATGCCCCTGGGGGATGTTCCTCCTTGTTGACCCCATGCAGTGCTCAGCTTAACTCTCATGTGAGCAGCAGTTGCACCATTTAAGCATCTAATCCCATTTATAACCTGAGATACCAGTTATAAGTTGGCAATAAATCTTAAAAACCCTACAATGGGAAGGCCTGTTAGGCCATCTAGGATGCAGTTCTGTCAGCACAGGGTTATTCAATTAACTGGGATCCAGGTCATTAGTATGGTAGGGGTTTTTTTGTTAATTGCTATGACCAGAGCAGTGATTTAAAGCATTTCTGAATTTCAGTGATGTTTCCAATCACTTTCAGTTGCCAAGGGGCAAATACTGGGCCTAAGCCATGTGTTGGTGTCATGCTGTGAACAGCAACAAAAAATCCTGTCCTGAGAGATGCTCTTTCTGAGAGGAATGGATGCACACAGACCTCCTCTCCTCTCTTGTGCCATAGTGCATTCTCTTTTACAGGTCACTCAGAAGTGCTGTGTAATAGTATGGATTTCCCAGCTTTTCCCAGGCTGTTTTCTCCAGGGGCTGGGAGCAGTTTTGGCAAGCAGTGACCAAGTCGTGGTGCCAGGGACCAAGTGAATTCATGACCTCACGCTTCACAGTTTTTTCCCCTGTGTTTTGCTGATGTGCTGCAGAAACTGGAATAAACACATTCTGCCTGTGAGTAAAACCAAGTGCCACTGTTCAACTGCACTATTTCCTAGATATAAATTGTTCTCCTGCTTTTTGTGATTATACCCATCCTTGTGCAAGCTTGGAGGGTACCTGCTGTGCATCCATTCTCCTTAGGTACCACTCCATTGTGGTGCCCTCTGCTTCCCTCGGGTTTTAATTTCGTTCCCGCTCTGACCAGAGCTGAAGAGCCCTCCTTGTGGGAGGCAGCTCCCTGCATCAGGGAACGCCAAGAGCTGCCCAAGTACTGAGCAGTGAAACTTTGTTGTTTCAAAGTCACATTGACCTGAGTGCTGCAGCAAACGTGTGTAGCTTCTGCTGCCGTTGTTTCGCATGAGGGAGCTGCAGTCAAATATTAAAAAGGCAGCAAGAGCATTAAATTATTCGGCAACGGAACATTGTCATTCCTCCATAAAACTATTTTGACCTGTAGTTTTCTATGGAGTCCATTGCTCTTAAATGTGCAGTGAGAAAGGAAATTAAAAATTAATCTTTATTTCCATCTCAGAAGAAAACCTTAATTCTCTGCACTGAAATTATACTCGTAATCCAGGGTAATAAATTATAGTTTTTAATTGCAGCTAGTCACAGCCAATCAAATGGGAATGTCTCTCTTTCTTTCACTTGCTTTAACTCTGCTATGCAGAAGAACTCATGGAGCGCTGGAAGAAATTCAAGTACATTGACCCAGGCTCTTAACATTATGCAGAACATGCCTGGGACTCTCTTGTCTGGTGCACTTGAGCTCATGACCTGGAAGTGCCTTATGGGCACCAATTGTGCTATATGCACAAACATAGGTAGACGGGTGAATTTGACCCTGTTTCCACATGGAGAAGGTATGCAGTAGCATCTTGTTCAAGGTTGTGTAGAGAGTAAATGTTGAATGAGGAACAAAATCTTGATCCGATTCACCTGTTTTTGAGTATGAGACAGCAACCTTCTGAGTAGGGAATAGGAGACAGGGGGCCCTACTCTGGCCCACTGACTAATTTGGCTGACCTTCAAGCATCTCAGCTCTGATGTTCTACCTCTTTGGCAAAAAGGATCTTGATTGAAGCAGGTACTTGTTTATGCTTAGCTGAATGAACTGTTCAGTGGGATTTGAGATTTCGGTATTGCATATGACTAAAGCTATGCTTTAGCAAAGCCAAGGAGGTTTCTCTGTCCCTAACAGTCTCTATGTGCCAGTGTGCCAGCTCTTTACTTTGCTATCCCACAGTGTTTATCTGAGTACTTGCCGTAGTGCTAGATCATCATGGCTGGCTGTCATCTCACCACTTGCACAGTGGCACTTAACCAGAGGTTATTGACTCTAAGAGCAGTCCATAAAGTGTTCAGATTCCTGTGCAGTGCAGGTACTTGAAGTGTTTATGTAGCACCTTTCTCCAAGCAACCCAGCCCTGGCTTTTTTTTTTTACCCTGTCATATCCTAGACAGTGTGACAGACCTGTGCTAACAAGGAGGATTTTAAAGGTGCCTTAACACTTTCAAGCTCAGGTAAGAAGTGGGAGAGCCAACAGGAATACAATCCTCATTTGAAGGGATAAATAGTGGTGGCTGGAGTCTACAATTCTGACAACAGCTCCTAGATTTTTTTCTTTTATTTTCTTAATTGTGCCAGTAGGTGGAAAGTGGACAAGAGAAGAAAAGGATGGAGAATTGGCTAAAATATCAAACACAGCTATGGGAAATGAGGTCCACCTGACATAGAAAGCCTTAAGAGGTTATTATCGCTATAATCACAGTGAAAGTGTTTGTTACTAATCAGGATTAGACGGGCATGTCCATAGTCATTGATTTGAAAAAAAAAAACTGTTAAATCTCTGCAGTCAAGGTCTTCGGTCTGTGACCATTCCTTGTAAAATTTCGTAGTTAACTTCCTTCTCTTCTGCTTCGACCCACTGTATTTACCACTAAGATACTCTTCTTTCTTGGAGGGTTTAAACACGAATCAAAGCTGTTATAGCATTTCCACTCTTTCACTGTTCTTCCTCCTAAATCACTTCCTTACAATTCTTGCGCATTTTTTAATCTATGTTTATTTCCCTCTTTCTCTCTTAGTTTCCTACAAATAATGCAGTGGTAAAACAATTGTTGGGCCTCTTCTTCCAGTTGTTGAAACTGCAGAACACTGCATTCAGATTTCTGTTGAGGTAAGTAACAAATACAGATTCTTATGGCTCATAAAAGTGATTCTTAAATTTTGAATGAGACAACTTTGTGATGCAGAAAGCAGAGACCGCCAGCTACATACTCACCCAAAACCTCTGCTTCCAACAGGGAGCAATCAGGAGAGAACAGGAGAACACTCAGTGGACTATAACTTGTGTGTGTATACAGACAATGCTCCTTCTAGAAATTAAATGATTTATCTAAAGTTATCATACTGCTGACTGCTCCTTAAACGAGGTACTTCAGGGCTGGGGAAATAACTGCGGTTCTCTTTGTCAAATCCAAAGGAAGAGTGATCCTGGAATTTATTATCCTATATGGGTAATTTTAGTATTTAGCAAAATATTGGAATGAGAATTTATGAAAAAAACAAACATGTTTCCGGAAGATGATTGCAGCTGCATGCCTTTAGCAGTAGTCGCGGCACGGTGACTATATCTCATCAGAAAATCTTTTATTTTATAGGACAATAAAATTAATGAATGAAAGCAAAAAGAGAGGTATAATGGATCTTGGGTTTAACAAGCATTTGAATCAGTATCTCGTGAGATCTTGTCTGAAAAAAATGTTATTGTATTTGACAGAGCAAGGACATGTAGAGAATAAGGGAAAGAGAATAGGGGAAAAGAATAGGAGGGATAATCTTGTGACCATGGTTGGAGATTTCACTAAGACAGGGTGGCCTGGTTTTCAGGGCCTTGGCCAGTGGTTTTAATTCCTTGCTCTGCCAAGGGATTTGCAAGGACACATCATTTCTTTTCTGTGGATTTCGGTTTGCCTTCATTAAATGTACTTCGTTAAATGTAGAACAGTACTATTGCCCTTCTCGCTTGTGAGAATGATGGCATTTAAAACTGAGAAGTTCCGTGAACTGTGGGAGTAGAGACCATGTAACAACATAGGATTTTTCCACCCTGCCATAAGAGCAATTATAAGAAATTATCCATTTCTCATCATTTCATGCTTCATGCACAAAGTGGCAGACTCTGGTTCCTGTTAGAGTAGTGGTGTTTCATACAGGTTTTCCATTGATGCAGTTATTGATGCACGCTACAGAAACAAAAATAAGGCAAAAGGTCCTTGTGACTGTGGGACAGCCCTTTCCCCACAAGTAACTGTCATACATCTGTTACAAGCAACTGAATTTTTTTCTCTAATTTGATTAGGATGGTATGGGAAGAGGAGAATTATTTACCTGGTGTTTGGAAATTTCCTGTAGTGATAGCAGGAAAGAAAAAAATGTCTTTTTTCTTTTCCTTATTCCTAGAAATATGTAAGAAGAGCTCTTCAGGAGGGTTACAGGGTGATTGTCCAGGCTCATGGCCACATCATTCAGTGTTTGCTTGGCTTCCTGGTGACTGGGAAGGAAGTTAGTTGTCTTCTCTGTCCCTCTGCAACCTGGGGACACTGCGGTTCCCGGGCCCAGAAGCATTTGTTTTTGCCCACTCCCCAAAACGCTTGTGCTAGCCAGAGAGATTGTCTCTAACATGGGCTGAGCAGCTCTTCCTCATGAGCTTTTCTGTATCAAACACTTCCCACCTTGAAAACTTCCTTGGTTAACTGCTCATTTCAAAATCATTATTAATGTATTTGCACAGGGATTTTGGAATTTAATTAGCCTCTTTTGAACTGCTCTTAGTGTGTTTGTCTAGAGAAACAGAAAATCCCTCCATGACTTGTTTGCTTTCTTCATTTGTTGGTTTTCACTGGAAGGGAAAGATACTGATGGGTTTTGCAGGTTGCATCCTGCTGATGTGACTGGTGGTGTGTCTGAGGATAAGCCATGGGGCTCTGCAAAAGAAGCTGCTGCTCCTGCAGCACATCAAGGCCTCTCCTGTTCAGGGGAGGGTGCGTGAGCATTGGCACAGGCGGGGCTGCTGAGCACAGTAGGACTTGGTCATCTGGCGATAAGGATCTGTGCAGTACTTGAGCACATGGCTCAGCCTTACTCCTGACCCTGACGTTTGCACCATGGCAGCTGTGCTGGCTGAACTGGACTCCCATTTCCCTCTTCATTAGTTTCCCTTGGGAAATTCGAATGCCTGACTGTGATTTGAATGTATCCTGCTTCCAGCAGCCGGAGGCCAATTGGCACAACATTATTTTCATCTCACTTCTTGAAAGTGCATGTTCAGGGCAGCAGTTCTGCAACACCGCATCCAGAGTGTGTTCCAGGGGGGGTGCACATGTGTGCAGATCTGTAGGCATTCGGTTTTCATTTGAAGGCTGGTTTTAAAGTGTTTTAGGTTTGTGTGGGGTTTTTTTTCCTTCTGTCCCATTCTGCTTTGAAAAACAAGGCTGGGCAGAGCAGGACAGGGTTTCTGGTGTTCCTGCCACTCCAGGAGCATGCACATGCGCCCTCTTGCTCTCTCGCAAACCACAGTGGTTATGACCACTGCCTCTGGTACTGTTGTATGGGTCACAAATTGAGGAAGGATGACTAACTTAAACACTTGATAGTTTTTATTTCTAAAATTAAACAGCCTGCCATATGTGCAATGCTGTTACTATGTTTATGCCAGCAGTTAGCAGTCAGCGTGAACTGAGTTAGAAGGGCTTTGCAGCGGCACTTTGTGCCTGCGCTGCTGCTGTGTGCACACAGATGTCTCTTCACTCTTTCCTAGAGGCAGCCCTGTAGACGTTTCTCTTGTGAAAACAAAAGCACTTGTGCTCATAGAGCTTTCTGGAGAAAATCTCAGCCGTTGCTTCATAAATATGTCCTGATGTTCCTTGGTGCGTCTCAGCTCAAAAGAATGGATGGAAGGGTTTAGAGACTGGATCAAACACAGGAGACAGTGCGGCAAGCCAGAACTGAAGGCTCCAGCCTCACTGCTAAAGCAGCTGCTCTCTCAAGTATCAGGGAGAGCAAGTGAGCCGCAGAACGGCGCTTCCCAGAAGAACCGTGGGTGTTCTCCCCAACAGTCGCTTTGAGAGCTGTACGTGGCCCCAGGGGACACGTGGCAGCCTTCCGTCTGGGCTACCTGAGCTGCTTAGTGAATAAGGTGATGAGATGCCTTTCTCCTACCGTTTGCTTTGTAGGGGCTCAGTTAGCATCACACACATTTATTTGGATTCCAGAGAGGAAATAAGAGGAATAAGTAGTGGATAAAAGCCAAGGTGAAATGTACCGAAGTGGAAGGAGTTGAGCCTTGTTCTTTGGAGGAGGACAGCCTGAGGGATGAGATGTTAGTTGTTATTTTGGTTCAGGCAACATTCCTCTGTGATCTTAGACATGTAACTTAACTTTGTTTTCTAGCGGGAAATCTGGCTTGCCTGGCAGAAGGATTAAGAGATGGAATGAATATTTAGCACTAACTAAGAGTGTTTGGGTGAAACTGAAATATTTTGACAGATTAGATCTGCTTTTACCAACTGACTTGGTGACTTATACATGCTTTTGTTTGGTGTTGAGCAAGTGTTACTGCAAAGCAATAGCAGGAGTGTATTTTGGTAGGGTTGCATGTGCTTGTTGAGTAGGTGGCAAGAGATGGTTTGTTTTTCATTTGCTTAGGCTTTTTATTTAAAACAATTGTAATCCTTGGGTATTTCTTGCTCGTGGACTAGATCTATATGGATCTGGGAAGTATGTGTAACAGAAGCAGAGAATATCACAGTCCCTCTGAATATCTGTCCACAATGTCAAATGGAGAAACCCATATCAGCTAGATCAGAAAAAAAAACAAGTTATAGACAAGTTTCTGTGCCAGCTGCACCCTCTCCTCAAAGGATGCATGGATGATCCTAGGGTACAGGGCACCTCAGAGCACTCAGGGATGTCCCATGGACTTCATAACCCTGTGCACTAACCTGTCACTTGTCCCTGCCCCTGTTGGAGATCCTCTTCTGTATCTGAATGTAATTCCATTCTATAAACTGTCTATAGATGGTTCTTGTTTGACTCTTGAAGTTGCATGAGACTTGTACACACGGACGAGTGTTCATTCTGGGATTTCTCCACAGCATGCAAATTCTTTCAAATGTCATTGACTTACAGGGGTAAAAAGAAACACTCGCAGGCTGCTTTTTTCAAAATCTTCCCTCCAGTATTTTTTTTGGGGTGGTTGTGATTTTTTTTTTCAATCCACTTCTGCTTCTTGTTTCTTGGGAGCCAAGGAGGAGGCCTTTTGGACTGTTTGCTGTTGTTTATTAAGCTTGCTTCCTTTAGGAAGATTTTTGAGCAGACTGTGGCCAAGGCAGGGAAATGCCTTCCTATGCTTCACCTCTTCTCAGAGGGCAGAAGTCTGGCACAGGAAAACAAACAAGCAAAACTTGAGAGTAATCCTTTCTTAAAGAGATAGAGATTGTATTCACAGCATCTGGAGTTTTCTTCTGAAATCAGGGATCTGCATTTCCATAGAAATACTATATATTAAAACAGTACGTGCCCTTGCAGGGAAAAGGAGCCTTTATGACTACTGCATGGCTGGAAAGCATGGAATGTTAGGAAAGGAGGAGGGATGTGTCTGTGCCAAAGGCAGCATGGACAGCAGGCTCCTCTCTCTGACTTGTCACCTTGGGTAGCTCTGCCTTCCTGCTTGGTTTCTGCATCCAGAGATTACTGTTTAGCGTTATTATTGGTAGTGGACATGATAAATTATTGACGTTTGGAAAAGGTTTGAATTTATTTGCAGAGAGCTGCTCTGGGGATGCAAGAGTGACTGGGTTTTGGGTTTTTTTTCCTTTTTTTTTTTTCCTTTTAGTTAACTAACTTTGAGACCATTCTTGGACTCATATTTTAAATGGTAAAACTGCAGTGTCAAGGAATTTGTTGTTTATACCAGTAGGGTATTTGACCCTCTCCTTTTTGCCATGCTCTCACTGACTTCCACTGAAAGGCAATGTGGGATGTATTGATCTTACCTTTTAGGACTTACTCTTATTTATGAACCCTGATTGCAGTATAAAGGTACAAACATCATTTGAAAAGGGAAGATCTATATTAAGAATGACAGAATAAATTAAAGTAGCGTCCTGTCTCTAATGTTTTGCCAGGATGCTATTCCAGAGGGAATGCCCCAGTGCTGTCTACCTGAACGATGCTTTAAAGTCTCCAGCAACAGGAGATTTTCTTGAGCACAGTATTGATTTTTCTTACGACATTAAGCTTTTAGCTTTGCAAATGGTTCCTTTGAAATCATTAATTGTGATGCGCAGCGTGAGGGGTGAAATAGCTGTGCTGCTGTTGTGGAGGTACTGTCTGTGATCACTTCCTCCTCCCCTTCCTCTGTGGAAGCCCCATCCGGCTGATGCACCTGGAGGAGAACGAGGAGAGAAGCAAGTAAAGTTGCAAGCCTGGATTCCCTCTGAACTGGGTGAGGAAGAGCAGTTTTTCAGTAAATTGAAGGCAATGGTTTAAGCTTTCTTGGTGGTTGTGAGTGTGGAGTGAGGGAATCAGATCAGAGCCTAGGGCTGTGGTTGGGGTCCTCTGGGTGAACACGTGGTTGGGTAGGATGGATGTGGGGAGGATCTAACAGCTCAGTGGGGGCTGAGAGCTGTCATCAGCATGTTTGTTTCTGCGTGAATAAGGAATCTTAGACAAACTCAGCTGTCAGGTAAACTCAGACTTTGCCACTTCAAGACTGAAGGTAGTTAAAAGTGAGTACAAACCAAGATTTGGAGGGATGCTGCTAGCATTGGACTGAGATTTAGACCAGGTACCAGGTTTGCTCCTGTTAGACAGAGAGACTGACACAGCTGAATCAGTAAATCCAGATTATTATGATTGTTTCAAATCTATCCAACTCCCTGTGTGATGAGAACTGCTTACAGACAGGACCATGTTACTGCAGATGCAGCTCTGCTGTTTGAAGCAACTCATTTCCTCCATCTCCCCTATTCTCCCTCTGTCAGTCTTCCTTCTCTGCGTTCTGTTTCCTAGCCTGGCTTCCCACTTTCAGGGCTATCCCTCACCCCAAGGGAGTGGGAGGATTACTGCAACATGGACGGATGCTGCAAAACTGTCATCCTTTGCCAAAGATTGCAGAGACACCCACCGGGATGCCCAGGCAGGGTGGGAATTATCCGCAGTGGGAATAGTCTCCTCTTGCAGTTGTGTTGGGGGGGAGGATGTTAGTATCAGCTCTTTTACTCTGGAGGAAAGAAGGGGAGGAGTGTTGGCTCGCCTCTTGGCTGTTTGTATTTGCTGTTGGCTGTTTCCCAGCCCTTATGCAGCATCACTGCTGTCTCTAAACAACTGTGTCCCAGGAGTTTGAAGGGCTTTAGAAACTTCTGTGTGCCAGTCTTCCTGCTGCTTCTCAGAGGAAGGATACAGACCTGCTCCATTCTCCATAGACAAACCAAGGTCTCATACGTGCCAGGCAACCATCTAGCAGTGCACATCTGACCTTCATGTAGCTATGCTTAACCCTAGATATTATTTAATGTAACGGATCACAACTCCCTATCTGACAGTACTGCCCCCTTTGCTGAAACACCTAAAAGCCAGTTTACACAGGACTTTGAGTTTCTAGGTGTTTCCCACTGGCTGGAGCAGGACCCAACCCCATGCTGTTCCTGATGATCCACAGTTGCAGGAAGTCCAAAGGCTGCTAAAGGCGTTCCCTTTCAGATTGTGTGCACCACCTCCCTCCCCTTTGCTGCATGGCAGTTGATAAAGTCCCCTATACTTTACTACAGGATGAAGCAATGCTATAGGAGAAAAATAATCTTCCAGGTCCAGAAATAAATCACTGATTTCTCAGGCTGTGATTAGTCACTCCTGGATCAGTCTGGCTTCCTGGTCCTCAGGGTCTGTGTGCATGAGCCCAATAACCTGGGTCCTTCAGGTCTGATAATATTGTTTCATCTCGAGGCAGGGCAAGGAGTTTTTTTATGAAATGACAGAAGCCAAAGGCCTAATGGCTTCTGTGTCATCTGGCTCTCACAGTTATTTTAACACCAGTCCTTCAGAGGAAGGAGGGCTGGAAGGGACATGAAGAAATTGTCTAGTCACTTCCACTGCCCCAAGACGGAGCCAATTCACTCAAAGATTTGATTTGGTGCAGGATAGCACAGTAGGGGCTCTGTTTCTCTGATCCGCATTGCCTGTCCTTATCCCACCAGACCCTGTTGGATAACCCTCTACAATGCACTTGGATGTTGCTTAGACAGGAAACTGCAGAGCCCTCTTCTCTCTGCACCGCACAGTCATTTTGAAGACTGCTACAAAGCCAGTGCCCAGTTTGTTTGCAGAGGCAGTTAAAGACAAACCATCCCATTGCTCTAGAGACGTGATGTTTAGTCTTCTGTGTTGTCATCCTTCACCTAGAACAGTAATTCGTGTATAAAACTTGTGTATGTAAAGCTGGAGCATTAGTAACAACTCTGTGCTTTGATTTAGTTTTTAATATTTTGTTTTCCATCACGTCTTCATCCAGATACCTCAAATAAGAGGCAGTTGGGATCACGACTAGAAAGAGTTTCCCGGGCTTGCTGACAGCAAGTGTGTTTGGGGAAGTGATGAGCCCCTTGCCTTAGCAAGCAGGAGAGAAAATTTTCTTTTCTGCAGTCTTCCCCCCCCTCCCCCAGTCCACTAGTGTGTCAAAACCTTGAGTTTTGTGTAAAGTTGTTGAATAAGCTTCTAGGCAAAATAAAAGATCAAAAGGGGTCTAATTAGCTGCAGTCTGCTTAGGAATTGTGGATGTTCACCTAGTTTTATAAATTGACACTTTTAACATTAGAACTCAAAGCAAAAAACGATGTAATTATTCCCTTTTTTTTGAAGCTTAGGTTTAATGTCTTTATTGAAAATTGGGTACTTCTATGGCATCTCAAGATGCTTTATTCTATCAAATCTGGAGCAAGTCATTTTTCATTTTGGATTGTAATGTGGTATAAATGATAAGGGCCTGATTCAGAAAGCTCCCCCCGCTGCCACTGGCAGCCTGATGAGAAAGCTTCATAGTCACATCACAATAACCCTGAAGATAATCTATGGTTTGAGTCTTTGTGAAGCTGCTCACTTTAATACAAGGGAAAGAGTGAGATTTTGAGCTCTTAGTTAGGGTGCCAGAACCTAGCTTGTTATTACAGGATTTTTAGTTCTTTTTATATCTTTAACCACACATAGGATGCCAAGGCAAAAGTATATTTCTCCTACAACCTTTCTGTGCTGCCATCGTGTCTCTGGGAGTACTTAAGGTCTAATTTAAATCTTGGAGAAGGTAGCAGGCAGTTAAACGGGGAACATCTGGTGGTTAAAGCAAAGGACAAAAGAGAGAGAGAGAGACACGGATGAGTTTTCTTATAAATTTTTCAGTTTAGTTCTGATATGACCTGGTCGTGTGTATTGTCTCCCAGTATCTGATCATTTGGACATACCATGTGTGATACACTTTCGTGTATTAAACCTCACCAAATCTGACTCCAATACCTAGAACAGCATAGAGAGATGAGGGGAGGGTCATCATAAGGTCATGTATTTGGGCTGGACAGGTTACGAATTTTATTTACACCATGTTAGGACACACAGGCTTTATTTCGAACCAGAGGCTGATGGTGCTAGCGTTTTACTAATGCATAGGAGGTCCCAGTGCCTGCCCTAAAGACCTTACCACCCATAAAGACAAATGGCAAATACAGGATTTGTGTGAGGGTGACTGCAGAAAAGGGTCAATCCCTCAATGAACTTTAAACTTTTTTTGAATGTTTATCTAAAAGTTCATGCAAATGGAGGTGGATTTCTTTGATCTGAGATTCTCATGAGAACTGTTTTGTAATTTCAACTGTTCCCTGGCTTGTGTCAGAAATATCATGAGTGGGATCTCCCTGGGGATTTAGCATAGCCCAGGTTTTAGCTGGGCTGGAAGGGAAGCAGGACAAGATTTATGCATCAGAACAGGGCTTGCAGTAAAGATTTTTTTATTGGCATCTTTTATATTGTCCTAATTTGAAAGTTTCAGTTCTCGATGATCATGCTGGGCATAGGTTCAAGGTTTCATTTTGCGCTTGGCTCAGCCCAGATGCTGGAGGAAACTTCCCTGATGGGAGACAGATCCTTTTCCTTCAAAAACACAATTTCTTGGTGGACGGCAGGATTGGATTAGAGGTTCCTTTAAGAATCCACTAGGGATTTGTTTGAATTTGTCCAACCGTGCTTCTCTGATGCAATGTGGTGATTAGAAGAGAGCTTTTCAGGTGTCCCTCTGAGAGACTGAAAGCAGTCTGGCTACTTGCTTCTGTGGGGTTTTCAGTAATTGGAGCTCACTAAATTAAAAGCTTGGTACATCCATACATTATTGATTCATAAAGGTTTTCTCAAGAGAATGGATCTCCATTCTTTATTACTTCTAAATTATTTTATTGGCTAACTAGTAACTAGACATTGTTTTCTAACCCAAAGACAGCTGCTTTCTGGAAAAGGTTCAATTATACTTTCTCTGTGCATACTCTGTACAGAATTTGCTGCTGTACAGTGTATGTATGGTCCAAGCCCTTTTCCCATTTGCTACTTAACAAAATTCCCAGTGGCTTTGCTGGGAAGAGACAGAGCCCAAAAGCAGCTCTGAGAGCAACTGCAGTTTGCTGCAATGAGTGGCTGATGCAATTAAAACATAAGGCTGCTTTTGTTAAGGAATTAATGAAAGGGGGGTTCGGTCCCTCTGCCCCACCCAGAGCAAGAGGAGATGATGTTCTCTCTGGCTGTACGTTGGGTCAAATCTTGATGTCCAATGAACAGACAGACAAATGTTGCAGAGCTACAGTTGCTGTAGAACTTGTTGCTGGGAGGGTTTATGTCATGCAGAGCGTTACTCCTGGGAAGCTGAGCTTGGACAGCACAGAGCAGCTTGCATCTGGTGCTCATACTGCCATAATGGCCATTAAATAACACTTTTATGTTTTAAAGCTCAATGTTTTTGTTTAGGTATTAAATGAAGATTTTCTTTTAAGCAAATTTAGCTTAATCATCTGGTTGCATGGCTGACTTGAGTAGGAGCACTGAAAGTCTGCAAAATTCCCCAAATGCACCAGAGGATTAAAATCCTTATGATTTCATGAACTGTACAAGATAAAGTCACTAGACTAATATGTTTATGATCTGTTACTGAAAGACATGAATATGCGCTCATGTTAGAGGTAGGAAACCAACACTTCCACCAGAATACACAGCTCCTGTCTTAAGTGAAGTGAATAGAGTCTTTGGGTTTTGCTTCATCTTTCCTAGGTTTCTTATGCCAAGATAGAGTAGTGCTTCGTTTAGAAAGTATGTGATTTTTCCATTTTTTCCTCACTCCTGAGGAACATGCAAGTGTCGTAAATTCCAGTTATTGTTTAATCCTTTAGGAAGTCACCTATGTTGGTCAATACACTGTACAGCAGCCCTTGAATCCACTCTTTTCCCTCTAGATAATGCCTGGTGCTTTAGCGCCAGTACCAAAATTCCCAGAATGTACATCACCAGTTAGGTAATAAAGAGAGAAATTCTTATCTGAACAGGGGGTTATAACTACACATTAAAGAGTTGGATTGGGCAGGTTATGATATGCATTTTTACTCGGTTTTGACTACCTTCAAACTAGGGCTTTAATCGTGTAATTATGTAACTTATGATTACCTAAAAAATGCTCCTCCTTCAAATGGCTATTGCAAATGTGATCTTTTCTCTGCTGAAGTAATCTGTGAGCTGCTCATTGTGATTCATTAAATATGTTGCAATTGAGTTGTAATCATCCTTACTTTCACAGAATGCTTCCAAAACCAAGGATAACCTTTTTTGTTTTCACTGAAACAGGCTGTCATGGGTGTTGATGTGCGTCTCCCCCACTTAGAGAAGTCTTGGTCCTAAAACTCACTTCCAATGTTTTTGGTTCTTAAGAGCTTCTTGGGAGTTTCCAAGAATACGGAAGCCTCTCAAGAGCAACATATCAGCATACAGAAAACAGAAACTTGTAAAATAATATTAACTTCTATAATTTCTTGCGTTTTATAAACTTAATTTCATACCACTTCCTTTGGACCATTTTGTTTTTAGAAGCATTCATCGAAGCACTGGGTTTTCATTTCCTTTCAACTGACAAATTTTTGAATCAGACAAGATACATCTCGCTGATTACTGCTGGGCAAGCCTTATAGATAGAGATAATGCTTTTTATTAGACAAACTAGTGTGGCTGGAGAGCTTAAGCAACCTTTGAGGCATATGAGCCCATCAGGTCTGAAACAGCAGCTTTCAGTGCTAAGCACATGCTGAATAAGCAGCTGCTTGGGGTTTGGTTAGATACGTGTCAATAAGACAGTCTTAGCCAGGGGAAGATAGTGAGTATAAGCATCTTTAGGTCGTAACAGCAACTACAAAGTGTTGCTAGATTGTTTGTAAGCATCATCTGGGACACAGATCAAGGGTGGCAGAATTTTAGGAGGAGGAATCTTTCTGTCTCTTAGGTGTGGGAAAGATCTGTTTCTCTTGAATTATCTAGTAGCAATACATGAACGTTAAAGTACCTATTTTATGCTTAGGGGAGAATGTGCCCTCCAGAAATGTCTCAAATATACTTCAGGTTTTCTTCCCTTTTAATCTCTGCAGGTTTTTGCAGGAAGCATAGAAAATTACTTTTCTATTTACAGCCTTTTCTGCTCTGACACAGGCAGAGTAGTCTTCAACATGGAAGCTGAATCCCTGTCCCTGGTGTAACGAGTCCGTGGAGAAGGTCACATATGACTGACAACGCTGAGCTAGTGAGATCTGCTGTTCTGCTTTTGTCAATGATTACCCTGGTCTGACAAAGGTTCTACCATGAGCATTGTGGTAACTTCTTAAAGTTGATTGGGAGCTATTAAAGAGTGATAAAAATCAGATATTTCTGACCATGGTGATCAAAGGAGGAATTCAGTGATACTACAATAGGTGCTTGGAGTTCTCTGGGCATTGCCATCAGTATTGTTTAATGACCCAAGTGCTATGGTTATGTTGGGTAAATAGCAGCTTTGGCAGGTATATAGAAAAGAAGTTCTTAGGAGACAGGGGTTTCAGAGCAACGAAATAATTCACTTGCAAACACTTTGCTTTCCCCCAACACTGGCGGTGGTCATATTGTGACTGTCAGCCAGGAGGTTGACCCCATTTCCAGAATCCTGATTTATTCAGAAACCTGTATATTCTCTCTCTCAGATTTCAAACACATCGCTTGCGGTCTAAGGGCAACAGTTCCACCAGCTGAGCTGTTGAAGGTTTCTTTCTGGCTGAGGTTATGGACATATGTTAAAAACTGGTGTCGGGTGAACTTTGCCTAACAGGGTTCTGACATTTCCCTTCTCCTCTAAGAACAAGGGTAATTTAATGCTCCTGCCCTACCTATAGGAACATGCTGGTTTGGGAGCTCAAATCCCCCACTGTGCCACACTGAAAGATTCTAGCAGCCTGTGCTAAGAAGTTGAGAGGCTTGGTGCATGGAAACCATTATGCTGAGAGCTTGGTGAGGGTAGCCACAAAGTCCCCCAACAACCCAAAACATTTTTCCCTTGTAGTCTTTCACCCAAAATTTGTGGGTATCCTCACACTACTTGGTGTGTGGAGCAGTGGCGGGGTGGGGGGGAAGCTGGCTTGCTGCATTTCAAGCCTTTCATGCCCCAGCCCCCAAACTGCCTGAACCTAACACACATTGGAACTCTCTGAATCTCCTTGTTCCTGCTAACCAACCACCAGCAATTTCCCAGGCGCTGAGTACAAGTGTGTGTAGTATTGAGTCATTTCTTTGGGGCTATTGTTTAACTCTTCAAACCATGGAAGGAAACTGGGAGCCTGTTTAGATGCCACTAAAGGTCACTGGCTATTTTTATAGATTACATTAAAGAAAACCAAAACTGCAGAGAAAGAATATTCAGATTGTGAAGTCAGGACTTTGAAAAATATTTCTGCTGCCAAACTATCACAAATTGCTACAGAGCATGTGCAAACTGATTTTTCAGGGGCTTATAGCTTGGCTGAAGGTGTACTACTACTCTCTCTACAAAAAAAATGTTCTCTTGCACCATTGTGACCTTCCTGCCAAATTTTAAAGCAGTGCTCCAAGCTGTAGCACCGAGGCTGTTCATTGCAAGACATACCAGTTGTTTGTTTGGTTGAGGTTTTTTTTTTAACTCGAGTAAAATGTTTTCCTGTAGTGGATGAACTGCATTAGCTGAAATTTTAACCCTAAAATCTGACCAGCTCAGACAACCAGCATGGAAAGCTTTAATTAAAACGATTAAAGTCTGGCAAAATTCTATGCAACTGGAGTCTTATTATAGTGAGTTTTGTACAATGTGGTCAGCCTATCAAAGGGAAATCACTTCTTCTGTCTGTTTTGGTTTTGATGTCATTCCATCAAATGTTTAATTGGAAGACACAGCATTAGCTTCAAACTCATTTTGAAGCAATGAACATTAGTCAGACATAAACACATGGGCTGGAGGCAAACTACACAACTTCCAAGTGGTGGGAGAGATTTTAACAAGGGGCTTTGCAAACTGCTTCCCTGAGTGAATAAAAATGCTGCAGAGCACAAAAAAGACCTCTGCTTGGGCTCTGATGGAAGGAAGCAGTGCTTGTGCAGTGAATGGGAGGCACCTAAATTGCATATTCTTGAGCAAGGTATGCGAGAGCTCAGAAAAGGCAGGTCAGGTTGGGAATGCTCTTAGTGGGTATTGGAATGATCTGGGAAGGGAGGTGATGGACTTTGACAATGCTGTGGAGTTGAGTGGTTTCTTGATCCAAAGCCTGCCAACCTGCTCTCTTGGGGACGGTAGGGTAATATTCTGGTGGTTTAGAGGCAATTTATAAGGTTAAATTGGAGGTTATGAGGTTAAATTGACCCACATGAAAATGTGGGTCAAAATGCTAATATATGAAAACTGTGCAGGCAGCAAGCTTCTGGAAAACCTGTACTTGCAGCGACCAGACATCAGACACCATAAAATAAGGAGTAACCTTTGCTACTTCTCAGTCATCACCACTCTGGAGTATTACAGTTGGGGGACCACAGGCCAGAGAGGCAGGTGGGACTTACTCAAGGTCTTATCTCAAGTCTTAGCACAGCCGAAGGTTCATTCCCACGTCTGTGGTCTCACAGCTGGAACAGGCTGCCCAGAGTTACTGGGAATATGTTTGGTTTTAATCTTTGCACTGTTCTTCTTGCAGAGGTGCCTGGAATTTATCTCCAAAATATTTCGGAGGGGAAATGTGTTCATAAAGCTAAAGCTTTGGGCTATGCATGCTTCTTTTCAGCCTCCTAAAGTCTCCAAAAGGGGTAAGCGTTACTAACCTGCCTCCTTTGTTTTCTGACAAGGAGAGTAATTAGAAAAACTCAAACATTTTAATCCCTTAAACTGAGTCCATGTCTGCTTTAGCTTAGCTCAGCCCGCATTGCAGGAGGTGTTTTACATTTGTTAATATAGATTTGGGTCTTTCATTACTTTTATGATTATATTGTGACTGGGGCCAGAGCCTTTTCTTGACTAGCACGTGCAGTGGGTAGTGAAGTCCTGCCCTCGGTGGCATAAGTGAGAGAAACCCGCTCTGCTCTGGGATGAGGTTTGCTAAGCAAACAGTGTGCCCAGCCTTCTGCAGAAGGGCTGAGCCTTCGGTTCCTGTACAGTTCCTTACACAAAACCCTGTGCTTCCCCCCCTGTATCTCTGGAGCCTCATAAGACCCTTCCTCTTCCCAGCGTATTGAATTGCAGCTGTCTCGAGCTGACTGACAGGGAATGGCCACTCCTGAGTCTGCCCTTGTTTTTTTCCAGGCAGAAGGAAAAGGCTGAAAGTTCCCAGTTTCCTAAGTCACCAGCCAACTGTCCCGGCAAGCTCATATCTGCCCTGTTGAGAGATGTCTGCACCCGTCTCGGCAGGGGGAGGGCGTGAACGTGGCCGAGGAGCACCGGTGTCAGGCAGGCATCATGCCTGCCTTTGCCAAGCTGATGGGAACAGACAGGGACAAAGGTAAAGCTTGTGGCATGAAAAGGCTTCTTGTTGCAGCGTTTCATGGCCAGTGAGCATGACCAGCCTTCAGGGCTAATTACCAAAGGAGAGAGAAGTATGTTCTTGTCAGCAGACCTACAGGGTTACTATTTAATGAAGCAGATATGCAGGTAGCTTGTTCAGTGGCATGAGCAAGTGACTGACTTGTGTCCACAAGGATGTAGGTGTGCGTGTCAGGGTGCTTCAGGTGGCTTTCGACCCCAAGTCTTCTAAGTATAGTTGAGCACAACTCTCCTTCTTCTAGCAGTGATGATCTGCAGCCTGCATTCTTCTCCTGTTTTTCCTCTTTAACTCCTCAGGTGTCTTTTTTTCCCCTTTTTTTTCTCTGCCATTTTCCCCGTTTTCCTGCCCCAATACCTCTTGT
This sequence comes from Cuculus canorus, assembly GCF_017976375.1. Taxonomy (NCBI): domain Eukaryota; kingdom Metazoa; phylum Chordata; class Aves; order Cuculiformes; family Cuculidae; genus Cuculus; species Cuculus canorus. The sequence continues at coordinate 6,413,108 of NC_071411.1, read as the reverse complement.
TTATTCCATCCCGTCTTTTCATAGCTTTCCACCTTATTTTTCCTCTTCTGTTTCAATTACTGACGCTAAACATCATTGAACAGCGGTGTCATCACTATTTCATCAGGCTTGCCCCAGTTCCCTGGTGGTGGTTTGTGGAGCATGTGTGAGCTGGGAACAGCCAGTATCCTCCATATACTTGCATCTGGGTCCCTGCTGTTCTTCGGCACATCTGGCAAGTGTTATTTGTCCTTTTCTTGGGACTGCCCGTGGAGGTGTGCAGGGGGCTGCTGAGCTGTGCCAAACCCTGGTGTTGTGCTGGCAGGGTTAGGATGCCTCCACGCTACAGGAATCCCTTTGTATTGCTGTGTAGTCGTATGCCCAAAAATTAGTTGCGTGTTAATCCGGTGCCTGTGCCAGTCTCCATGAGAAAGATGGGACAAAACACAGAGGAATTAATCAAATGGTGATTTTTTTTTTTAATTTTTTTGCCTAAACCTCTTTGTATGGGCAGACCCAATGGCTCTTTCTGACTCCTAAACTCATACTCTGAATTCATACAATGTAACCCATCCACTCTAATGTCTCGGTCTTGTCCCGACTTCTAGACTGGAGAGTAGCACCTATGGTGTGGCTTCTCTCAAGGTTTATATGGGAACTACTCATTTGCTCCACTGCAACCTATGTTTTGACCTGACAGCAGAGCTATGTTTGACAAGAGGATCTTTCTGATATAAAAGTTGATTAATATATATTAGACAGTTACGGATCTTCTCTAACAATGTTCTTTGTGCATTTATCAGAAATTATAATTTGATTGTCAGAATTCACCTGAGTTGATGGTCTTTCCTTGGTACTTAGAGGAACATGCCAACTGAAAATTTACTGTGACTGCAGAGATTTTGAAACACAAGAGTTTAGGTGTGCATGGGGAGCAGAGATTGCAGCAGGAAGGATGTTTCAGGTCAGAAGTGAGATGCATTGACAGAAACTGTGGGAGAAGACACACCGTGTCTGTCAGACTCGACCCTGCAATTCCCTGCCTGTGGGGATGACCCTTGGATTCTTTTTGTAGGGGGTTTACCAGGGTAGGACAGTTTGAAAAAAAAACGTTTGACTTGTATGTTCTCTGGAATTCATGCTGTTTTCTCTGTAGAGAAAACTTCCGCCCCTCACCCTGGGATATTAAGCAAACTAATCTTGGGAAAAGAGCCAACCTTATTTTTGTTCTCTTCTTTGTCTTTGCTACACAAACCACCTGATATGAAGCACTGGAGATGTTTTGGTGGAGAGTTGTGCGCTTGGCCTCAGCTCAGGCTGCAAAAATGCCTGTCACCCACTGGAGAACATGGAGCTGGGATATAAGAGTCAAAGCTGTGCTACTGCATGGATGCTCCGGGTCTCAGCCTCTTTCTCTGTGTCTGTGCAGAAAAGACAGGCTGTTAAAAAGCAGCCCTTGCCAGCTCCAGGACCTGTCACCGGTTCACTTGCAGTGATGCTAGGAAATGCACTTGTATATAGTTGTGCTTCTTCACACTCTCCATTTCTACCAACAGGATCCGGGCCAGCTCTCCAACTCTGCAGGCCTGTGCTGTCCCCTGGGAAGCATCCTCCTGCTACACTGGCCATTGGTGACCTTGCAGGGGACATGGAACTGCTGGCTGTCACAGCACCAGAGGGATCAGAGAAGGATGTAATAGAATCATGAGCCAAGGTGGAAGGAGTAGAAAAAGCAGCAGCAACAGAGGAGGTGGAAAGCCCAGAGGAAGCAGATCCAGGTGGAAATGTGGTCACTCCTGAAGGAACAGCAGGGTTGGAAGCATCTGAAAACCCAGAGGCAGAAAGAGTTACTGAAGCATCTGTCCGGGCAGCAGAAAGGATTGCAATATCAGAAGTAGCCAATGTGTTGCAATCAGCAATAGCTGAGGTAGAGATTCCAGCAGCCTTGAGTTCCTTCCGGGGTGGAGGGGCTGTGGGTGCATGCTCCCCTTGGTTTGGCTCACACCTGCTCCCGCACCAACGCTAAACCTGGCCTTTCAGTCTTGCTCTCTGGATGCCTCAGGTGGATGGGACTGTATTTCTCCTTAGCCTCAAGCTATGGGAGAGATCCTTCTTTTGGAGAAATTGAAAGCAAGCAAAATATCCCCAAACCCCTGGAGTTCCCACTAAGTTTCTACCGTTTTCTCATCTGGTTTCCCTCTGCCTTTCAAGATGAGGGTTTTTTTTCATGATAGCGGGCACTTTATCATGCCTGGTAGAGTTAAGGATACAAAGCACTCTCCATTACAGCCTTACCGGCCACATGCTCATCCTGTTCTAAAGCATTCATATTTGGGGATCAAAAAAGGTCCACGTGTGGTGTTTACTCAGCCGAGAATTTTTATTTGACACTTGAGCAATTATGCCTTGTGTTGTTCGTGAGTTTGCAGAGGGCGATAAATGCACTTTTCCCATTTGAAAAACCTGTCTTTTAACATTGATGATGTGGTAACAGATTTTCAGCAGGGCTGGGAGTTAGATTTGCCAGGGCTCAGTGCCCACTCCCAGCACCAGATTTTCAGATGTGTTCGGCACCCAGCAGCTCTCTGTTGGGTGTGAGGCCCTTGGACACGTTTGTTCCCATGTGTGGACCTCATTTGGAAAGACGCTTGCCTGCAGTACCACCGAGCATCCACCTTCTGCTCACAGGAAAATCTGGATCTCATCTCCCTGCGTTCTGATTTCATTTTGGTTTGCAGGGTCAGCTTGCTGCTGTCACTGTTTCCTGGGCTTCAGAGCTGTCCTGAATACATGACTTTTGTGTAGGACGTCTTATTTTAGCTTATCTCCCATTCTGGGCAAGTAGCTTCACCATAGGAAGGCTCTTCAGAGTGCAGTTGTGTTTCAGTGTGTTTTTATGTTTTCTTGAGATCAGCTGGATTTAGACACTTGCAAAAACAAGTGAAAAACAATTCTCTAAATCACTCTGTGAATAAGGATTTTTCTTTTTAAATACCAACAGCTTACTTTCTAGTGACTTTACCAGCATTCATGTATTTGTTTGCTTGCCTTTTCAGCTCAAAGAGAAGTGGAGGAGCACGTGGATAAAGCCAAGCAACACCACTCAGCAGGAGGAGGAATAGGATCGGGTAAAAGAGGGAGAAGTGAAATGAAATGAAGAAGAGGTAGTGTTCTTGGTCATACCTAATGTGGGCCTGGTACTCCAACGCTGTGACCCCTCCTGGAACACGATGGAGCTGCAGATTACATCTCTTTTGTGACTGTCCATGCTATTAAAAATAAAGGTATGCCATACTCTGCACACAGTAGTGTTCATGTCTCTCAAAGGCCCTTGCCTCCTGGTTTTGTGAAATGGCAGCTCTGCACCCACTCTTCCTCAAAGATTAAGGAGAGCAAAGCATGCTCTTCATGTTGGAAAACATGCTACTGTCTTAAAATTGTATATAAAAAAACATTCTTAATATGGGGTCAACATTTTACGCCTTTAGGCCAAGAGATGGTCTGTGGGAGAGCAGCTAATATGAACAAGTTTCACATCCTAACACAGCAGGTGCATTTACCATCAGTCTGTCCAGCTCGCTGCAACTTTGAAGTGTATTTCTTGCCTAGATGGGAACGGTAGGTATGGTCTGCTTATTAATCTGTAGCAGGAAGGGAGAAGGTCTCTCCATCCAGATTAATAGCGACGAAACGCGGGACAGAAGAATTTCAGAAGAGATTCAAGAAACGGGAAACATCATCTTCAGAACTGTGGTGGACTTGTCAGCATGAATGATGTTCCCCAGGCAGTGCAGGTTGTTTTCTCAGCATATAAGGTATAGGTAAGTCTCTTGCTGTGAGAGCTGGATGATAGGGTAAACGGTGATGAAGCGTTACAGTACAGCGAGTACGGGATTAGAACAAAGCCAGTCTTGGTGTATGTCTCCCAGCTTTTCCTATGAAGGATGGTCACAACTTGGAAGCACCTAATCACTTCAGCAAATGTCTGCTTCATTAATTCCTTTCAAATACTTCATGGTTTGCTGCTCTAGGCTTGAGTTTAGCAGCCTGGGGAGATGGGGTCAAATCCATAGTTGGATTGAAAATTTCTGAACCAAATGCAGGTGGTAGTGCGAGTGCCTGTGTGGGATTTGTTGCTGCACCCAATGTGGGGTGTCTAGACTGTACCTCCCAGTAGTCCATATGAAACAGAAAACTGCTCCCTGACCACAGACGGTCATGAGCAAAACCATATCACTTCTGGAAAGAGCAAAGATTCCAGACCTGGATTCTGTCTCAAGATCCGTATGAATATTGAGAACCCATCTCTAAACTGCTGTGTAGTTGCAACTGGGTGTGATATTCTCTATATACCTTACTTTTGTCTTCCAGTGATGTTTCTGTGGGAGACACAGCATTTGTTCTGGTGTACCCCAGAAGAGGCAGCATGTTGGTAACGGCTATGGCATCATGTGGAGCTGTTCACTGCATGAAAGGGGGTCTGTTGGGACAGACCCCTGATATAACAGGAGGAGAGGGCGTCGGGAATCTGCTACTACCCTTCCCTGAGCTGGCTGACGATTAAGATCTCTCTCTCAGTCTCCCTCTCGGGAAACACGTCCTTACATCACAACAAAGCCAAGGGATTTCAGTGCCCGGCTTGGGTCTTTGTACCTCTACAGAGCACTCTGCACCCGGTGCACCTCCGCTGGCTTCTCTATCCATGTAGTGACAGGCTGGGGTGGAGAGAGGAGGGGAGAACAGCAGCATCTGATTAAAACTCAGCCCCCCTGGCCCTAGATCTGAGGAGACAGAGCCCGCCCTCCCTTCCCTTACAATAATTTTATTTTATTACAAAAAGAGCCCATATTAAAAAAGCTCATGATTATGTTTTCTGTTCACCAAGACTTTTCCTGTATTCGACCTTTGGATAACCTCCAAGGCTTGCAAACATTTGAAAGGAGTAAAGGAGCTGGTTTTATTGCAGGGCCTCAGCATACATTCTTTCCAGCCTATCTTTAACATCAGTTGACAAGAATTATATAATTGCAGTCTGTGATCCCTTTAAGGCTAAAATGTATTCGTTTTCCCTCAAAGAACACTTCAGGTTTCAGAGTTAAATGTATATTTTTTTTTTCCATCTGGGTTATTCTGTAAAAAAAAAGCCGTTTTCTCTTAAACTGGCAAGTCTCATTCTACCAAGTTGCATGGATTTATTTTTTACTGTGGTTTTAAGCTCACATGTTAACAAGTAGGAGAAATGGGCTCCAAATCCCAACCTGTGCTTCCCATTCCATTGGAAAATCAGTGGGTTACAGAGAACACGCAGGGGGAATTATACTCCTTAGGTGGAATCAAATAAAATTTCAACATACTGATTTAATCAAATTAGTGTCTAATGCTAATTGATAGGCAGTCTGGAGATGGACAGGTAACTGGATTGGATTTGATCTTGAATTTCTGAGGCGTGACATAATCTGCTGGGTCAGGAATGAATTTCTGCTTTCCTATCAGAATGACATCTGCCACCATGGTTTTGGAAGCCATGGACATTGGAGGCTTGGGTAGGAGCCTGAGGAATGGTGCCAAAAAAAGAAGTCTGAAGCTATTACTTGGAATTTAAAAAATGAATCAGCTGGTGCCACAAAGACATTCTGTTTGCATATGTCCCTTGCCATTCAGGTTTTCACAGGTGTTTGTGCTCCTGGAGAGTAAGAAAAGTACATAAATGCATGAGTATTCCTGGAAGGTTTTCATGACAGTTGCGTCTGTGTGTCGGGGCCAGTGGTGCTCGTTTCCTCTGCTCAGAGGGAACAGAAGTGATGCTGTGAGCATATCCGCAGTGCTCCTCAAGAGTGGAGCGAGAAGGTCAAAGAAACTGCAAAAAAACTCACCCCTCTGCTTATTTTTGGGCAATGAAAAATGGACGGAGCAGTAGCCTGGTCACAGGTGTATTTGTATTGAAGGAAAGGAATCTACATTTCTCTGGTAAATTGTCTGTTAGGACTGATTTAGGTGGTTGAAGCTGGAGAGGTGACTGTGCTCAATGGGCCAATTGTCTGCCCTGGTGCACCAAAGGGAATTGGGTGGGGTTGAAATCAAGAGGTTGGGGGAGTTGTTCTCATTTTTGCCATACGCTTACCCCAGACCTCAGTGTTCTTACCTGAGAAGAGGAGGACAGTGGCAGCCAGCATGCCTGCCTTCGTGCTCTTTTATCTAAGCACTTGAGGAAGGGCAAACTTTTATTCCAAATATTTGCCAGTAAAAATGGGTCTCTTCTTCAAATATTTAGTTAATCTAACACTGATTGCCCCAATTCCCTAAGGGGAGGAGGGGGCAGGGGCAGCATTCCTGGTTTTATAGAGGGGCAGGTTTGAAAGGGCTATAAATGCATGCCATGGGGGTTGGATACAATAACCTAAGAGAGAGGAGCCGGTAACAGAATCCTTTTAATGAACTACAAGCCCACAGTTTATAAACTTGGACACAGATTACGCTCCTGCCTAGTGTATAAAAATAACCGCATTTGGATGCCTTTGTGGCCAAAGGATCTTGTAACCTGTTAAGTTTTTTCTGCCTGTTTTTCTAACATAGGCAGGACCTGTGTAATACCCTGTGTTGTACTGAAAGGGAAAATCTCCGGTCTGTTAAGCTGTTCCCTGCCTTTGGTAGCCTCTCTGTATCAGGATTCACATTCTTGTTTCCGTTTCAAACAGGAGACTAGTTTACAAGGCAAGTTCCTCCTTGGAGATCACAAGAGGCTTGCTTTCTCCTTTCTTTTTCTGAGAGGAAGGATTAGGTCACCAGTAATACCGTTTGCTTTTTATTTTTTTCTCCTTTGGCTAATCTGCTCTCCAAGATGTCCATGTTACAAGAGAAATAAAAGGCTTTAAGTGAGCGCAGGATTTTTTTCCCCTCACCTCAGCACTCCAGCCAAGAAGGGTGATTTACAAAAATCACCACACAGAAAAGCCTTAAAACAGAATTTCAGATGCTTATAAGACAAAGCAGAAAGATAGCAGAGCGGCAGGTGCCGTCTCCTTACCTCACAGGGTCGTGTTCTGCCTGCTCTTAAGGCATTTGGTGGATGGCAATTAGAAATGTGTCTGCATTGCATCCGGGTCTATTGTACGTGCAGTTACGGTTTTGTATAACAAGCTTGTGTAGTCCCTTACCTGCAATCAGGAGGCTTATCATTAGTCAAAGACCTTTATTTTCTATTATCTTTGTGTGTTTTACACGGTGCAACATTAATGGTACCACATTTAAGATGTTCTTTTTGAATCTGGCACCTTTCCCGGTAACGGCATGCGGTGTGCTGTACATCGCTCGGCTTCACCCGGGAGGAGGACACACATTAATGCCAATTCCTCTATGCAAAAAGTCTGAGAACTCTCTAAACACAATGACTTTGTTCAGACCATACTGAGAACAAACAGATTATTGCTTTAGTGAAATCTATATTATTCTCGTTCAAAGGCCAAATACTGGTACCAGTTTGTAGTAAGGCATAAAGACTTTTCAGCAATAAATACACATCTGCATTGGGTAGTTTGTACCTAGCACAGGTACAGCTTGTTCATGCTGGTCATGTTACATTTTGCAAACTATGTTTAAAGGGCCGGTTCTACCTTCATTTAAATCAGCGCAGGTCTGCTGAACTCTGTGCCAGTCTCCACCACCGCAAGTTCTGGTTCTCAAATGTTTTGGGCTATTTTTTTTCTTTCCAAAGAGTTTTAAAACTGCGATTAAATGGACAGCAATACTCAGCAGTTACGCATAGAAAGCTGTTTATCTAAGGATATCAGAGTACTTGACAAAGGTGGGTAATTCTCACCGTGCCAGTTTTTTTGCAGGGTGGGATGCTGGCATGCAGACACAGCAAGCGGTTTATCTGAGTAACAGAGTCAGTAGTAGAGGTAGTAATTAAAACTTCGGTCTCATGACACCCAACTCTATACTGTAACCACTAGACAAACTGCCTCCCAGAACCGTATCTCATCTCTATCTCCCTACATATGCACAATAAAGCCTTTGTAGTATATGCTGTACACTTGCTATTGATAGTTGTATCAGCTGAAAGATAATGCTTGCTCTTCTAACTGGCTGCGAGTGTGCACCATGCAACCTCAATTATCTGAACACAATGGGGAAGAAGGGGAGAATTTTGGATAATCGAGGCTTCAAATAATTGAATGAGCTTTCAGTGTAATTAATAGACGAGGTGGGGACACAGCATGTTTTGGAGAGGATGTTTGGATAACTGGTGTCGAACTGGGCAGTCAGTTAATAACCAACGTGCTGCCATTTGGGATATCTTTTTCATTTTCTTTTTTTGCTTCTGAAATGAAGTGTGTCTCTTCCTCGCTTTGTTTCAGGAAAAAAAAAAAAAGGGCAAACGCGTTTCAGACAAGTTGCTGATATGCCTTTAAGGTTGGCGAAGAGCAGCCGCCATTCTGATGCTTAATGGAAAGCCACTTATAGATGTGGGTAGTTTAAAAACACCGATCGATAGGCATTACACGGCCCGGATGGCGGCGGGGTCTGGGCTACGTGGGTGGCTCTGAATGTCTGCAGAGAAGTAGGACCAGAGATCATCTGAAAAATAATTTCCCCTGCATATGCCATAAACTCTAGGATTTCAAGTATGACCCAGCTGTTAATGAGCTCCATACAGGCAAACAAATGTACGGTTACTGTAGAGACACATTTATTTATGAAGATAAAACATGATCCGCTGGACCTGGTAACTGCTCACATGGTGTCTTTACGCTGAAAGCTGACCTCCCTGTGACAGCAATCTTTACCAGTGTAACTTTATAAGAAATTTCACCGTGCCATCTAGGCAAGCCTCACATCACTGCCTACTTTCTCCACGAGCTAATTTGTTTCTAAAAGCAACAGAGGAAAAAAAAGAAGGGATAAAGTTTGTAAAGTATAGCACGAAGCGTTGCTGGCCCCGTTCAGCTTTCGTGTCGCTGTTCGCTCTCACCACAATTTGCTTTTAAAGCCAGCACTGTCCTCTACCTCGCGCCAGATGCAGAAATTAAGAGCATCCTTTACTCTTGAAGCTGTTATGCACTAGCAGATGGGTGCAGGTAAGGCTGAAAGACCTTCAGGAAGGGATTTACTTGGTTTGGGTTTTGTGAGAAACAGCGTTAGGTATAGGATGGGTATTCAGCACTGACCCGGCCCACAGTTCATCCTGAAGCATTAATCTACTCTGAGCTCACGGCAGGTATGTGCCCCGCATCAGAAAAGCGCACACATGCATTCAGATTACTACCAAAACCTCACTTTGGTTTATTTTTCTCGGCTATTACCTGAGAGACATCTGGGGGCTGATGTCTGACTTCTTTTCAGGAAAGATCAGTCCAATCTTAGTTGCTTTGAATTACAATCTTAACATTTCCCCTCTAAGTTTGCAGTGCCTGGTCTCATCAGCTACATTAATTGCCTGAAAAATAAATATATTTTCTTGTGTGCTTTAGTGGTTACCCCAATACGCATGTTTGTGCAGAGAGAACAGACCTATTTATTATGTTTAATACAGTCTGGATGCACACACACATACATATTTCTATTTAGACACAAATCTGTATATGTGTATTTACGAGGGCTTCAGTGGAAACAGGACTGACCTCAGCATTTTATGCATTATTAGGAGGAGCAACAATTCACCCTTTAAAATTACTATATTTGGAAATCTGATTCTAAAACTCATGCTGCTTTAAGTTAATTTTGTGGCTTTTCTCCAGATTTTCATAACCAGTGGAAGTGAGGACAGGATCGAGAGGAACATTTGTGCTCCTTGGAGGTGAGCATTTGTGTAGACACACTGGTGCGTTCGCTCCTGTAAGGGACCGGGTAAGCGAGCAGATTTCACCCCCTGCTTGAGAAAACGACTGCGCCGAAGTGCAGTGCCTTTCCAGTTCTATTTTTGTGCCTTTTCTCTTGCCACACTTTTTTTCCCCACCACTTCGTTCATCGCAAGTCCATCTATTTTTATTATTATTATTGGGGGTTTTTATTTACCTGGTCAGCTACTTTGCTGGAAATCATGTGCTCCCTCTTCTTTTCCTAGATCATCCCAATCCCTTTTTGGGATCATTTTGTAGCACACAAAGTAGTGAGATAAACCAGAAAAGGGCCCACGATAAAGCCTGGAGTTTTGTTTAACAGTCCAGATAGTGAAAGTTTACAAGAGCTGTGCTGGGAGGGCTGTGCCGTGAATGGAGCTGTTATTGCCAGGATCACACTGTTTACACTGGTGAGCCAAAAACACGGGCATTTCATATTTGTTTAGCAGCTTCGTCGAGCTGTATATTTGCATTGTCCTTCGGGCCGCGTTGTCAGAGGGTTGACAATGACCTCGGGAGAAGCACCAGCGAGTCCTTGGGGGGGGGTTGACAGTGAGAGCGTTGCATCTCCGCTGGCGGGAGCGCCGATAGAGGGCAGCAGCCTCCTGCCGCTGCGGCGGGAGGAGAGGGCAGGGGGAGCGGGCAGCGCTCGGAGGGCTCCGAGAGCCGAGCTCAGCAGGGCGGGCATGGAGGGGGCGGGGGGGCAGAGCAGAGCGCGCAGGGATGCGCGGGGAGCGGGCGGCACTGAGTGGGCAGAGGTCTGAGAACTCAGGGATGTGCGGGGAGAGGGCAGGGGGAGCGCAGGGGTGCGCAGGGAGAGGGCAGAGGTCTGAGATCTTAGGGATGTGTGGGGAGAGGGCAGAGGTCTGGGAACTCAGGGATGCGCGGGGAGAGGGTAGGGGGAGCGCAAGGATGCTCAGGGAGAGGGCAGAGGTCTGAGAACTCAGGGATGTGCAGGGAGAGGGCAGGGGGAGCGCAGGGATGCTCAGGGAGAGGGCAGAGGTCTGAGAACTCAGGGACGTGCAGGGAGAGGGCAGGGGGAGTGAAGGGATGCTCAGGGAGAGGGCAGAGGTCTAAGAACTTAGGGATGTGTGGGGATAGGGCAGGGGGAGCGCAGGGATGCGCGGGAGAGGGCAGGGCTGAGCGGGCAAAGCTGTGCAGGTGGGGAGAGGGCAGGGTCGGAGCGCGCAGGGATGCGCGGGGAGCCGGTAGGGGTCGGAGAGCTCAGAGACCGGAGCGCGCAGGGATGCGCTGGTGGTGGGTAGGGCTGAGCGGGCGGGTGTCCCAGAGCTCAGGGATGCGCAGGGATGAGTGGAGAGCGGGCAGGGTCCGAGAACGCAGGGATGCACGGGCAGTGAGCAGCAATGAGCGGGCAAAGCTGCGCGGGCGGAGGTCTGAGAACTCTGGGATGTACGGGGAGCGGGCAGGGGTCCGAGAGAGCGGGATGCGCAGAGACCGCAGAGCTCGGAGACCCGAGCGTGCAGGGATGCACAGGCGGTGGGAAGGGGTTGAGAGCACAGGGATGAGCGGGCAATGGGGAAAACTGCGCGGGCAGGGAGGGCACAGGGATGCATGGGCAATGGGCAGGGTCTGAGGGGGATGCGCAAGGCAGGACTGCGCCGCCACCGAGGACCTGCTGGTGGGTTTTACTCCTCATCCTCTTTCCTCCCTGTGTACAGAACCAAAATGGTAACAGAGAGCTGCACTAAGGGTTTTTCTCCAGTGTATTTTTAATTTGTGTGCATATAATCGCAGATGCAGGGCGGGGAGGCTGCTGGAGTGATTTCCTGGATAACTTTCCCTGTAATTAAAAAAAAAACATACAACGCAAAACAACTAAAGCCATAGAAACAACACTGCCTTGCTTGTGCAAAAATATCCCCTGAAGAACATCCAAGTAAAGGTGTTTTTGAACATACAAGTTCCTGTAAAAGTAGCTTTTTATTTGTGTGTGGGTACATGTGAAACCCAAGATGATATATCGTGTTCTGCTTAGATCTTTGTTTCAAGATACTGCTGTGGGTAGATTACATGATGGATTGTCTTTTAGTTGTTATTTCAGCACTTCTTACTCTCCTGTTTTCAGGACACGCACATTCAGTATTAGAACCCCATGGTTATTACTTTTTTCAACTTTCTCTTGGCCTGTTAACAAGATCCTTTAGAAAACAAAGCAAAACGAAAACCTTTTAAATCTCATATGGATTTTTTACTCCAATATCGGTAACATCAGTGCCCAGCTCTGAACTTTACAGGCAAGGACGAGGTCGAGCTGCTTGCCCCGGCGAGTTTGCAGTCAAACCCACACCGAGAGGAGCAGCAGAAAGCACGGAGCAAATGGTGACAAACGAGTGCTGCTTCTCGGTTCCACGATTTTCTGTTTATCTTAAATGCACTTTACTGCACCTTTTCTGCAGTTCGTTCCAAGGACAGCCATGCTAATAATCCTTATCCGACACAGAGGAATCCCCCTTCTGGCTCTCAGCTTGAAGCCGCGGCTCGCGTTCTGCTACTCTGATTTGTTGACTTTGATATTTTTTAATTATTATTCCACATTAGCTCTTGTTCGAGCTGCTGGCGCAGCTCACCTCCGACCACAACCTGAGACGGAGCAGCAGTTGCTGGTAGCTAGCCTCCAAGTTTTCCCATCCCTGTGTTTTCAGGGCTTGTGATTTCAGCAGAATACATGGCTTGTCGTTTCAGCCGGGCTCTCAAACTGCACGATAGCCACGAATTCAGAGTGAGGAACCCATGAGAGAGGTTGTGTGCGTGTGTGGCGCTGGGCGTGCTCGATATGAGCAGATTCTTTAATACACTGAAGACATTATTTTTGATCATTGGCGCTCTGGAAGCTTTTTGTGCTATTTTTTGCTGCTAGCCTGAACTATTCCCCAAACTGAAAGTAGTCACTCTCCCCATATTTCGTCAGCAGCTTCTAAGAGATGAAGGCCCTGCCCGGTGTTTTGAAAAATCAGTGTATTGAATACACACCGAGTAGCAAGCGGGGTTCTTTTTGAAGTTCTGTACTGTGAAATGTCAATGTTTTATATGTAAAAAACAGTACATGCGATTTCTCGTGACTGTTATGTTTGCTCTAAACAATGAAATCTTGGCTTGGGAATGGTCCTGTGTTCATTACAGAATAAGCGCGACACTGGCCTCAATCAATAAATGACGTTTGCGTGTGGCAGGACCGACAAAGCTGTTATACAAGAGCAGGTCTGTGTGAGTTGACAATTTTTCTTTTTTTTTTTCTTTTTTATTTGCTCGTTTTCAGGCAAAATAATGTCACTTAGAGCAAGTAATTTTTTTTCTTATAAAAAATCTAACTGTGCAAACGACACTGAAAACTTAGCACTGAACCTTGATCTTACAGGTTTAGTTCCCATCAGCTTCGCTGACTCCCTTCAGAGGAGTAAAGGCCACAGGAGAAATCCTACTCAAGAAAACACATTCTTTGCCCTGGAAACCTCGTTATCTTATGTGATCCAGGTATAAACAGTTGGTTCATTCCTGATGCATAAAGGGTGAACTCCTGCATTTCTTACTTTGGCAGAGTTTTGCCAGGACAAATTTACTCCTGGTTTACACCTTCTGTAACCTCAGTGGGAGCAAAAATTCAGCCCTTCAGCTCTAATGGGAGCCTATTTGGTCCAGTCCTTTATTGCCAGGTGCTATCAGGAAGGGAGCTGAGCACAGAAACATGACTACCACTGAGCTGCTATTTCTTGCACTGCATTATCTGCAGTATCCTTGTCATTCTATAAACTTTTTTCCCCTTCCTGGAACATTTTGCTGCAGCAAATGAAGAAGGGGGAAAAAATATTGAAGAGACCTTCATTTGGTGGCATAGAAAATTTGCATAAAATATCGCTCTAAGCATTGAAGGATCTTATTACATAGGGTTTTGATGATAATCTTTGTTGAAATAATATTTAACACATGCTGCACTTTTAATTAAGTATCTGAATAATCTCAAATTAATACCAGAGGTTTAAAAATAAGTTTTCATTTTAGTGAACTGTAACATAATAGCAAGCTGCATGGCAACCCCCTCCTTTACCCTTTGATTTAATTAAATGCCCTTCTGTGTGCTTCTTCTCACTTCAGAAATGCACGTAAAGAAATCAGACCCGGACATTTTATTTAGGATTTTGCCACTTTCCTTCTCCCTATGTATTTACTTATTCGCTCTGCTTCCTCTAGGGTTTTTAATTAAGGTGTTTCTTTGGGGATCAGCTCATCTGGGGCTTCACAAAGTGGCCTGAATGGTTGAAAAGGACACTTACAGTGTGTTGCATTTGTGCTGGTGTCGCGGTGCAGACGCACAGGTCCCTGTTTGGAAGCAGCTGGCTGTGTCGGCGTAGTGTTCGGTCGTGTACAGCAGGGAGAATGCAGCCTGTTAAACGCTGGGGCAGCTCGTGCAGCACGCTGACACGCTGGACTGTGTTACGCTCCTGGAGTTTGATTATAAGGTAAAAAGGAGCTTAACAATGTAATGGTTTCAGAGCGCAAGCAACCCATTGCAAATAAATTCAAGTTTATTCTATTTATTTTTTCAAATTAAAAAGGCCTGATCCAGCCAATTTGTTTGCCTTCCAGTTAGGCATATTTGACAATCACTGCTTCATTATTCCATCTTAAGAAATTCCATTAACCAAGAGGAAAAAAAAAAAAGACTGCTCTCAGATCCATGTCAGCAAAATTGTTTTGCCGAAGCCACCTTGCTCAGCAAGCCTGGGTGCGGGCTCGGGGGAGGCTGTTTACCGCCTCTATGAAAACATATTCATAATTTGGGAGCGTGAGGATACGAAGCAGGCAGGCTTTGAAGGCTTTCTGTTAGATTTTTTTCCCCCTTTATCCTTTACTATCTATCATTGCAAAGGAGACATATATAACCGCCGCACTTTGTATATTAAGGGGAGCTGCCTGCTTTTTCCCTTTGCTGAGATAATGACGCTGAGGGTTGTTGACTGCTCTTATCTCTGATGACAGCCTTATCTGCATGGCTCTGGTTCCCAGTCCCAGAGTCGGAGATATCCAGTCCTTCAGAAACTGACCACTGCTCCCATTACGGCTGGGTGGGCTGCAAAGCAAATATTCAGGGGCAATAGAGTTCTTAACCGATTGTGCAGTTTGCTGTGTTCTCCCTCGCCCAAATGCAAAGTATTGAAGGGAAATGCTGGGGATGAGGAGAAATGAGACTCTCAAAATCAAGTTGGGTAAAAGGCAAATGCTCCCCAGCCCTCTCCAAACAGCGAAAAAAGGGCAACAACCAATTGTTGAATGGTGTTGGTGCACGTCTCGGCTCCTCGGTGCCACCAGGACCCCTCACAAATGGACCTAAGAGTTCTGTTTACACAGCAGAGGGACCATTACACCCTCCTGGCTGCACCCAGGAAGAATCCAAGAGTTTATTTTAATTCCTTTAAACATAATAATCTGCAGTTAATTGGCTAACATTCACCGTGCCTCCAAGGTGCGCAGCACTGCTGTGGTTTGGCACGCCGTATTCCTGTCCCTCGGAGATCTCGAAGCAAATTTCAAATATTTATGAATTTAGCCTCTTAACGCTCTTAAGAAACAGCCTTGTTTTACTGCTGCAGAAAGTGAGATACTGAGATAGTGTGTGCACTTGGCTGGGATTCCTCTGCACCGGGAGCACAGTCGGCCGTGAAGCTCAGGTCTCCTAACGCCTCGCCAGCACCCTGCTCACCAAACCCACCCAGGCGCCCAAGTTTTGTTATAAACCCTTAAAAACAGACAACTGAATCCATTTTCAGCAAACACGCTGTATTAAAAGCACCTCTCAGGTTGGAAAAACTCCTGGGTAATTCCACCTTAAAGAAGCGCTGAGCAGGAGCTCATGGTGTAAACTGCAGGAGAGTCAGGAGCCTCCTGAGTCAGAGTCCTGCCTCACCTTCCCTGCATGGTCATTTACCTTTTTTCAAATATAGCAGGCTATTAGAAGCTTATTTTATTCCTTGTCATATCCTATAATGCATGTTTCAATCTGAACGCTTATCCCACTTTTATTGGTATATAATCCAGCCTGTCTCTCCTGAGTTGCACCTCTCCTGCCAGGTCTCTGCAATCCGGGCTTGTCTAAGCTGCAGTTTGAGGCAAGCAAGGTTAACTACAAAGCAAGCGTTACTGGAAATACGCATCGCTGAAGTATGCTGATGCGTTTTTTCCCATTTTAAAAATGTGTTGTACTGGAAACTGCAGCGGGGGGGGGCAAAATATTGAGTTTGCCCTAAAAGTTTAAAGGGATGTTTATTTTTCCAGTGCTTTAGAAGAAGGCAAAGCCAGACTTTTTTTTTTTTTTTAGTAGTGAAGAACAATTATTGATTAAAAACTGGATTTTGTACTGAAAAATCACTCTGAATTTCATTATTAATTTTTGTTGTTGTTGTTGAAAAGGCGGCATTATATAACTGAAATGATTCAAGCATTTTTTGTTTGAAAAGCCATTATTCATGCAAGAAGTTTTTTCCCCACTCTCAGTAGGGGTTTGTGCAGTGTAATGTGCGACCACCAAGGGCTCTGTCTGCACTTTTCTTGTGGCTAACTTGTGGGACTGTTTTCCTGAGACACATAAAACAGTACTGATCTACTATGAATGTTTGACTAAGATTGTAGGAAATCTGTTTAGGATATGATTAAATCAGCACAAAATTCAGTTGTAGACAACATTGTGGAATATTCTTACACAAACTGTTTGAAGAGGAGCTTGGGTGTTAATAACTTGTCTGGTTTTTTTTCCTTGTCCAGTGCTTCCAGCTGGTCTAATAAAAGTGAATACCTCACCCTGTGGATCTTCCTTTGCTGTTGCACAGGAGGACAGAATAGGTCAAGTGCATAATGCTTATTTTCCAAAGTTACGAGGGACTGAAAGAGGTTAGGATGGGATCTCACTGTGGCAGAACTGGAATTACAGACTCAGATATATTAGAATCTTTCCTTTTATCTAGATTTGTCTAGGGTTCTGACTCAAACCTGTTGGCTCGGGGGCTTCAGAGACTGCTACCAGGAGCGTGGTTCCTTGCTCGTGTCACCAAAGGCAGATCCTTCCCTGTTGAAGTCTCCTCAGGTGCCAGCGTCTCTGAGAGCAGAGCTGCGTGGTGGTGCCTGCCTGCACTGAGCTACCCCGTAAGTTGCACATAAACCCTGTGCTAAAGCTAGATATCATTTCTGCTGGGATTTTAAGCCCAAAAAATTTCATCATTCAGGCACAGCCCTGGTGTTGGTAAGGGTGGTTCAATTCCTGTATCTGCAGGACAGAAACTTTCTCCCTGACCATCTCTCTGTTGCAGTTCCCCCACCCAGTGTGTGCCATCCTTGACCACAAACGCGGTCATTGTTCCGTATCATTTTCAGCCATGCAGCGCAGCACCGCTGCAGCGCTCTGGGCTCCTTTCCCACACCACATCCTCATGACACCAGAATGTTTCCCCGTGTGTTCAGGACGATGGTGGGAGCAGGTTTTGTGCATTGGTGAGACTCATCTGTGATTGTGGGAACGTGTTCTGCCAGAAGCCGGTGTTTCCCAAGCGTTAATTACACAGCCTTGTGTTTTCTTCTGTTCCCAACTGTAAAACAGAGATACCCTTCTTAACTCATGCCATCGCTTCGGTTCACCACAGCTTGCAAACTGCTTCTGGAGCCACAGATGGGAGGCACTGGAGAAGTGACAAAGATGATTAATAAGGAGGTTATTAACAAATGCCATAGGTCAAATTCTGCACCGGTTCCCAAGTTAGTGCTTGACACAGAGGTCAGTGTCATGAACGACTTCCCATGTGGCTGTGAGATGGACTCAACACTTGGATGTAAAGCCGGGATAGGCAAAAATTAGGTTAAACAGATTTGACCTGCACCTGATAGGAACGTTTCCGAGGGAACAGGGTGATTTCTGTGATAATTCAAAAGTATAAAACCATCTCCCCAGGTGAGTTACGAGTGGTCCCGCAGACTGATGTGGCTGTTTTCCAAGCTGGCTTGTCTGCACTTTTGTGATTTGACACACTTAGCAAAAATCTCTGAATCTTTGATGGTCCTGGACAAGCAGCAAAGTGTGTACTTGCAGTGGGAGAAAAGCACCTCTCTTCTGAAATATGGTTTCCGTTTAAACTTCCAGAAGGCTCCTAGCTCTGGGCTGCCTGTGTTTATCTGTGCTCAGAGTGAATGAGAGTTGGAAAAGGGGAAAGAGAGAATGGCTGCTTTTTAAAAAGCTAATTTAAAAGCAGGCGCAGTCTTTTGTAAAGATGATTCTGATTGTCCAGAGCTCTTTTAGAGGGACAATGTTAAATGCATTTGTATTGAGAATGTGGGATTAGACACATGCGCAAAATGAACGATGTCTTCTTTATTTATTTCATACTTAAATGGCAATGTCTAAATCAGTCAATTCCTGAAGAGTCAGGAATGCAAGGGGTTTTTATGTATGGTTATTGTTAATTCATAAAGCTCTTTATCTCTAGATTTGTTTATTAGCTATTTCTAAGTTGTCACTAACCTTCTGACCACTGTCCTTGTGTCACCAAAGGGGGAAGATATGTGTCGAATGTAAATGGCAAAATTGGTTGGAAGCTACAGGTAAAAAACTTGTGAGCCTATTCCCATGTGTCCCGATTTAACAGCATAAACTGCATGGGAAAGGCTGATATTCATACTGCTATTCCATACAAGATCTGAAATGACCGAGGGTTTAAAACAACTCCATGAAGCAGGGAATCGCAGTATTGTTTACAAAGTGCTGATGCTTTGGCAAAAAACATGAGCAGACCCAGTTCAAATTGATTACAGTCTACGGTCAATGCTGTGTCTGGAGCAAGACTGCCTTTTCTTGTATATTTTTACTGTGAGATTTTAATCTTGGCTGAGGCTGTTCTTTGCCATTGTAAAAGGAAGAAATCATAATAACTTGAAGAAAAAGTCTGGGGAAGTGGGAGTTTCTTTTTTTGTCAGCTTTATAGACAGGGAAACTGAGGCACAGAGAGGTCCTGGAGAAGCTGGCAAAGCCGTGGAGGAGTTGGGTAGGGCCTGGGACTCCCACACTGCGGTGCCAGCATGGTTCCCCATGCACAAGTATGATGGGAGAGCAGCTCCAAGGATCTGCAGTTGGCAGAGTTTGCCCACACGCATCAGCAGCGCCTTTTGCCCAGGGAGCTAAGGGCTAGAAGAAGACAATGTGCCTCGTGTGTTAAGATGTGTGAGCTTGGTTTCTGGTGAAGCAGGATGCTCCAGACTCTGTTCGTTTCTCAGAAGGAAAAAAAAAATAGGGTGGAAGCAACTGATCTTAAAACTCCCTTCGGATGAGCACAGCCAAAAACTTCAAGGGCTCCCCACGTGGGGTCTCTGAAAGCAAATTCTAGTCTCAATCTGCACACCAGTGTCTAGAGAGAGATTTCCCATCGGTGGAGTCTCTTCCTTAAAAGAGAAAGAGAAAAGGAAAGAGAGAAAATAAATACTGCTTTTTGTAGCTTCCTACAGACAGTCTGCCTTGTCTCAGCTGTCCGGCTTTACCATCTCATCCATATTTTCGTAATGTCATCTATCTAGAAACAGCCTTACCTTTCTGGAACAAACACAGTCTCTTGCTTGTGTAGGTGGGGTCAAGATCTCTGCTGCACAAGAGCAGTGTGTCACTGTGTGAGTTCAAATGAGCCGTGTTGGGTCATGCCAGCTGAGGATCTCACTGGGTGGATTTATTGCTGAGAAAGACCAAAAGCGACTACCCAGCACAAGGGAGGTTCTGTCTTATGTGCCCCATAGGCTTAATTAGCATGCAGATTTTTTTGTTCACTGCTATTTCTTAAAACCAAAACCACTAACGAGCAAATGATGCAAGGAAGAAGGGCAGAAATGCTGTATTCATGGCTTATTACTGTTTATATAGCACCAAAGTTGGGTAAGGCACTCCAAAGGCATTTAACATGCGTGATGGCATGAAATACTGAACCTAATTAAACCAGATAGAGCTTTGGTGTTGATTTTTGTGGAATCAGGGTTGCCCTTTCCCAAGCAGTTCTTGTTTTTAGGGTGATTCTTTCCTTGAAATCTTGAGCGGATCAGGAGGCAACAGGATGGGTTTGGATCTTCTGGGTGAGATGTTGGCCTGGAGAAGCCCCAAATGGTCAGAATGAGCTGTACTGCCTGGGGATGTCTCTGTTTAGTGACAGCATGTCCAAATGGACCTGTGACTAGTCAGACGTGCTGGTTAAACACTCGTTATTCATACTGTTGGAAATATAATTACAAAAATAGCCTTCTTCAACCAGGACCTAAATTTTCTGTACATTCTTACTTATTTCTTTGCTACAGGTTTAATCTTGGCAGTGAATATCCCAAGACTCTTGATCAGAAGAGAGTGGACTAAGCTTCAGGCAAAACGATGACCTTGGCTTGCAAGCGAGAATGTTTTTGAAAGGTTCGCTGCAATGTTGGAGTTTATTTTACTGCTTTCTGAGTTTGAAACCATTAGGATACTTAAACATCACAATTTCAGGCTTTTCCCAAAGCTGTGAAGGCCAGATACTAATTTTTTCCGACTGAAGATTTTGAGACTGTGCTGCTTCCCTTAAGACGCCTGCCTTAGGTACCTGAGCGGTGAAGCCCCTCTTCCTAGTTTGTTTATGCTCCTCTGGAAGGGACAATTAGAGACCAACCTCCCAAAATTAGACACCCAGTTCACAGTTTGTGTGGGCATCCCTCACCTCTGGCTTCATCTCATCAGTTGCCTCTCAGAGCCAAAACTGAAGCTGTAGGAAAAACGTTGTATATTATAAGCTTGAAGATAAGAACACAAGAGCTGGCAGCTCTGCAAGCTTACGCTCTCAAGCCAGCTATGAAAACCTAGATATGGGAGAGAGGGCCCAGGAGAGCTGTTTCGTGGAATGTGGAAAATACTGTGGCAAGTGGTCTAGGATTGGAAATTTGATTTTTACGCCAGCCCTTTTGGCTGCATTCTTGCCCTTGTCTGGTTCCGGTTTCTGTTTGTGCCAATGCATTTCACTGGCATTTACTGTTTGTGCCAAATAGATTTGACACGGGTGAGTACTCACCCCTTCCCTCAAAATTGAGAGGGAGTTCTGCTTATCAGGCTGCGAAGCCATTTCAACATGCCTGTGTTGCCCCTGATCGCAGCAGAGCGGTACAGCAATAGCCACAGTACAAGTAAGAATAGGGAATAGCCTTTAATAAATTCCAAGGAATCACAGTTTACTTGTAGATGCTCCATAGCCATAAAAGTTGGTGAGAGTTGTTGCATCAATTACTTCTCTCAAGCAATTTGATCTCCTCCTCTACTTCATGACCACGTGAAGGTTTGTAAGGTTGCAGATCTGTTAGGGTCGGCTGCTGCCTTCTGTGTTCATGTGGCAAGTGCTGCAGGTCAAATCAGTTCTTTAAGTGGGCTCTGGAACCGAGTCCAGAGTGTATCTGGAACACCAGGGCACAGTAACAGCATTGCCAAAAGGGCCAGCAGGTTGGCAGAGGTATTTCTCATTTTGCAAAGCTGTTTGTCTTAAAGTTTGTCTCTCCCATATTTCACTCAAGCTGTTCTCTTGTATCTGCTGGTTTATCTGCTGGAGTCTCGTCTCGCGCTCAGCAAGAGCTGTTGAGTGAATTTGAGAAGGACCTGTTGGCTGAGTTTCACAGTGCCCAAATCCACTTCATTATTTTAAAATTTATATAATATTTCTTTTTGCTTTTCTCTTCCAGAGTTGAAAGGACATTTCATGGAGCACAGTGACCTGTCCTGGAGGGTTCTCCCTGGCCTGTCGTTTCATGTTTTGCAGTCTCATCTGAGACAACTGCATTTGGGATTTCCCTTCCAGCCTATCTCCCACAGAACACTTCAGAGTGGGTATGTTTCTGTAGTGCAAGACTATGCCTTGGGAGCACTGCAGACCATGGGTGGGAAGACGTCCCACGTGAAGACTGCCTTTATGCACTGTTCCTCAGCCCCACACTGGCAGTTTGTGGTGTGTTGTATTTGCATACTGTACATAAACTGAAATAAGTCTTAAACAATTACATTGGCATTAGTGTGTCATTATCCCAGCCAAACAGCAAAGGTACCATGTCTCATGTTGCGAAGGGTGCCAACACTTTAGATATGTTCCTGCCAACATCCTACATAAATGCCTTATCTAGCCCTCCTCTGTCCCTCTGGAGGTTGCAGTTCTGGAATTCCATCTTGTTCTGCAGTTATCTGCTCTCAGGTACAGTTGACATACTAAGACGCGACATGTCTCAGAGCCTTTCTGCTCTGAGGACTCCTGCTTCCTTGCAAACGATACATGATCGGCCTGTGCTTCCTTAGAGTATCGGGTAGTGGACAAAGCACTTCATCTCACCAAGTGTTTTTACGGTAAGCCACTGTTTGAGATTGTGCGATCTGCTCTCCTTTCCGTTATGACTGTGCCTCAATATGTGCTGTGACAAATCCTGGCAGAGACTCCTCCTGCCTTTAGTACCAGATTTCCCAAGCCAGCCCAGTACATTGTGTTTGAGAGGTGACAGTTCAGCTTGCTGAACACCACAGAACATTTTAGCCCAATAATCATTTGAGTTTGAAGAGTTGGTGTTCATTCAAGAAATGGCTGTAAGGGTGGTAAAGCTGCAAAAAGTGGATGGGTCTTTGGTGGACCTCTCTTCTGTCACCAGGACTTCCACACTTCAGTAGAAGAACTTGACAAATCTCCTTGTCTTTTGGGGCTTGTAGTTATATGACTAAGTTAATTTGGTTGAGAACCTTCCGTGTGCTAACCCCTGCCTGGATTTCTTGAATCAGCAAGGTACCTACGTACCTTAAAGGATGAGGAGAGACGGCACTGGTGGATTTAGAGCGTCTCTATGGGACTTAGAACATTTCACGTATTTCCAAAATACTGAAAACAAGTGAAAGGAGAAAAGGCATTAGGAAAAGCATTAAGAAGAAGTGTTTGAGTGTGAGCTGCAGCCAGGACTCATTGGTACTCCAAGGAGTAAAGAGCACTGCCTTGGTTTCATGGTGAACATACAGACTGCAGCCCAGCCCAGCTGGACCAAGCCAAGCAGACCAGGTAAGCACAAGTCAGAGAAACCAGAGCAGTGAGACTGTGTGGTGCATGAATCTAGTCGTTGGCAAGGGGTTCAAGGTCAAGGCTCTGCTGTTGCCGCTGTCTTTGTGGCATGGACACATCTCAGTTGTTCTCTGCAGCAAAAGAGTTGTCATCAGGGTGAATTGCAGTGTGCAGAAAAGCTTGTAAATTCTGCTTGGTGGGTTGAGGATTCACTGGAGGGCTTTGGGAGAAGACTTTCTCCCTCTCAATGGACTTTAACTTCCCAGCAGGGAGAGAGCAGAGCAGTGGGGTATTAACTGAGGGAGTTTAGAGGATTGGGAAGAGTTTGAAAGCGGAGGATTTGGTGGTGGTTCCTCTGGGCGCAGAATTTGGCCTTCAATGCTCTCATGCTCCTCATTGTATCGGGAGGATAAAACAGGGCGGCTGGAGGGACTCGGGGCTGGGGGTCCCATCGGAGCGCAGCCCCAGCGGGAGCCCTGCCAGCCTGAATAGCCATCCCGGCTGCCTCGCAGGCCTCCCCAGCACTGGTCCCTCTTTACTTTGAAGCCCCTGGTGCTGCGAGAGGGGTGCTTTCTCTGGCTCTTGTTTGCTGATGATCCCCAAATTATGAAATGCAAATCTATTCAGTGCAGATTCCTTTTGCAAAGGCAACTTGCCTCAGTTGCTAATTCCCCGCGTGACTTCTATACAGACCCCTCGCAAACACCTGCAGCTTATTTTTTTCCCCTCTTTCCCTTTTTCCAGTGAGCGGGTGGCGATGGCGAGTTTATTGAAAATCTTTGTTTTCTCTTGTGCAATGAAACTTGCTTTGCTCTTTTGCCTCCTTTTCTTTTCCCTTTTCACAGAATAAATACAGCTGATCCATCTCCAGCCCCTCTGCACGTGCCAGAAGAATAAATCGTCCTCCTCGCCCCCAGCCCCCTCCTTTAATTCTTTCTCCTGCTGCTGTGTTTGCTTATTCTCGCTGCAGCTGTAGTGCTGGTCTCAAGCGTGAGTTGACCTATTGCTGGTTTGTTTGGCACTGGCTCTGCAGAGCCACCCCCCAAAAAAAGACTTTGAAATCAACTGTTAGAGCAGTAGGTGCGCTTTTTTTTTTTTTTTGGCTTCCCCTCCTGCATCTTCTTATTATCACAGCACTTGTCTTTTGTTGCCAGTGCAAATACAAACACACACACACACACATCTCCAGGCGTGCAAGCCCGCAGAGCGGAGGGGAGCACAGCCCCTGAAATATTGCACTGTCCAAAGTCCACGGGTTAAAACAAACATCAACACTGCGTCAAATAGTTTGCCCGTAAGAGTCTTTTGTTATGAAGATAAGCTTGTTATCTCTTTCATTCAGATTTTAATCTGACAGGTCATTTGCATACTGCCAGCCGACTTCAGGGTGTGCATTAGATCCACTTTGCATTTAAATCCTCTGTCACTCAGGCAAATAAAAAAAGGGGGGGGGGAGCAAAGAACCTCTTTCAGATCCTCCTGGTTATTTCTGTTACTTTTTTGTTGATTGTTGGTGCAATTGATGGCAGAAAAGTTATTGTGGCTCTTGGGGTTCTGCTTGTTTTCGGGGCGGCCAGGATGCTCCCGGGCCATGAGCTGCATGGACAGAGTCTTCCCAAAGAGCCCACAGTGACCCCTGGGCCCCTTCCTCACCCAAATCCCTGTCCAAACCCTACTTTTGCAGACTTTTTCCCCAAACTGACCTCTGTTGCTAACTAAAACCCAGATCTGCTGTGTGCTTGGTCCTGTCTTCTTCGAGTTAAGCCTGCCCTGAGTTTGCATAAGAACAGGTCAAGCTCTTGGTAATAAGGGAAAAGGAACAAGGGATGTCTTGGCAACAATGCACTTAACGCATCACCTATTTAGCAACTTCCATGTAAACACGTCTCTTCTCTTAGGCATTCCACTTGTCTTATGTGTCTCTATATAATCTTTTCTTCTCCACCCAAAGTCTGATCCTGCACCCTTACTCCTTGAGCTTTGTCACACTGGAGGGATCGCAGGCTGCTCGTGCAGGTAACAGAGACACATTGTGTGACTCTGAAGGACAGGAGCTGTGGGATACAAGTCACTTGTGGTGCAAATGGGTGTTGATGGGGCCATGTTTCACCGTGGGCACAGAAACCTACACCGTTTTCTGGTGTGTGAAGGTCCTGTAGGCACAAAACCAACCCAACCAACAGACAACCCTGCTTGGTGAAGGTGTGACCAAAACTGATGGTTACTGTGGATCTGCAGTTCTTATCGCCACCGTGCAGCCTTGCACCTGCTCTTTCCAACACAGTTATAGGTCAGGAGAAAGAAGGGACCTGGCTAGTCGTGGTCTGAGAACACTTACAGCATGCTCTGGGGATCCTGTCTCCCTTCAGGAACGTGTTGCTTGCCTGTGAGGGACAAATTCGAGCATTAATTTCTGAATTTGATTCCTCCCACATCTTCTGTGCTTGGACATAGTCCCATGATCACTTTTCTCTTCCTGAGACCAGCACAAACAGCATCGAGACTCCTGTATTTCTTGGAGTGCTGAGCCCAGACTCCAGCCTGCCCTGGTTTGAGAGCTACTACCCATCTGTCCCCACCGGCCAGCCGTGGAGCACCAGGTCCTGCCTGCTGCTGCCGGCAGCTCCCACCATTTGCAGTGCTCTCTGCACCTCCTCTGAGGTGCTGAAACAATGAACCGGGGACAAGATTAAACCTGGTGTAATTATTCTCTTGTGCACAGAGGTGTAACCATGGCTCCACTGAAGACCACAAGAATTACCCTGGGGTAAGTGAAAGGTGAGTCTGTGATTCTCCTTCCTGAAATACAATGGAGAGCGTGGGAGATAAGGTCACAGTCCCCCTACAGAGAGAGGGATTGTGTCCTCAAGGATTGTGTCCCAAACCACAGCAAGTGGAACCACAGGAGAAAGTTTCCTTCAGCCCCAATGGGTTAAAGATTTGATCTGGTGCAATTAGTGTATCCAAAAGCAGGGCAGTGAATAGTTGCAGGGCATTTATTCAGCTCTAATGTGACAAGTTCAATTCTTCTGTTCAGAGCCAGTGGTTCTGTTACATATATTAATTATTTGAAATAATTCTTTGAATAACATCTAGAAATAATTCAGGCAATACATCTTGATAATGAACCCATTGCTACTGAATGGATGAAATCTCCGCTGTGCTGGTGACTTTGGCTTGAGTGAACATTCACACGGCATTGTTTCTTCTCTTAAATAGTCATACGTGACTTTCAGAACCAGATTCTGGCCTGAATTGCTGTGTTTATGAGGTCTTTATTATTTTCAATTTCTGTAAACGTTCCTGACACTGAAGGCCTTTGTTAGAACATTATTGGTAAAGCAAACATAAAAAGTATGTGAATGAAGCCAGACCAAATTTGAGCCGATTATTTAAATGGGTAGGTGTTGGGGGGGTAGCTGTGTTCCAAGACATGTAGCCACCTCCAAGCCTCAAATGAAGCTGCTGCAAGAAGGCTCTCGTTCCCAAGCTAACATAAGATTTGCTCTTTTCCCATTTCTAGCCAAGATTTCTCAGTGTATTAAGAAAAAAAAAGAGTACTTTGAAAAAGAAAAGTTTTGGGTTTTTTTCACAGTAGCAAACCTTGATAAGCAAAATCCTACGTGATGCCATAGTATTGTGAAAGCAGCAGCGTTCCCAGTCCTCTCACACTATGTGACAAGACTGCTTTTGCTCCACGGTGTTTGCAACAGGGCAGTAGTGTCTTCAAGCACAGTGTATGGTACCAGCAGAAAGAGGTGAGTGCTCCTCACATTGGAGTTGTCACCGTTGGAGGTGACTGGGACAAGAGGTGATGGAAATGTCTGGTACGTGCTGGGGGTCTCATGCGTGTGTGCTTTCGGTTATTTCTCATCCAGCAGTGCTGCTGGTATTGCAGAGACGGCACAGAGCAGTGTCCGGCACCGGGTGGCCAAGAAAAGAGCGCTTTGCTGGTGCTCTCCTGTGAGGAGGAGCTGCAGCAGAGCCCCCAGCCAGCAGCAGTGAAGCTGGTTGGCACTGTAGGGATGACTGCGCTCCGCAGCAGGGCCAGCCACCACTCCAGTCCCTGCTCCAGCCAGCCGGCCCTGCAGGCTCACAAGCATGGCAGATTTGGAGGGATTTTCTGTCCAAAATCCAGCCCATTTGGCCAAGGATAGAGTGGAAGAGAAAGGCAGAGGTACTTGTATGTAAATAGCAAAGAGCTCCTTTTGAAATCAAGTTTCTTACTTATGCCCTAAGACCCCTGGACTAAGGGCAATGAATGCAATATGAGAGCTCTGCAAAATCCCTTGATTCTGGGACAGCTCTCTTGCTTTGCTTTGCTGCTCCTTGGCATCAGTCTGTCAGCCAAGCGAGCAAGTCGATGGCTAGCTTTATTGCCAAAAAAATCTTCCTAGCTGTTTTGTGTGTAGCTAATGAGAATGCAGACGTACTGTTTTTCTAGGCTTGGTTACAACCTCTGCTGCTTCCTTTCTATGTATGGTACTTAGATGCCTTTCCTCTTGCCATAAGACCAAAATACATTTCACTGACTGGTGGGGTTGTCCTCACATTGTCAATGAGAAACTGAATATTTTGGGTGGAACGCCAAAGGAGGAACTGGAGCCTCTCAAACACCTGCTCTCTACTATTCTTCCACATGCTGTCCCTGGAGGGTTAAAGAAAGACCAGTTTAGAATTAGAAAAGCAGGCAAGAAGCAGGTCTTTCTTTTTAGATTAGATACCATGTCAAAGCCAAAGTCACACATTGTTCCCACTACCGCAACCATGCTGTGGTTGAGCACTGTAGGGCTCCTTTGCCGGGCTCTTCTTGGGAGTTGTCCTTCTCAGCAGCACTCAGGGGTCTTCTCATCCAGACTTGCAACAGTAGTGTTGCTTTTCTAATCTCCCATATTTTTCATCAGGCTTTCAATGTGATATCACTTACAGCTTTGATCCCTGTATGAACAGAGTGGTAATTCTGTTCACACCTTTTGCTATGCTTCTCTATTGAAGAGCTGAGGCTCTCTTGACCAGAACCTCCTGTCGCAGCTCTGCCTGTGTTCTCCCATGGGTATGGTGTCACAGGCCATTATAAAACCAGCCTTGGGTGCTTTCCAGCCAGCCGAGCCTGGACAGAATCCAGGCAGCGTCCCCAGCGCTGACTCTGTGGGATATGCTCCTTGCCTGGCTCTTTTTCTGAGCATGTTGGAGCAGAGATCAGCTCTCAGTAGCTTATGGGCATTGTCAAATCCACTGTCCTGATGGGCACTCTGGACTCTTCAGGGACTGCGGGCACAATTCAATAAAGGGACACAGTGTCTACATGGGAATTTTTTCCACACAGACACACACTTCATCCCTAGACAATGCACGAGCACCGCAGAGCGAGGCGAAGCTGCCCTTTTCTCCCGCTCTCCCATCTGGTGTATATCTCCAGATTTGCCCCCAGTCTTTAAAGAAGCCCAGGTTCCTCTGGCTGAGCCTTCCCACCCTGGCCACCAAAGGGCTTCCTCTGTCCCTTTTAAAAGCAGCCTGACATCTTTCCTTTGTTCCTGGCTTTCCACTAGGATTTTCCATGATGCAATCCTGTATGTGGGGTTACTGGCAAAGAGCTGTTAAAAGTCAGTAGCTGTGCCTGGAGCAAACCCATTGTTCTGCCAGCGCAGAGCCCTTCAATGCTGCTGACTCCTGCTTCCCCAGCACTGCAGTGGAGAGGGATACGGCCATAAAGCTAAGGCACAGCACAAAGGGCGATGCGTGATTAGACACAGACATGGCCCCGAATGGTTACACCAACCAGTAGCACCAGGCTCAGCCATGGTTGGGGACTGGGCTGTGACTCATCAGATGCATCTCACTTTTCCTGGGGAAGTTCGCAGGCTGCTTCTCCAGCCAAGAAGGGTTATTTTGGAGTGGAAAGTGAGAAGCTGTAGCTTTTATCCTTTTGGAGGAGCAATTTGCAAGGAAAACAATGCAGGATTCTCTGGAATAAGAAGCATTAGCTGCATCATCTTTTAAAAATAATTTAGTGAAGTGAATGTTGGCCGGGGATTAGCACCCTTGCAGGCCCCTCTGCTGCAGTGAGGAGGGGGCGTTTGCTGAGATTTATTGATGTTGGGGATTGTTCCAAATGCATAGGTGACATCTAATGCCAAAGCAGCTCTCTGGCTCGCTAATGAGATAAGTCAAAGCCTCTGCGAAGTTTTCAGCAGTGTAGCCATTAACCCCGAGATTACAATATCCTTTGTTTTTTTCCAGCATGGTCTGCCAAGATTTCGCCTTAAGCAGAGGAAAGATGAAAAATGCAGGGCCAGAGAGTCTCTCACAGCTGAAAACCACTGTCTGCTGTTCCCTGGGACAGAGAAGAGCCTGTGTATAATCAGCACTGAGCAGGGAAACTTCTCTACTGTCCAGCACAGTCATTTTCTTCAGCACTGGACAAGTGGGAAAAGGAGAAAAAGATCAGAGAATAGTCTTGTCTGGGGACGTGCAGTCTTGTGCCTCCCACTGTCCTCTGCTTCTGATGCTTGGATGTACAGGACTGCTAAACTCAACGTTCAGAAGGGCTTTCTAGGTAGTTACATTGGATGCTTTTATTTCATCCCAACAGATCTTCTTACAGTAGTTATTTTTTTGTGGTAGTAATGAAGTTTTCATCTCTACTCTTATCTAAAAATTGAGCACCCTAAGTGAGACAGACTGCAGGTGAATTCCGGTAGTAATTGTCCAGGACTGGAGACTGCGAAAATACCTCAGCCAAAATATTCGTAGGAAATAAACAATGAAGTTTTAGTGATGCTGAAATTCCTAGTGACTTAACCTTGATGTGTCTGAGCTATTGCATAGGAAGGACCTCAACTTATATTTTCTGTCCTTCTCCCACAAAACATGAAATATTTTTACCTGGAAATTTCCTTTGATTTTATTTAAATTATTGAAATTAAAAGAAAAAAAAATAGTACCTCCCTCAAGAAAAAAACAGTTTTGAATTAAAAAAACCCTTTTGTTCTGCTCCATGTTTTTGAAAAATACCAACTACATCAAGATGAAAACCAACATGTTTCGGATGTTTGAAGCAATAGTCTTGTTTCCTTTTATTCTCTATAGTTCCTTGGTGAAGAATTACTTCCACTTGGGATGCTTAGACAATGATTTGCAGATTTATTTTAAACAAACAAACAAACAAACAAACTCCAAAACGGAACAACCCAGAGTTATAGAAGTTTCGGTATCTGGGTAGGTGCTGTGGGACTGCTCTCTAAACTTCATTTGGAGAGTTGAAAGAACTAAGACATTGACTCAGGCATGAGCTAATGGATTACTTCCAACCTTCAAGGAACAAAATCAAATAGCTGCGATAGCAAGATAATATCCATTCTGTTATTGCTAGAAGCGTACTTCAGTCTCATCTATATGCTGAATAAACAACTTTGGCCTCTTTGCAGTGATATAAATATTTTGTGTCACACAATCTCCCATGAAAAAGACTCTCCTGACCACATCAAAGTTTTCACTTGTGAAGATGATTTCGGTGGGGATGTCAGTGCTCTCTCAAAGACTGGGTGATAGCTAATTCCTCTGTCCATGCAGCTATTCTTCACATTCTTTCTTTAGTGTCTGAGACAGGAGCTCACCTGCTCTTTCAGCCCTTTGGCAGAGACAAAGCCCTCAGCAAGACCATCATTGTTTCTGTGGTCCCTATTTTGTGCCACTTCAGATAGGAGCCAACTTTGCTTGTGGCCAGATCCAACTTTGGGTTTTACGAGACTGCTGTTCTCAAAATACACGTGCTGTTTGGCCAAGGATGAGTCAGAGGGATGCTGGTAGTGGTGTGCTGGGTGGTACAAGTTCATGGGAGTCCATGAGCAATTAAAGGAAGAAAAGTGTAATTAATGCCAATCAGCATGAGTTCATGGAAAATAGAATGTGATGTCTCTCTTTAGTTTAGTTGATAAAAGTGATAGTAGTGTACAAGACTTCTGTGAGACGTTTGACTGGGTGCCACATGACATTTTGATTAAGGATCTAGAGCAGTATAAAATCAAGAGGGTGTACGTTAAATGGATTAAAACCTGGCTCCCTGACAGGTCTCCAAATGTAATTGTAAATCATCTGACAGCTGTGTTTGTAGCAAAGGCCTTCCAGTATTCTTGCATTTAATGTCTTTATCAATGACTTGGAAGAAAATGTAAAATCGCCACCGATGTGGTCTGCTGACGGTGTAACAAGCCAGGAAACAGTAAATAATGAAGAGGAGAGGTCACTGGTAGAGGGCAATACAGAACGCTTGGGGAGTTGGTCTCAAGCAAACAACAAATATGGTGATGGAGGTGAATGCAAGAACAATGAATACAAGCTGTATTTGTAGGACAGTGGACTCCAGGAAGCAGGACACTGAGGAAGATTTTGGGAAAGCTGCTTCAGTGGGCAAAAGTCAGATGAATGGAAGGTCCCAGTGCTGGGCTGTAACTGAGTGGGACGACATGTGGAGGCAGAAAGAGCAGAAGAGGATTTCTAATGCATATGCTTTTAACAGCAGCGTTGCTGCGGTGAGTAAAAATATCAATACATTAGAGAAACTTCAGGGAAGAGCCAGGAAAGTTTTGGAAAGGTGGCAAAGCCCTGAGTAACCCCACGTGTTGAGCCACCAAAGCAAAGTTGAGGATGGAGTTGGTCTTAGTTTACAGATGTGGGAAGTGAAGTACATACCAAGATTTTTTTTTTTTTGTCTAGCAGATCACTGTACAGCAACTGGAAGCTGAGCGTGAAGGCATTCAGAGATAAAGGCTTCAGTTTCGAAGGAGTCTGCTTCACCAGGAATTAACTTGTGTCATCTGGGAGCTTCAGCCAGGCTCAGTAACTCATGGCATACCTGCTTACAGAGTATCAGCATCACAACAGGATTAAACCCGCACGGGTACATTGCTGTAGCCAGATTGGTGACGGACATCTGCATGTAAGTAAAAGCTGAAGTCAGTATCAAATGTACCAGTGGTTTGGGGGAAGTAGAACTTCCTCTGGAGTTCTTAGACACCTTTTTTCCTGGTCTGTACACAAAGGTGGTGTTGGTTGCATCTCCAAGGATTTAGATAGGTATTCACTATGCAAGCAGCTGTGCTAGCTGAAATGTTACCTTACCCATAGCCTTTCCAGCCAAGTGGTAATTGTTCTTCTCAGCTTGAAAAAATGAGATCCATCAGTAGGGTTTTGGGGTGGCAGCCTCTCCAGGGAGGTGGCAATAAGCATCTTGTTGTCATACCACCTGCTAGAACAGCAAAACCTGGAGGACATGGATGTCCACTGCAACCTGTATTCACATTGTGAATAGACATTTAGGACTGATTTAAGCACTGTTGCACTGGTGTTCCTGTGTCTTTAAGTTGTTTGTTAAACAAGATCTAAAGCAGTTCAAGTTTTGTTGAGAAGAGCAGGCTGTTGCCAGGGATGCCTTTACTGCAGCTTGAAGGTTACTTAGGCCAATGCATTTTATGTTGCAGTATCGGGCTAGAAGAATGCATTGACAAGTGGCAGATCAATTACTGCCAAATGTTTATATCTTGTGAGTAGAGGAATGCCTCAAGCAGATTAATTTGGATGATTTTATGCCAATGCAATGAGGTTCAAGGGAGTCCACAACTGCTAAAATTTACGGACTGTAGATTCAGAAGACACTGAACACTGTATCCAAGAGGGACCTATTTTAACTAACATTGGCTTACAGGGCTTTTGGGAACAAATTCGTGTTTTGGCTAATCCATCTAACCAGGCAAGGCATCCAAAAGCTGAAGCATTGTTCTTCCCCTTACCACCCCGTCTTGTCTCTTGCGCTGGGTGAAGTTACCACACAACCAGTTGAGGAGCTGGATTCGTTTGGTGCTTGGTCAGACTCTGTTTTGGTGAGCTGGTTTCTCCTTGGGTCACTGAACTTTCAGAGTGACTGTCCAGGGCCAGCAGGGTGGGCAGGATTTTTGGGGCAGCCATGAATTAGAAGAGATGGAGCTTTACCTAACATCATGGTCTCAGTTCCTTTTCTTACCTGAACTGTTTGAGGTGAGCATTACATTATCTTACATCCCTCTACAAATCAGCAGAGTCGGTTAGCAGCATGTTTTAATGGCCAAATTATGCATGAAAGCAGTGTGCAAGTACAGCGGTGAGGTTGCACAGGAGCGGAGCAGGCTAAGCAAAGAAGGTAATTCTAACCTGAAAGTACATATAGTGCTGCATAGGACAGAAAGTCACTGTAAGAGACATGGCTGCAATTCACCTTTCTGTGTGGTCTGCGATGACACTGCAAGAGCCATCATTTGTCTCTTCCATAATCTGTCACCCATCACTGCTGCCTGGAGCACGGGAAGTTTAATTTCCTGTGAATCATGGTGTCATTTGTGAAGTTTAATCCTACATCTTTCTGAGCCGCTATTGACAAAATAGTTGAATAAGCCTGTCGTGGTATTCCTGCCTGCTTAGTTGTTGTTGGAAGTTGTCCTTTGGCTGTCAGAATCTCCATCAGCTTCAGGGTCACCTGCAGGCGGGGCGGCTGTGGCATCCCAGGTTGGTGGATGGGAGATGCTGGTGGAAGGATTGCTTGAGTTAAAGACGAGTGCCTGATGTCAGGGGACGCCTGCCAGTCATTGTTCTGCTGCCTGGGTGGAAACAGGCTGAACTCTGCGTTTTTGCTATGTAACATTCTTATGTAGCCAGCCGAGTCGCCAATGTGATAAATGCAATTATTTTTTCCAATTGTTATTTTTGCCCAAAGCATGCAATTGACACTGAAGTCTGCTGGGCAGAGTGGGAATGTAGCGGCTGCTCACATCCCTGCAGTGGCATGAAGACGTGAAGGCATGAATTGCAACGATGGGAAGCAAACACTGCCCTGTGGCGTGTCGGGGGCAAACACCCGTCTGCGCCTCTGCCAGTCCCATCCTCAGGTGTCAGTGGTTGGGCAGTAACCTGCTTTCCTGGTGTCATCAGAGAGGGAAGGATGGAGGTTTCTAGGGCAGTTGCAACTGTGATTTTTTTTCTTCCCTGTGAGGTGGGAGGGAGTGGGGTTTGCTTACGCAATGTGGTCAAGGGAGCTGTATTGCATCACCTGGGAGGGGAGCAATGGCGCCAGAGCTCTTTCTCTCTTCCCTACGCCCACAGAGGCCAGCAGCCTCCCTGGCTCCCAACAGGAGTGTTTCCAGAAGGGAAAAAAAAAGGGTTTGGGGCCCTTCCTTAGGGGAGGCAAGCCTTAACTGGACCCTGAGCTCAGGAGGGAGGCACAGCTCTCCTGTAACAGCGGGGCCAAGACTGCTTTCACAGAGAAGGGGACGAGGTGCCAGGCTCATTTGGGCCATCTGCACCCGATGGGACACCAGCACTGCGGGGTGACCGCTGCTGCGGGCTCCCTGCGCCTCGACTTATTCAGCTGAGAAAAAGGACGGGCCAGCTGAGCTCCCACCATGGTCGTTAAAGTTTGTTTTAGCCGCCTTATCTAATCTCCTTTCTAACTTTTGCTGGGGGAAAGCGTTTATTGCTTATATCGTGTTACTCCATGAGCACTTGCTGGCTGTGGCTGTTTGCATGTGTATATGTAGATGTGAAGCCAGATAACTTCAGGCCTTGCAGTTTTATGGGTCAGTCAATCCAAACTGCTTCCACTGGCAGATGTGGGGATGTGCTGCGTTCGTTACCTGTGGGCCCTGTGCTATCAGGGTGTAAATCAGCAAAACAGCGCTCTTTATACATATAAATTGCCCCAATCTGACAGCTTAATACCCTTTTGACTTTTTACCCTCTGCGGGGGAGAGCCTCAAATGTCTTACGGCACTGCTCACCCCAGGGATGACGGCAACGTGGGGGAACCAGCTCCGCTATAAAAGGAGGGAGCACACTTTGCTCCTGCGCGTCTTCAGGCTTGGCTGCGTAGCCACCATCTCCCCGCAGGGGAAAGGCCCTTCCAGCAGACCAGTTCAACAGGAAATTATCTGCTCACCCTTTGCTAAATTACTAGCTGGAGAGCCAGTCACAGGGTCCCAAAAATGCCAGCTCCATCTCTTCCCCTACAGACACGATTCCCAGGCACGCAAGATCGCCCGGCTTGGTCACTGGGAGGGCAAACCCACCCGCCTGTCCCTCCCCTGCAGCACCTTGCGCAAGTCTTGATTTCATCTCTCTTGTGGGACCTGAAGGTCACACAGGGGAATTTTCCCTCAGCAATCGCAGGGTAAAATCTGCCAGGCTTCCTTTCGCTCTGTTTGAGGGATTTCATTGCTCCGGGAGATGCTTTATTTATTTTATTTTTAAGCAAATGAGAGGATGTTTCCAATGAGATAGTAGGGGTTGATGAGAGGGGAGGTGAAGTGCCAGGACATCACAGTCAAATGGATTGTTGTGATGTTTTGAGGAGCTTCCCAAATTTAAATGATGCGGGAGCAGGGCAAAGATTGTTGAAACTGAGACTCACGGCAATGAGATGCCCTTTTTTTATTCACCCTCTGCTGCCTCCTTCACCATCTTGGAGAACAGGAGCCCGTGGCTGCATCCAAACTGTTGGTAGCTCCTTTGGCTTTTTTCCTTCATTTAGTGCATCCTAAATCTGGCTGCACTAAACCATCCTAAGCCCAGCCTGGAGAAAGAGAGACTCTCTTTATTAAAATTTTCGCTTGTGCTGGCACTGGACAGCCCTCATAGGGTGATTAATTTACCCTGTTGTGCTTTCCAAGCACTATTCCCCACTGGCAGCTGAGCTTTGTAGGAGCACAGCAGCTCCCAACTCACCTCCATGCTCCCACCTCAACCAGAAGCATCCCCATGTTCTTGCATGAGAGAGAGGCTGCAGCTGGCCTTTCCCAACCTGCTTTTAAAGTGCAAGTCGAGGCCGAAAATTGGTGCTGTAGGATACTGGCCTTGGGGGAACATCCTTTCCCCCTAGCTAGATCTTGCGTCAAACGCTCACAGTTTACAAATCACCGATTCCCACGGTAGCTAGGCTGCTCCCGACTCTGCTCCTTCTCTCCCGAGTGGCAGGAAAAACCCTGCAGCTGGGATATTGCACAAAGCAGAAGATGACCCCATCCCTGCTCCTGGCCTTGCATCCCCTTAGTGTCCAAGAGATGGCTTTGTGGCACGAAAGACCAGCTTGGGTGGATGGAGAGCTGGTTCTGGTGCCGCTATTACCCTATGACTGTGGGCACCTCATTTTATCTGGTTGGGACTATGTCCCTTGGTGACACTGCTCTACTGGGATTTCTCAGAAGGAGCGGCTGCCATTTGCCATGAATTTAAATTCTCAGTGCAGAGCGGCTCTGATGCCACTGTTCCTACAGCGTGCTCGGCATGATTCAGTGAAGCGTAGCTTCCTGCCGAGATACACATGAGGCAGCTCAAGGTTGGATGCTCTGGTGTTCAATATCAAGTAAGTGCATGCTGCAGTCTTTCTCTCAGTGTGGGCTCAGCTTTCTTTTGACTACTCAGCCCCAGAAAGACTTGTAAGCAGTTAGTTTCTTTGAGGACTCTGCCCTTCTGGCAAACTTGGTTGAAATTGGCCAGTGAGTTCAGAAGTTTTATTAGGGAGAGACAGAAAGACCCACAGCACTCACAAAGGAGTTGTTTCTCTAGGAAACTAGGCTGAAAAAAAAAATGGATTGTTTAATTAAGCAAATACATTTCTTGGAGACACTATAGCAGCGGAGGTGGTAGGGGAAATGTGTGTTTACGTAGCTGTTGACCCAACCTCCTCTTAAGCATTAGTTTCTTGATTTAAATCTCTTTATCCCTATTAATGCCCATTTTTATCATGCTGGTTATTAGCTCTAATTGCTTTCTCTGCTCTGTGCTGCCACCTCCGTCTCTACAACCTCCCGTTTTGTTGTAGGACTCCACGGACCACTTTGCTGAGATCAGCCCGTCCAAATAACTTTACACATAAAAACAACGAATGCAATGAGGGAAAGGGATTGCTGGGCGCTGTGAAGGCAAGGCATAGCTGTGAGCAAATTTAATTGGTGACTCAAGCTCTCCTATAGGTCTCGCGTTTCAGAATTTGCAAACCACCTTCCTCTGTCGGCTCCAAAGCATCAGAGCTGCTAATCCCAGGGCAGTAAAGGCCCTTTTGGTCTGAGCTGTCAGCCAAAAATCCAAGTGCCTGTGAGCTGTTCTAGTTTTGCTGAAAATGGGTGCAGCGGTCAGGTGTCCCTTTGATGCACTCCTGTTTATTTACAAAGAGCCCGAAAGGTCCCATTCCCCCCAAAGGTGGCAGGAAACAGGCAGGGACAGAATTTGGTACCTTGTTCTTCCTGTTAGGGCTGCTCTCACATGTGAGTAAACAGCGGGTGCGTGGTGAGCTGCAGCAAAGGCTTTGCTGCCTGAATAGCCACCAGTCCTCTCTTTTTCCACCCCTGGATGCCTGTGCAGGTCCCCCTTTCACTTTCTTCCTGGCTGGCTCGATGCAGGAAATCAGGCTGATTAAACACTAAAGGGGGGAGAAAAAAAAAAAATTAAAAAAGATGAAAAATGTGTTGCGTTAAAAGCACCAGAAAAAAAAAAATTAAGATCATTTTAATTAGGTTTGAAAAATCTGCAGCAGAGTTGACAGGCGGGCTGACAGGGCTCCCTTTCACCAGATCGTCCAGCTCAGGGCTTTTCATCTTACGTGCAGAATATTTTGACATTCGTGCTTTCTTGGCTCTGTTTGTAGAGCCCAGTGGAACCTGCAGCCTAATTAAATGTAACAATTCCTGAAAATGAGGGTTGTTATTTTTTTTCCTAAGGATAATAATAGAGGTTTTATTTTAAAAAGACCTAATCTATTTACTCTAGGCTGCCTGCTTCCTGACCTGGCCTCAGCACCTGAGGGGACAGGAACAGAACGAATTAGACAGGGGCTTAGTCACTGGAAAAGATGAGGGTGTTAATGTGTATGTGTGTGTGCACTTGTCCTGTGTGCTCAGGACTTGAAGACTTGAGGTAGAAGGTTAGAAGGCTCATATTTTCCCTGGCAACTGGCTATTTTTCTCTTACTTTCGTGGTTCGGTGCTGGTTTTCAGAGAGCATTAGACCCAGCGGGCTCTGAAGGGGCTGAAAGCAGCACTGCGGGGCTGCACAGTTCCTTCTCTGGCTCCCCCACCTCGGTCACCAGCCTGCAGGGGAGACGGAGACGGTGGCTTTGCAAACCCAGGCCTGTGCAAGCCAGTGGGTAATGACAGAGTCTTTGTATCAAGAGCTGCATTAAACAAAGAGGCAAAGGAGAAGGAAAATGCGAGTCAGTATTGTCAAGGACTGGATGTACCCAACTACCCACCAGCTCTTGATGTCTAGAGCTGTCCTTCCAGATCTTTTAGCTGCACTGTTTCGTTTTGACCACAGTGTAACTCCTGGTCCCTTGAGCGCGTCCCGGCATCCTCATGACCAATGAAACATGGCCAAGCTCCAGGAAAAAGCTGGGTCGGTGTTGTTTGTTTGCACCTCTCGCTGTGGGTTCCCAGCGCTGTTGTGACTCTGGTCTGGCAGCTGCCGCTGCTGCACCTGGAGCTCCACGGCTCAGGCATCATTGCTCTTGGCTTCCCATGGACTGTTTGGCTCCGAGAGTGGCTCTAGTACGAGGGCAGTGAATTCCTCTTTCATTTCAGAGTGTAATGTGGTTTCCCAAGCTGACACAGAGGTGACGGTGGCAGAGGCTGAGGAACATTCCCTACCATTCCACGCATGGTGGATGGCTCCTCAGTGCCACTTGGTTCAACATCGTTCATCACCTCAAAACTTTCCATCCGCCGATGTGCCCATTCCCCAACCAAAAGCAACGTGATAGGATACAAGCTGCGCAAACCACTCACAGACCTTCGCTCTCCCGTTTCCTCCTGCAGCTCCAGGGAGGTCACCTCCAGCACCAGAAACCAAAGCTTTGGGGCCACTTGCTGCCAGCTGGGCACGGCAGGACCGGCTGATA
The DNA here is from genome assembly GCF_017976375.1 of Cuculus canorus. Taxonomy (NCBI): domain Eukaryota; kingdom Metazoa; phylum Chordata; class Aves; order Cuculiformes; family Cuculidae; genus Cuculus; species Cuculus canorus. The sequence continues at coordinate 6,374,307 of NC_071411.1, read as the reverse complement.
GTGCCCAGTGCCTTTCCCAGCCGGCAGCCTGATGGCAGCAATGAATCAGCAGCCGGTGGACTTGTCAAAGGCATTCCTCCACTTTAATCCTATTGACAGGGACTACTGCCTGGAACAGGAACTGCGGGGTGAGCCATGTCAACAGCAGATTCTTATTACAGATAATATTGATGGGGCCTTTACTTGAATAATGAAGGGAAGAGCCCTCTGCTTTGACGTTTGTCTCCAAAACCTAGAATTACTAAGAGTTTAACCATAGGAGGGGAGCTTAAGATAGTTGCATCTTAAAGGATCTGCTTTCTTGTCGTATTCAAGGCTGAGGAAAGGAGTTTAGCCCATACGCTGGGAGCTCTGTGCTGACCTTTTCACTGCTCTTAATAAATGTTACAGTTAAATAAAGTCGGATGGATTTTTCTATCTACTCTAGTGTGTTATCCACTTTCTGGGGGAAAAAAAAGGTAAAAAAACTCAAATCCCTGTTTAATATCACTGTTACTCATTATCTTTGCTAGCTGCAGGGCAAAAGGCAAGGAGGAAGGGCAGGGCAGAACAATTCAGGCTGCATATCAGGGTAATTCCTACCATTGCACATGATTATGTGTGTGTCTGTATATGGGTGAATCAGAGCTGTTTAAATCTGTTGTGATCTTATGGCCAAAGTTCAAACCAGAATCAGTAGCTCTCCAAATGTTTGTTCGTTTGAAAAAAAAATGTTTGTTTGTTTTTAGCTTACCTTCTTATTTTCCATTCTTTAAAAAGAGGTGGAGAGGAAACTCCTCTGTTGGGTCTGTATCACTCGGTTCCCTACAGGAGTGGAGACACCAGAGCTGCAGGGGAGAGGCTGCCTGGGAAGTCAAATGAGGGCGGAAAGCATCAGCTGTTCCAGGAAATAACCTGTCCTTGCACATTTACTCAAGTTTTTACTTCAGTATTGTGATTGCAAGAACTGTGATGAGAGAAGGTAAGGAAGGAAGAGGGGCTGAACAGTGGTATCCCCATTCCTGGATTTTAAATGTAACCAGGAGCTTAAAGGTGTCCCTTGGAATTCTTATTCTAGAGACATCTCAAAATGAGGTTTGGACTTCTAGCTCCTATCGGGACATAGAAGGAAGAGAGCAGGCAAAGTTGGCTTTTGGCCCCGTTTATACCTCCCAGATCCTAGAGCTGGCCCAGGACTGAACCGGCAGGTGGTTTAAGTTAGAACAACCCCGTGGCTGCTCTAACATAAGCCAGCTGGAATCTTTTCTGGGGCTGGTTCTACCAGCCAAGGTTTGCTGGATTACAGCAGGGCCCTGAAAGCCTCCAGCCCACCCCTGCATGGCCTACACAAAAGGACCAGGGGGCAGATGACACAAAAATGTCAGGGCAGTTTCCAGCTGGTGCTTTAGGACAGCTTTAATTCCATCATACTTCTGCAGAAAATTAGTATCTGGTCCAAGGGAGCTTGTTCTCACAGTATTTTTAGTCTGATTTTGAAGACCGTAGGAGTTTTGGATTCCCCTTAAGTTTCTGAATTTTGGGCTTTCTGACTTGATTTGTTAAATATTTTCCATGCATAAACAGCAGCCACAAAATTTCAGGTTGGATGACTTGTGTTTTAGATTTACAAGAAAACCAAAAAAGCCAAAACAAGACAGAAGAAAAGTAAAATCTCCAGGCGGGCCAGTTACTTTCCTCATCTGCACGTGTCTCCTCCCTCTATAACAGGTTCCTGAGACATGAATGAAGTGGCCTCTCCCGGCACATTTCTTAAAAGTGCAAAGGAAAAATTCAGTGAGAACAGATCTCCCATCCTTGGGTTCAAGGAACAACCCCCCAGCGTGTGATGGGTGCGTGAGAAGGCAGCCCATGCTCTCTGTGTGCAATCTGCACCTCTGAGCTTTGTTTGGCTTGCTGTCTATATCTATACACAGTGTTTTAACTTCCTTACATCTCCTGGTTTACACAGAAAAGCCCGTATTTCACATGGGCATTGGTTTTCCTGTGAGGACAGATGCTCCAGGACTATCTCTTGGAGCAACTGTGAAGCCCCAGTGAGCTGCAAGCCATCCTTTCCAGCTGAAATTTATGCCCTTTTGCTTCCTGACAGCCAAGGTGTGGCATAGAAACTCAGCCCTGCTCCTAACAACGGGGTACAATCAGCCAGGCCTGACATCAGGCGCTGTGGTTACACATGGAGCCTTTCCCAGGAGGGACAACTCCAGCAAATGCTGGCGGAGGGGGGCACCCCATGCTGAGCAGGAATGGAACAGGCAGGCGCAGGACTGCGGTGCTGCCAACCCTCGGGCCAGGCAGGGAGCAAGCAGCTTTGGAAAAAGCATCTGACTGAGACACGTTCCTGAAAAGGACTTTAAAAATATCCATGCATGAGCTCTTGCTCTTCAAGGTTTCCAAATTGGTAGAGGTTTGCAGTGAGGGGAGAATGAGAATATTCCCTTGAGGCACTGATGCAGCAGGTAGATCTGTCCCAACACCCTGATTAGAAACTTCAGTCTTTCAGCTTGTTTTCTCAACCAGGCACCCATGAGATCCCTCACTCTGGGATCTGGGGGTGGGGGGTCCCTGCTCAGCTGCAGGGTGGGTCAGGTTCAGCCTGAGACTGCCTGCACCAGGCACCTCACAGAGCTCCTGAGAAGTCCTGACCAGGCTGTGGAAGGTGGTTGGCATGAGCTCAGGAGATAAAGGGACTGAGCAGCTTGAAAGTGTCCTTGAGCCTCTCTTACTGCTGTGGCTGTGGGCATAGCCAGACCATTCTTTGCCCCGCACTGGGGTGGGTGAGCAGGGCAATGTGTGGCTCCAAGCCCACTGTGTCTCATGGAAATGCCACCCTCTCCTCACCTCAATGTTGCTAGACCAGGAGCTGAAATCTGGTCGATGCAAGCCATTAGTGGTACCTAGAGAATTAGCTGCCCCTTCCTTTAATACCCTAAGGGCTCAAAATCAATTGGGTCCCTCAGGTCACGAGAGTTTTATTTAATCACCTCCTTAAAAAAAAAAAAAAATAGGATAAATACTTGTTTCCTTATGCTTGCTTTTTGGCTTGGAGAGTGTTTTAAGGTGTGCTGAGCTTGTATTTTCTCAGCTTTTCGGTAGAACCTGGAGGCCCACAACCTGGTTCCTTTTGAATGAAATGTGAAGCTGGGGAGGAGGTGAAGAAAAACATCAAGTACTGTGGGACTAAAATTACAAGAGTTGGTAACACTGTGGGGTTTTTTGTTTTTCTTTCTGTTTTCCAGAGAAAAAGAAAACACTCTCCATTTTGCTGAGCCCGGCAGCAAGGTGACTAGAGGGAAAAGGTGCTTCAGGGCAAGAAGAAGCTTTGAAGGAATAGGTTTGCAAACTCCATTTGTATTAGATTGTTTGAAAATTGTCCTGAGAGCTGCCTTCTGGGGACAGATGTTTTGGTCTGAGTAAGTAGTGCAGAGATGTGTGTGGGGAGAAACTGGTGGGGCTCTCCAGCTGGGACAGGACTCAGTCCTGTCACCTCGGGTTGCACTCGGGTGTCTGCAGTGCCACAGACTCAAGGTGGGCAAGAAGAGGCTGGGCGTGCAGATGAAAGGCTCCATGACACCTCTCCACCCCACAGGAGCAGCAGCATCTTCTGCAACAGGCAGAAGTCCTGACAGGTTGAGAGGAAAAAGGACTGGGAATTGGTGCTGTGACCCCTCTCAGCCCATCATCTGGGAGTCATGGCAATGCTGCAGTGCCCTCATGCTCAAGGAAGCGATGCAGAAAGACCTGAGTCTGTACTGGAGATGTGCGTGGGATTGTGGTACCCAGCTCCAGCTCTGGTGCTTGCAAGACTCCTAAGCACTGGCAGCTGCAGGAATGGATAAATTGAGGCTCAGCGAAGTAGGACATTCACGTATTGCATCCCAAGGGATGCTGCCTCTGGGTGTAAGGATGCTGGCGTGGGTCTTTACCAATGCGACCGCAGCCAGTATCTACTCCAGGCTGTTTAACAACAGAAACTAATGTGTCTATCTCGCCTTGGCTGCACGTGGCATGCACAGGGGGACTGTTACTTATTAGCGCGCGCAATTGTTGGCAAGAGCTGCTGGAACGGAGGTTGAGCTCCAACTGCTATTCCTGCCTGTCCTCCTTCACTTGTGCTTGCATCTTTCTCGGACTCATTCCTTTTGGGTTGAAATTTTCCACGCTTCATCTTATCCCAGTGACACATTTTTGCTGAAGGTATGGACTGTGCTGGTTGGAGTCCTGTTTGGGGAGTTCCCTGCTAATCTCTGCCCCATGGTGAAGGTCCAGCTTTCACGTCTGAACAGACATCAAGTTGAAGAAAATCCTTAGAGGATGGATTCTGATTGATTTACTTATTTATTTATTTGGAAAAGTGACTTAAAAGGTTACATTTCAGTCAACTGGAACTTAAAAGGAAATCTTTTATTTAAATCTCCCCCAGTGGAAACCAGAACAGTTCTGGCAAAACTAAAGTTTTTCCATGGAACAATCAGTATTTGTGAAAACTACACTTTCTATTGAAAAAAAATTATTTTGATCATTAGCTGTTGATCTGCTCCACTTTTTAAGGGTGATTCAAACACATAAAAGAAGAAAAATCTCCACTTTCTATGTCTAATATATCAACTTTTTTTTTTTAGCATGACTTCAATTCCATCTTAGCGAGGAGGCTAGAAAAATTATTCAGCTTAAGGAAAAGCATTTTATCAGTTATAAAGTTGAGGAAATTTAAAATGGGTATCTTAGTGCAAGTACTGGATTTGCAGCTTGCCTTTCTTACTATCTGGGTCGAGGATGCTAGACTTTAAAACCTGGTTTTAACTTAGTTAAGAGTATCTCTGGTAGCTTTTGATTTGTTGTTGGGGGTTTTTTTTGAGGACAGCTGAAATACAGAAAAATCTGTTTAGGACTGAAAGATTAAAAATTACCTCTGGGAACTGGGAGACTGCCATTCATGGTGATTCTGTAACAGCGATTCCAGGGTTGAATTTATCATTTACTGAGAGTTTTGTGGTTTAATACATGCTTTTCCCCTGGATTCTCAAACTTAAAGATTGTTTTCCTTGGACATCCTTCTTTTTCTTAGAAAGTTAGGATAAGCGAATACTTAGCCTAACTAGTTAAATCTTCAGAAGTTAGCAAGTGCCAGTCCAAGGATTAATGGTGTTACAAAGTTAATACAAGGTCATCGTGCAAATGCAGATTTTTCTCTTTTCCCTTCTCTACCCCATTTTGAGAGGGCAACTTCTTGAATGTTCAGAGATTTTCCCCTTGAGTAGATGTCAGTTTGGTACTTTCAGATGTGCACATACATGTACAAAACTGGTGTAGCCTATGCGCTGAACACATGAAATAGTTCCTTGAATGAACAATGTGTTCAGAATAGCTAAATTGCAAAATGCGAAGAATGCATCATGGTGGATTACTTGATTTGAAACATTATAATATATGATAAGAAAGTCATGCTATAGAATAATTTTATATATATTTCAAATTACTCCTACCTAAAGGGGAAAAAATTCTTTATAATTAAAGAGACAGATAAAAGTAACGGTGGCACTTTAAATAAAATGTGATGTGTTTGATTTTGAAGATTCTGGAGATTTGTTCCAGAGACAAAAAATATGTGCTCAGAGTTGAAAATAAAGAGATACAATAGATCGTCTTTAAAACTGAGCAACCTCACAGAACTCCCCTGTTCCTAATGGCCTTCAGCACTGAGCCTCCTAGGAAAGAGGAGTGGGGCTAATTAAAAGAGAGCTGACAAACTGGAGACCCTACAAGGGAAGGTTTAAAAGCAGCTTCTTTTCCATGCCAATAGTCACGCAAGGAGAAGACATCCAAAGATCTAGCCATGGTGAAAGTAACTCTTGAGGAATGCTACCTCCTTGCAGATTTTAAAATAGAATGCAGGACTAACAATGGCTGAGATGTTAGCTATAATGAACATTATGTTGGTCATTGGAGTCTTGATAGCCAGTTCAGCGTATAGTTTTGTTGAATATTTGAATGTGTGATCCTCAGTCCTTTGTTGGGTTGAGTTCCTGTGGTTCTTCCCAAGTTACGTGGGCAGAAGCTAAAGGTGGACTGTTGTACAGTAGAAAAGGGAAAGCGTATATCCAGTGATCACTTTTATCTACTGAGACCATCGCCAAGATGAATTAAAAAATACTGATTTGCACAGCGCTCTCTTCTCATTTCTTAGCTGTTGCTCAGGAAAAGCTGCTATTAATTCAGGAGAAGTCTGACTGAGCAAGAACTCTCCAGAGTCCAAAATATTTTGCAGAGCGTAAATATATGAATTATTCACCTACCACACAACAGCATCAGCCTCTGGGTAGAATGCGGGAGCTGTTTAACAGTGCACAGAAACATATCCTCGCAGGTTTGGACAGGAGTTGAAGGTTTGTGTATGCCCAATAGAAGCTACAACTGAAAGCAAAAATCATTAAGCAATAAGCTGCCCCCCTTCCCTTGGATCGGTACTGGACAGGCTCAGAGGGGCAAGCATCGCTTATCCAAGTACCACACTGCTTCCTCTAGGATGCTAGGAGATTTTTCTGGAGCTCGCCAATCTAACCCAGTCCTCTGCGTGAGATCTGGCAAGATAATCGCTCCAAGTGTCTGGGTAAGTACTGTAAAATGCTTCAAATAAATGAATAGAAATCATCTGCTTCATAAATGCCAAGGGCTTTCAACATGTCATTTCTTGGTAAACAAAGAATTTCAGCGCGACAATATCTTAGAATGTTATTGGCCATATTTGTTCCCTCTTGCATATTGAAGCAAGTGTGAAAAGAGTCACGCAGCTATCCTTTACGTCCTCCTTCAGCTTGGAGGTTTTCTCCCTCCCATGGCAGAGATGAGGGGGTTGCTCTGGCTACCCCAGGACTGATGATCTGCCCAGAGTCCCCAGAACTCTCATTTCTGTGACGGTGGAGGGCAGGTGGAAGTTCAGCTTGTGCTTGGTTTTGCACAAAGTGCTATTTACTACGATTAAGAAAAAAAAACAAACAAAAAATGTTCTTTTTTTTGCGGACATTAGAATGCAACAAAAATATGTGTGTGCTTCCCCCCTCACCCCCCCAGCTAAATTGATTACATCTGGTGGCATGAAAAAAAAAATAGCCAAAATGTCAGACTGAGTCACACAGCCCCCTTGGGTGGTTATATTTATTTCAGGGTTGGAGCACTCATCAAAACAATTTATCCTTGGCTCTCCCTCTCAGCCTTCCCATCTCTGTGCTTACAAATCCTTCTCTGTTCCCCAACGCTTGTGTTTACCCCAAGCCCCCTACTTCCCCTGGTCTTTTCTTTCTCCGTCTTTTCCCTCTCTGTGTCCTCCGGCCGGGCTCCATCACTCTCCCTTTGCTACACCAACCCCAGTAAACCGTGTAGTTCTCCACTGAGGATAGCAGGGAAAGCTGCAGCACAGACGAGACATGATGTTTCTGATGCTGTGTCACCTATTTAGTGTCTTGTTTCACATTTCTTGGGGTGAAGGACATGATAAGAACCTTTGAGTGAGCTCCCTACTGTGGCTTCCATCATTGCTGCAACGAGTCGGGCAGCCTGGGTGGGATTGCTCCTGCTGAGAAGGCCATGGCTCCATTTCCAGCTTTGCCTGTTCTCTTTTGGCGGCTCTTACCTGCTGTGGTGGCTGGTGTGGACATGCTGTACCTCTTTTAGAGGATTATTTTTTAGGCTCGGTTCGCCTGTGTCCCATGTTTCATCTCTGTCGGGGAGCAGCACCAGAAGCACCTTCAGGGTGAACAGAGTGTGAGGACAACTTCATCTCCAAGTACACAAAAGCTCCTTTCCATCTCTCTTCCCAAACCTCATCCTTCTGCCTAAGTTGAGAGGAAAAAAGCCATCTCCCGCCTGCAGCCCTAAGGACACTCTGTAGGTCTTGGTCTATAACTCATGTTGTGATCTGCTGCCAGGTTATGCCTGCTTTCATGCCTTATGCCATCAACAGTTGTAGACCAAGCACTCTAGGATCCTCATGGGTGGAAAACGCTGCAAAAATGCGTTCCTGTGTTTTTTCTCCATGATGATGAAAAGTCCTGGTCTGGCAGGGGCTGAAGTCCTTGGTTGCTCTTTCTCTTGGGCTGTAGGATTGCCCTGCACAGAAAGACCCCCTTGCTTCCTTCACTGTTCTTACATGGATCAATGACAGGTGAGGAAGACAGAGTTACCATCCTCTGTCTTGCCTGGGGGAGCACCATCCATTGTGCGTCCTGCTCCCAGCCTAAGCAGCGGGGTTTTGTTATATACTGTGCCACATTTTTCTCCTGTGGTAAATCGGAGCCCCTTGGGATTTGGTATTGTGCTTTTTTTTTTTCCCCAGGTATTTTTGTCTGTGAACCACAGAAAACTGAATAGCAGGAAATGAAGTGCAGATTGAGAACATGGTTGAGTGCACTTGCTAAAATAAAACATTAGGGAGGAGGGAGAGATTCTTTTATAAATAGAAAATGAAGTGTGTTTACTTTTTATTGATGAAATATTTAATTGTGCTGAGGGTTTGAGAGATGTTCTTAGCAGCATCTCAGACTGTGTGTTGACTAGAAATGCCAGCTAGACTTCAGTACAAATATCTTCCTAGGTTGAACTTGCCTGTTTTGTGGCTTGGAGGGGCAAGGGGATGTCAGGAATTTTTGGTGATCTCTGACATGTTACTCTTCTGCCAGCAGGGCTAGAGAACTCCACTGGAATCTTCTCCAGTTGGACTAGATGCTAAGACAACCCAGAGTGGATGCATTTGACAGCAGAAGATAAAGTCTCTGCCCCTGAGTTGAGCACTTTGACTTAGAGCGGACAGACTCACCCAAGCAGTGATTTCATCTCTGTGGTCTGTTCAGGCTTTGGTCTCCGCACAGAGTCTGCCATCAAAGCAGGCCACAGCAGAGAGCATCTGTTGAGGCTGTACAATATCCGGAGATACCTGAGCTAGTGCTGAAATGATCGTGTTGAGGAGGATAGGTTGGCTTGGACATTGTCAGTATACTGACATCATTGTGCTGTTCCTGGGTTGCTTCCTGAAGCTCTGCATGGCATCACATTGTGTCACAGAGCTGTGCCACAGAGCCTTAAAGCCTTCTTGCCCTCTGTTATGCCTCTGACTTTTTTTCTTAAGCCATCCGAGTAGCGTGAGTGAGTGAAGGGTGTGGAGATAAGGCTGTGACCTTTTAGATTATTGTGTAGCTCTACTTACAGATGCTGTATGGGTCCAGCCAGGCAGCTGTGTTGTTTTGTGAGGTTAAATTAATCCCATTAATTCAAATGTCTAAAAGTAGCAGCCTTTAGTCATCAGTGACCTGGACTGCTTTCTTGTCAGGGTTAGACCTCTACGGTTCGTGTCCCATCTCTGGAGCTGTCCTGTTCTCTCTGTGGTTTGAGTCACTGTCACGAAAGATTGCACTTTTATTTTGTTTGTTTTGATCCAGTGAAGGATTATGAGACATCAGGAGACCAAGATGCTTGGAGTCCCCATGACAGGTCTCTGCAACTTTACAAGAAGCATGAGTGCAATGAAAAAGTATGCCCATAATTAATTAAATGGGACTGCTTTTGTTTGTTGTCCTGTTTAGTCTCAGCTTAAAGCTTGTTTGAATCAGATCCTAAACGTACAGAAACTCGACACACTGGTTGTTTTTCAGAGGGACCGATTATTGATCATCCAAACATCTATGGAGCAGAAGTGTCATGAAGGAATGTCAGGTTAGCATCCCCATCTCAAACAGCCTTCTCCCCTTTCCAGCTATGTCTGTGCAGGGAAAGCCATCGTTCCCTTTAGCCATGGCAGCCAGTGGTGCTGCACACCTCTGCTTCCAGGCCAGATGGGAGCTGTAGAGCATGTAGAGACGATCCGTGCCTCTTTGTCTTTCCTATTTACACCAAGTCACTATTTCTACAAGTCTTGTGTTGGCAACGCTATAGCAGGGAAATTTTATGCAGCTTGTAGACAAAATAGCCACCAGCCCAACAGAGGATATACCTCATCTGTGAGAGGATTGCAAGTTCGTTTGCCTTCTCTGGGGATGAAAGCACCTCAGCAGCTTGTTGTGAGCTCCCGCAAGGAAAGATGAATCCTGCTACATGGGAGCAGGTAGTCCTTATGCTGGCCAGCATGCTGCTGGAAAGTGGAAGGGGGATTCAGGCAGAGAAGACATTCTAGAAAGGAGAGAATAGATGTAAGAAACTCCTAGGAATGTTACAGAAATCAACATCCCCCCCTCAGCTCCTTCCAAACCAACCCACCTAAAAAAATGCCGTTTTGTGGGCTATTTTGGAAAGGAGTCCATGCCTGGGGAATTTTTGGCTGATGCTTATGGCTTTTAGAAGTTTCTGGGAGATCAGACGAATAGAAACAGGAACCAGATGGGACTTCTAGCTGCTGGAAAGAAAGAAAGAAAGAAAGGAAGAAAATAAAGTGAGGAAAAAAACCTTCCATCCCTTGTTTAAAATGCGAAGAGCACTTGATCACTTTTTGTGAGTTCCCCTTCACCCTGGATTTCTTATTTTAAAGTAATTTACCCCAGTTCCATGATGTTCCCATAGGACATTTACCTCTATTGTTGTTGTTGCTGCTAGGAATTTCTCTTTCTTTTGCAACAAAAAACAGTTTATTCTTAGGAGAATTTAAGCCTTTGCCGTACTAGATAAAAAGAAAGCCAGTAGTTGGTTTTG